>NC_137191.1:24441378-24471378 GCF_960531495.2 Zeus faber
CATGTCATCAAAGAGCTGCTCTAGCACTTCCTGCACAATATCAACTGGTTGGAAACCAGTGTGTCCATGAACATTCCATGTTGTTGTTTATCACTTCATGTTTCATCGATATTTTCATCTTCTGAACTTAAATCTGCATTTTCAATATTATCAATGCACATAGATCCATTATTGTTTGTGGTTTTTGGATCTTCCTCAATTTTGGAAAGAGGATTATTCCATTCATTGTTCAGTTCTACATCCTTATACCACTTGTTATGTATCCTCAAATACCCCAATGCTGTTTTTATTTTATCTGTATGAACATACAACACTCACATTGTAAGTTAACATCCACTTCAATTTGACACAAATCATAAGGTACTTGTCATCAGATCTTGGAAGTAAATCTGTTACGTTGGTGATATTTGCAGGTACACATGTGACTGGTGTATTAACGCCACTTCGTCCACCTTTTGGTAAAGCTAGTATTTGCATTAATGAAATATTCCTTGCAATTAAGTTCTTTTCCACTGAGTTTAAGCCTTTTATTTCTGGTGGAATTGGATCTAAAGTCAAATTGTTTACAGTACTTTCCTTTGGAACTTTACCTGAAATAATTTTCCTGTGACACCTGAAACAAATCCATAGTCGACCAAAAGGTCCAGTTTGGAAAATACAGTTGTCATTACATTTTTTTTGTGCATTTGTGTAAATATGTTTCTGTTATACAATTAATTGAAGAAATTGTTATTATTTTTTTAAGATGTTCTTCATTTGGACATTTGATGACTTAATGTTGAAAAAGTTGTCGAAATGAGCCTCTTAAACACTGACACATATGGCAAATTAACATTTATATTGAAAGTTTTCTCATTAGTGTTTTTTTCCACAGTATTTTTCGTTTGTACTTTCCTTTAGAATATTGTGACTGACCCCGGGGACTGGATTTTTGGACAATGGTTTCTTTATTGTCTTCGATTTTCTGCTATTTTACGCCATCTGGAACAATAACAAAAACAAACTTTGTAATTACCTTACATAACAATCATAATATATTCATAAACATAATAAATAAATGTTAGTTTTAATAAGTACTTCATTGTATTTTTTCTGTTAAGAACTAAAAGTGGAAAAATTGGTTTATTAGATAACTTTTTTATATTGTAATACAGACATTTATGGTACTTTAACATTAATTTCACATTAGAATAAATATGGAAGAACTTGTCATTACTTCCTGTCTTTTCATTTAAGTTTGCTACATTTAGCTGTGGGAAATTGTTTATACATGGAGCATTTCTGACTCTCAACCAAACCCTGTTCTAACTCACCTTGTGTGTGAAAGTGCATGTGGAGTCAGTGACATGGGTGACATTTCGTCTCGTGCAGGAGATTATGACGTATTTATGCAGGCTTACGTATTTAAGGAGGTTTTTACAAGCGTCATTTTAGTGGTGACTTCTTTCCTTGGATTACATTTTCAATAACTTACGTTTCCATGAAATACGAAAAACATTGTGTTATTTCTGTGAGTAATTACCATATCACACCTTCTATTTTTCCAACATCTTGCTGGGTCTTGAACGCGCCACTCAGTCACACAGTCAAGTTGACTGAACTCGACGTGGTCACGAGTTTTTGTGCATTTTTCGAGTATTTTCATGAATCCGGCAAAGTAATGGGAATCAAAGACATCTACCAGGTAAGAAGGTACATAAACACACACGCCTAGTTTGTAATCTCTAACCACCATGTGGCACGGCGGCGAGGTGCATTGCACTGCTGCCTCACAGCAAGAAGGTCCTGGGTTCGGGCGGGTTATTTCCCAAAATAGGAGCCTTTCTGTGTCGAGTTTGCATGTTCTCCCTGTGCTCACATGGGGTTTCTTACTGTAAATCTCATCTCGTTCCATTGGATTTTGAATGTTGACGTGTCGGTGATGCACGACCACCTGGCTACTTGGGTCAAATGTGGTCGGTTTTTCAAATTTCTGCTCTGTATGTGGATGAATGTTGAACCACGAGATGTTTGACATTCCATCTTCTGACGTTGTTCTGTTTCAGATAATTTCAGCCTGAAAAACTCAGAAGTTTTCCTAAGCAATTTCGATAGGGCATCCAGCCCTAAGGGCTGGAGCCCTAATAATAACCTTTATTTGTATAGCACTGTGAATGGGTGTTCTGGCACAGGGCCATGGAATGAGCGTGGGGAGGCATGCGACGGCAAAAAGTATCACTTGGCGTGTGTTTATTTATAGTTGAAACAAAAAGGTGGCTTGTTGGCCAAAGGCAAAATCATAAGCTCGCTGGCAAACAGTGGGAGAGACCGGAGCGCCTGCGCTTATGCGCGCTGCCGCCATGTTCTGGCCGGTCTGCTGCGCTTAGCGTCCGCGCTGGGTCTGATCCCGTGTCTCCAAAACCACGCACCTCCTCTACTGCTGCGAAAAACAGAACCTAAATGACTTCCTGGTCCGTGATCGGACGAATCAGCGGAGCCCCTCCGTTGATTTGCCCGATCCGCAGCAGCTGAGCTGGGATACTGCACGGCCTGTCTGCAGCGGCGGCTTGACCACGCCCCCGCGGCCCGCCGAAAGGACCTTTCACACATGACATGTAACTTCAAGTGCTAAACATTACAAAAAAAAAGGCCATCGGATAGTGACATTAAAAACAAAGCAGTCACAAGGTAGAACAATAAAGTAATTTAAATAATGAAATAAACTAGAAACACGGAAAGAATAGGCGTTCCTCAGCCTATTCTTTTCTTATTTCAGTGGAGTCTGGGCTTTCACCATTATGACACCCAAAATCTCGTTGATTCCGGCTGGCTCAGCGTGCGCTGTCCAGGGAGGGGAACCGGCAGCCGCACGGCGAGCGGTTAAATAGTCATTACTTCTGATTACCAATTGCTTGCAGCTGCAACTAATTGCCGCCACTGCTCCCACTCCGCCGCAGAGGGACCCCAACACCACACCCCGTCACCACTGTCACCACCAGCTCCACGCATGGATTTAATAAAAGCCCTTCCCACAACCCACCCTTGTTTGATTTAACTCTGTTCCGGGTGCCATTCAGAAGCCTCTCGCCTGCTGTGGCGAATTGGTGGTTACGTCATTCACCCTCCACAACAAGGAAACGCTCAGGGCCATCGATTCGAGCGGCAAATGGGAAAGGTTTCTTCGGGCCAGGGAGATGAGAAAAATCGGTTCGGCAGCTATTTAATGACGGTTTAAAATGTAACGTCTGTCCGTACGTGTCCAACAAGCAGAGTCTACCTGGGGTTACCTGGGGGAGTGTGAGCGGCGTCCTATGGCATATGGAAAGACTTGAGGGTTTCAGGGTTCTGAAGGGTTCTCATTAACTAAATGACTTAAGCCTCGTCCACATTATGTCATTTTTGGCGATGTGAGGCTTTGAGGCGCACACGGCGCAGGATTAAAATCAAACGTGCTTGATTGAGTTCTGACCTGGCCGATTGGGGTGGCGTTGAGAGAGATTTGAGTCTTTCACTCACACACACACACACACACACACGCGCGCGCACACACACACACACACACACACACACAAACACACTCTACCTTTGACTACCCCGATGCCCGATCTCAAATCGTCGCCGAATCGGCCTTGAAATTCACGTCATGGGGCCCGAGCTTCAGGGTTCCACAAGCGCTCGGCGTCGTAGATTTGAGCGGCAAACATCCAAGGTCTCTTTTGGCGAAGAACGAGGGGGCAAAGCGGTCCTGGATATGAGTGCGTTGATGTTTTTTTTTTTAATGTAATACGTAAACACGGTGTCCATCAATACCTAGAGTTTGGCCCTACCGTCCCCTTGCCACCCCACCCACCGTGCTCGGCCTCAGTCGGTGGGATGAGGTGCGAGCACGGGAACGGGGCTTACCTGGCGGGCAGCAGCGCAGTCCCCGCTCCCCCCGCCCCCCCGCCCCCCGCCCTGCCAAGGAGAAGGAGATTAGTCCGACACATAAACACTGGATTACTGACTACCAGGGATTAATGCACTCATGGATTGGGTGTGCGCGCCGCATGTACTTAAATATCTTCTGTATGTTTATGTTTTTGACGCCGGGGCCTTATCAGTCCGCGTGTCCCCCCCCGTCTTAGACAAACTACGCCTCGTACTATAAACATCCCAGTTGGAATTTAGGTAGAAATGAGCTGGATGACGAATGTTGGGCGGGATGTCAGTCTATATAAATCTTTGAATCAGTATACCTTCACGTGTCAAACGGTGGAGTGGAACCTCCGTCTTCCCACTTTGTTTACCCAAGTCTGCCTGTCGGCGGCCATTTGTTTGTTTAGAATCAATATCAGTATTATCGTTCTCGCATTTGCTCTTGATTCCTGCGCGGGTCGGTGGGTTTGGTGCAGGCTTTTTGTTGGTCCGGGATCAATATTTTCGTTACTTTCTCACCTGCTAAGCAAAGCGGCTGTCTCTTCCCCGGGAAAACACCTTACGTAACTCCGTGATGGACTCCGCCAAAGGGAACAGCTGAGGTGCTGGATACAAAGGCGGGGGCTTTGGTGGTCTTTTCGCTTATGGACGCCTTTGAACACACAAAGTGGATCCACTCTGCGCGCGCGCATGCGTGTGTGTGTGTGTGTGTGTGTGTGTGTGTGTGTGTGCATGCGTGCATGTGTGTGTGTGCGCGTGTGTGTGTGCGTGAATATGTGTGTGCGTGCGCGTGCGTGTGTGCGTGTGCGTGTGTGTTAATGTGTATACGCAGTGTTTGTATGTGTGCTCGGATGTGTGTCTTTTGCTTTCATTTCTGCCGAAACTAAATCGGGGAGGGGCACTGATTCGTTTGTGCCTCATTTGAAGTACAACTCAGGAACGTAATTGGTCTCCTGATAAATAGCACACATGCCGAGCACACACGCATGGATAAATAGACACACACACACACACACACACACACATAACCAGACTTTTTCACTCTCTCACTCTCTGTTTTCCACGTCTTTGAACCGATCAGAATGCATTAGCCCAAGAACAAAGGCTGTGTACTTTCGGAGGATGTTGATTAGTCAATTATACAAACAGGAAATTAGATAAGGAATCTGGGATGGATCTGGGATGGAAAAATATGGTAACGCCTCATTAATATCCTCCACCAACGCTTTTCCTTCTTCGCTAGGACGTTCGGTCTGCGGCGCGTTCGACTTCGATGCAGTTTTCGAAAATAAAAATATATTTTTTAACTCGTTTTTTGAGAACCTCCCGCAAAAAAAAAAACAATCTAAGGGCCCCGCGGAGACACTTCCTGTCAAAAGCTGATGAACACTTGTTATACTTAGTCATTAGTGTTGTATTAAAGGAGCTGCCACGCTGATATGTGGCTTCTGCTCTAGCGGGAGCCCTGTATTTTATTGTACAGTATATTATTATTTTTTCCATCTTTCAATCTAATCTAATCTAATCAGTGCACGACGTGGCTTCCGGCAGCACTTACCTCAACGTAAAATCAGGGTTTTTTTTATTGTTCATTCAAGTTTTAACATACGGCTACACGGCAGTTTAAATGACTTTGCAGTTGCCTGCCTAAAGTCGTGGAAGGAAAAGACAGTTGTATTCCTTTTTTGTTTTTTTTCTGTTATTTGATATGATGACCTCAATTTTAATCTCTCTCATTTTTTTTTTTTTTTACTCATAGTTTTTTTTTCAAACCTGCCTTTTTTCCCCCCGTTCCCCGGGTATGCGCGCCTGCCTCGTCTGTCTGTCAAATATTAGGTCAGGCATTTGTTTTCATGGGAGGCTTCTTGTCATTTTCCCCCTCGCATACCAAGGGGTACATGAAGAAGAAGACTCTCTCTCTCTCTCTCTCTCTCTCTCTCTCTCTCTCTCTCTCTCTGTTGCAGGTTTCAAAGGAGCATTACAGCAGCTTCCGCGCGGGAAACAAAGCATATGTTTTCATCTCGACTTTTAAGAGAACCTACTTACTATTTATACCTCCTCCTCTCCACCACGGCGGAGAGATGACAGCTCCACCCCGCCGCCCCTCCCCCATCCGTTTATTCTCTCTTTCTCTCTTTCTTTCTATTACTCTCCCTCTGTCTTGCGCATCACCTCTCTCTCTCTCTCTCTCTCTCTCTCTCTCTCTCTCCCTGAAAACACCCTCTTAAAAGAAGAGTAAATCAAGCAATCAAGCAATCTCTCTCTCTCTCCACTCACTCGCACTCTCCTCCCAATAGTACTCACTGTTGCACAGCACGGGCACCAAGGTGTGTGTGTGTGCGTTTTTGTGTGTGTGTGTGTTTGTGTGTGTGTGTCTGTGTGCGTGCGTCTCTGCTTTTATTCTCGTGCGTGTCTACGCCATCTGAGAGGGACGATGTTGAATCAGCAATTCAAAGGTGTCTCTCTCTCTTTTAACCCAAAATAATATAAAAAATTATTTAAAAAGCGGTGAATTTATAATAACGGAATAATAGAAAAAAATAAAAATAAATTAAATAAACGCTTTCAAACTCAACAAATGCCCCACGAGGTGATGTTTGCAGAGATGAAAAGCAGCGATTTTGCTATTTCGCCGGGAAGGATGGAAAAGCACAGCGGCAGAAACAAAGGGAAAGGGAGTATATCATCTGACAGGTGGCACACGGTCCCTGTGGCCCTGATCCCTGGTAGCAATAATAGGACACCTCCGAAACGATGCCAGATAGCAGAGAAACATTTTAACACTGTGCGTTCCTCCTGTTTGCTTCTCTTTAACGAAGACTTTGCACTTGGCTCCCGACAAAATTGGGAGGTCATGAAAGGAAGTCGGCTGTTGGTTTACGACGGTTGCGACGTGCAGCGTAAACAGTATGAGAACTCAGCCAGAAAGTCCAGAGCGACTGGAATCTGGAATCCAGATTTCATCCGTGCAACGAAACACAGTCTGTGTCCCCTCTCACAATCTAAGGAAACACAGATGATTTTGTTGTGCAATTTCTGGTCACTACATGCACTTTTGGATTAGCTGCCGTCCAGATAAAAAAATAAGTGGCGTTCCCCTGAATTAAGAGAAAGATTTCCATGAGCTCCATTACCCCTTGTCTGAAAGACACAAACACAGACTTAGTGCAAGATGGATTGCATCTTTTAAACATGAGGTAATACAATTTTTTATATATATCATATACAGTGGTACCTTGAGTTACGAGCGCACTAACATACGGGTTTTGCGAGTTACCAGCCGATTTTTGGCATTGATTTGCGAGCGAAAATTTGAGTTAGGAGGAGCGAGCTTCAGGTGCACCGCCGCTGGTGGGGCGTGGCGAGCGAATGTGGCCAGCATCCCGCGTCTCACTCCTTCACTTCACGTGGTTACCTGAGCGTGGAAGCATCTCTTTTGTGTTTTGTGCTCGCGTGATGTGCTTTTTGTGCAGTTATTTTGCCCAAAGAAAAAAATTCGAACCATGGGTCCGAAAAAAGTAAGTGCTGAGAAGAAGAAGCGCATGATGTCCATTGACTTAAAGCGCGAAATAATAGAAAAACATGAGCGAGGTGTGCGTGTGATGGAATTGGCGAGGCAGTACGAGCGTAGTACTTCTACGTTATGTAGCATACTGAAGCAGAAGGAGATGATAAAGGGTATTACGCCAGCCAAGGGCGTTAAAATAATGTCTAAGGTGCGGACCGCTGTCCATGAAAAGATGGAGAATCCGCTGTTGGTGTGGTTGACGGAGAAGCAGCTCGCAGGAGATAGCGTGACGGAGGGTGTCATCTGCGAGAAGGCAAATATGATCTACACATTCTCTTTTATTGTGTTTTTTTGTGTTTTTATACAATATTTGTTATTTATAAATACATTTTTCTTATTTAAAAACACAAAACATATATGTTTTTTTGAGGGCTGGAACGGATTAATGGCATTTCAATTAATTTCAATGGGGAAAATTGATTTGCTATATGAGCAGATTGAATTACGAGCTCTGTCACGGAATGAATTAAACTCGTAAGTCAAAGTACCACTGTTTCCGATTTTTTTGTTGCTCAGGCCTGGTTGAGCATTAGGGATCATTGTATATGAATGATCAAGCATATTGCAAATGGTCTTGTGTTTTATCAGTTATTTAGCATAAAATGCATGGAAATAATAAATACCTCCTAACTCCTCATAGGGCCTTTCAGCTGAAACATACAATTCCCAAACATTGCCGTTCTGGAAGGTGATATATTGATTGATATATAACCTAACCAATGTCAATAGGCCAAGGACGGGCCCTACTGTTACTAGGTGAGCTACAGACACAGGAAGCCCAAAGGGAAATGACTCTTGGCTATCTCTTTTACGTGGGAACAATTAGTGATAGTGATTTTTCCCCCTGTTTGAGTGTAACACATCCTTAACTAATGAAATTCACCCAATTACCATGTTTTCTGGATGTTGGCTTGCCTCAGGAATGCCCAACCGTTGAGCTCCCCCATCTTACTCGCGCCTCGGGGAACCCTGAGAACAGGCAGATCACAGAACCTGAGGAACATTTTAATGGCTGCCAAAAATGCGTATCTCTTCAGGCAAGAGCTCAACTTTCTCTCGCTCTGAAACTTTCCCTGAGCACAGGCACCCACCCAGCGCCCCTCTGCTGTGTCTCGGTCTGGCTTTCACCCGCTGATGGCTGTACATGTCTTGGTGGCCATTTGGGTCCATTCTGCTCAGCCAGGCCGCGTAGGCTGTCCACAGCTCACCCTCGGTGAGGGTTTGGTTGGAGTGAGGGGGAGAGGGGAGCCTTTTCCATCATGAGACAGTTCAACACAGTTTCCATCTGCATAGACCGTCGGAAGAAGGGACGGGGGGGACCTCTTGAGATACTTCATGTTCTTTTTCTTGATTTGGTCTACTTGTGTTTGTTCATACTTTGTATATCTAAAAATTTCATACAATCGTAATGCATTACCTCAAAGTGGGAGCGCGCTGACCCGTTTCCCCCTGGATTTCCAGTTTCTGAAATGGCAGAAATGAGCCACACGGACAGGTAGACAGAGGAACACAAACAACATGGAGAAAGCCGTACGCTGAGCATGCTGAACTCTCCGTTGCCGTGACTCATTTAAACATACATTCTCACATGAGTATTGTTCGGCCTGGCTCCTTCCATCTCCTTTCACTTTCTTCCACTGTGTCTGCGTCTACCAGAATAGGAAACCGGCTCTCCATCGGGGGACCAGAGAAAGTGGTCCTCCGCAGTGCTTGAAGTGGAGAAAATATGGATAATATGTGCCGGTACTCCTTATTCACCTTGGCGGAGGCGGGGGAGGCTATTTAAGGCTGAGTTCACAGCTTGAATCGGAGCGTGCAGCTTGTGCATTCTAATAATTAAAAGAAAAAGTGTGCTCCGACGCGATAAAATCCACTTGTGCACTTGAGGGGGCAGAACAGAGTACTGGCAGCTTCTGAGAAGTGCCGGTACCATGTACCAGTGAGTACCGGCCCACTTCGAGAAACTGGTCCTCGGTATCTGTACAATCCTTTCGGTTTTGTATGTTTTACAAGTTGTCAGCCTGTTATCTTGACTACCTGTGTTTATTGTAACCAGTATGTCTGTGACAACCACACACGGCCAAGGAACCGCTGTGATTCCATTTCAATTTCCAACGGCACTACACTCACTGATGTATTATTTCAAAGCGCCACAGTCCCGTTAGTTTGTGGATTCAGTGAGACTTTCAAGCGAAGCGTGCCTTCCCAGGCTGATTCCATCCAAAGACGCAAATCGCAAAAAAATGCATAAAATGTTTAAAGTCGTAATCGGTAAGATTATTTTGTGAGAAAAATCCAATTTGACACTCTATTTAGCTGGCACTTTATAAGAAACACCCATTCAATGTGTTTGCGTTAAGGATGTGCACCTCTATATGCTGTTTCCATTCTTGGTGGCGGGTTCCGCCTTTCCCGGCAATAAAGCAGTGATCGGCACACATACACTACGCAGTGAAATGAAGCCGCTGTGAATGTGCACTTTCGAATGGAATTCTAAAACGTGTAATTCTAACGTGTAATCCACTCGACTCAAACAATCTTATGGATTTCCACTTTCACCGTGCTTTCATTTGTATCTATATCCAAGCAAAATCAATGAACCACCCATCGATCATTCCATTTCCATCTCTCTTTACCTGCTTATTTCTGTCCAGGCTCACAGGAAATGATGAAGCCTCTCCTTTTTGAATGCCCCCAACTTTAAGAGGATACCTGAAACTTAATAACAGTCCAAATATCACGAAACAGTAAATAACATTAGGCAGCCACATTGTGACAAGCGATGAACTTTTGTACAATTTAGATTTTTTTTTTTGTACTTCTGTCAAATCATTTATTTTGGGGGCACTATCTACCTTTCCACTATATTTCCAAGCTAATATCTTACTTCTTACTCCACTTCATTGATGTTTGACACTTGAAACTTTTACATCATGTCAATAAAAGAGTTTTTCATACAAGCAAATGTTTAAACATTTAAGTTTGAGACTCTAAGATTGACAAACAGAAGTTAATGCTTTCATAATGGAATTTGTCTTTGCACCAATATATATTGAACAAGTATTTTATGTTAATACTTCAATGTGTTTCATATCACACACTTTGATATTTTGACTTGAATACAAGGTTGAATGGAGGACTTTTGCTGTTATCAGATGACACTTTAACTGGGTTACGGGTGTCCACTACTGATAATAAGGGAAACGGAGAGATCCATTGCCGCTGATCCATCACAGTGTAAAATCAACTATGAGTTATGTCAAATACGAAAACACAGGTTTCAATTGTCTCTGCCCGGCTGAACTGCAAAGGGAATACAATGCAATGGCTAGTATACTGTTTGAGGTCCTGGTTCATTTGTTTATATAATATATGTATGTTCATGTAATCTATATATGTTGTCTAAGTTTTTAATTTATCTTTTTTCTCCAATCCATGGCAATTAGGTGTACAGTGGTATTTGTCTATTAACATCTAGGTTCACCCTCTCCATTATACATAGGAATAAGACATAAGAGTTTTTAGTATGACAATGAATGAAAAGGTAAAGGTGACTTCACTCAGAAGGATTTTGTAGAAGGCTTTATTTCCTCAAATTATGATATAACCTATAGCTCTAGCCCAGAAATAAGCATATATAGCTGACATTAACATGCTATCCCAAGTCTCAAGTCAACTAGGCCCATTTTATTGTGAGTCGAGCAGCTTAAGGCTGGACATCGACGTGACAGGAAAGATTAAATTTGGTTCCCTGGTTTCCAGCTTTGAGTGAAACTTGTTTGTGGTTTTTTTTCCCCACAAATAGTGATTGGACAGTTCTGGGTCATTTAAATAGCATACTTTGTGAATTCTCACACTTGACATGTGCGTGACTTTCTCAAACTTGATGTGACCCCCCCCCCCCCCACCCCAAAATGCTGTCACTATTCATTTAGAGGATTTGGAGGATCATTATTCTAAATGCGGGATTTTTTTGTTTCTTTCTTTTTTATCAACAGTCACCAGTATTTTAGTTTTTGACATATTGAGTCAAATAAAATCGCTGAGATTGAGTATGACCATGAACATTCTAACAAATACAGTACCAATCAACTTTCTAAACGTCCTGCCGTGGTCCTACAGCTACCAGAGTTCTAGGGTTCTTCCCCTATGAACAGAGCTGAACCGTTTTGAACCGTCTTTTATGGGCTTCAGTATTTTGATATATAAATTCAAACCATGCAAATTATCATTCTTTTTTGTTTTGGTGTTTTAAATAGACATTGATCTATATTGTTGAAACATTTTTATACTCATATACCCTCTCATCAACTTACCGTAAATATTTGCCATATTCCTCTGTGACTATATTCAAGATTCAAGAGGTTATTTGTCACAAACATATACATACGGTCATACGCAGTGAAATGTCATGACATCCGGTGATCACCCACAATAAGCTCCATAAATACAAATGATACTAAAATGTGTGCAATCGCGATTCTGGGTCATATTATTATGATTAACGTCACAATATGCAGTAGTTCATATAGAATACATCTTATATATGATATAAGATATCATGTTCTTATCATGTTTTCTCTAGTCTAACTGTATCGATCGTATTTCATTGTGAACCCTAGAGGAACCTGGTAAAACTAGAACTTACTGTATGTCAGCTTGCAAATGAAGTCCCCGCACTGTTTTCACAGTGAAGTAGCATAAACACAAAGATTTGCCTGTATTGATTTTGCAACCTGCCTTGAATAACCAACACTTTATGATTGAAGAGACTGGTTCCCTTTGGTTTAAAAAAAAAAAGAAAAGAAAAAGGAAAATCATATTCCAATTCAATTTGTTATAAACAGCACATATCCACGTCAAACGCCAAGATACAGGTAAAGACCGGACTGAAACTGTTCTGAAAATAGCTGAGACCTGAATAATGGACATAATTTCATATTTGACTGGGGATCTGTTTGGGAAATTTTGAAATTTGGGTTAGTTCATTTGTATTTTTTTTTTTCTTTCTTTTGTTTTTTTTTACTTTTATTTGCTTCAACCAACTTTAGTAATGTGAGTTATGTTGTCTAATTAATAATCCTCTAGCTATGTTGTCTAACAATAATGCAAAAACCTAATGTCAGCAAACTCAAATTCCGAAATAACTTTGATTAATTAAAAACACACTTTAAGGACGTTTTTGCGTAGTGAAACCATAAAGGTATATTTTTGGTACCTCACAGCAGGAAGGTGCTGGGTTCTATTCCCAACTGGGGCGCTGTTGGCACTGTCCACCGACAGGCCTTTCTGTGTGGAGTTTGCATGTTCTCCCCGTGCTCACATGGTGTTTCCTCCATCTAACACCAGTAAGGACCCCACTAAAAACCTGACTCGTCATCTGACCAGCGATGGACATATGGAACCAGGTGCCCACTGCTCCTGGCTGCACCCCGCCAGAGGAAGGAAAAGCCACAATGGGTGAAAGGCAGAGGGCACATTTCACTCCATGATGGAGTTATGTCAATGATAAAAGCCCATATTTCATCAAATGAATCAACATTGTTTTTGAATATTGCCAATAGTTTTTCCATTGAGCTGTATGGTGGCTGTATGGTGAGATTATCTCTGTTTTTCCAGTTGAGTAATATTATTTTCTTGGCAATTGTTAAGGCAATCAAAGTGGGTTGGTGGTCTTTGAGTGGTGGGTCAACTGAGGAGAATTCACCCAGGAGACATCCAGAACGGAAGACTGGAATGCTGTGACCCAGAAGGGTTGATAGCTTCTTGGTGATGTTGGTCCAAAATGTTTGGATAGGTGGGCAGAGCCAGATGGCATGAAAATAGTCACATCTGGTATTAAGGGAACAGTGAGAACAAATGTCTTTATCCACAAAACCCATTTTGAACATTTTGTGTTGGGTGATATGTGCTCTGTGCAAAATCTTATACTGGATGAGTTGCCTTTTGGAATTGCGGGTCATAGAAGAGGTGTTGTTGCAAATAAGCTCCCACAGGTTGATATTAGTGGAAACTGCAAGGTCTCTTTCCCATTCCATGGTCGGTAAAGACAATGTGTCATCCGTTTTTTATCAAAAGTTTGTATATTCTGAAAAAGTGATTTTTTAAATGACCTATATGAGTAAGATGTTCAGTCATTGGAGGTGGTTGTATGATGTTGCTCCTCAATTCGATTTTAACTTTTAAAGACTGCTGTAGTTGAAGGAATTGGATAAAAGGATTAATTACTTTGGATTAAGGGTGGGAAGGATAAAAGCAAATGGTTTTCAAAAATTGTTCCAGATGGGAAATTTCTTGTCTTTTCCAAGACCTGAAGATATTTGCTCTGTTTTTAACCAGAAAATCCTGGTTGTGCCAGATTGGAGTGAATTCAGTGAAAATCAGTGGCCACACCCTTATCTTCAAACTAATTTGGTTTGGAGATAGAGTGTGACTACTGAGTTTGAGAAATCTTCACCAGGCTGACAGAGTTGTTGCGATGAATGTGTTTCCTTATTAATTCAGCAAAGAATGGGAGATCAGATATTGATAAATCCTGACATTCTCTTTATTCAGTGTCTCGCCATCCATGGCCCAATTGTTGCTCTGGTTGTAAGCATTTAATTATAAATTGAATTTGGTTTGCTAAATAGTAGTATCTGAAGTTTGGGGCTGCTAGGCCTCCACAGTCTTTGTTTTTCTGTAGTGTTGCTCGTTTAATGGTTTCTTGTATTTCCAACAGAATTGATTGGTTATTGATGTCTAGAGTATGAAACCAACCAACCTGTTTGTATGCCAATGTTTTTACGGATGGCTGCTGTGAGGGGTTCAATAAAGATGGCGAATAGTAAAGGGGAGAGTGGACATCCTTGTCTTGTGCCACGTTGTCAAGTGAAACGCTGTGAGGTGTAACCATTGGTGATGACCGAAGCAGATGATGAGTTGTAAAGAATTCGGATGCATTGAAAGAATGACTTTTCAAAGCCAAATTTGTTGAGAGTGGAAAAGAGATACGTCCAGTTAATTCTGTCAAATGCTTTTTCGGCATTTAAAGAAGCAATAACAGTATTTATTTATTTTATTTATTTTGTCACTGAATTCAAAATAATTCACCCTTGTTATTTGCATGAGGAACTGTGTCTATTGATGTATGATATTATCTAGTTGAGATGTAATTGTCCGGGTCTCATTTCGGATCTGCTCAGTGGGTGAGTGGGCTTGTTGGGAGTGCGAGTCTTTTAATCGTCGTTCTAGTTTATTTTGGCATTCTTGTCCTTTCTTTTTCTTGTGAGTGGAGAATTAAATCATATTACCTCTCAGAACTGCCTTTGCCCAGAGTAAGGATTGTGATTGTTAAAGTTATAAACTTCGTTCATGGACGGATGAATCGTTACAGAGGAAAGCGGAGACAAATACTTTAGATTAATAAAGTATTTAATCTTGTACAAGAGGAGCAGTTTCAGAGTAACAACACAACCGAGTGCCACAGAGGAAGTGCTCAGTTCTTACTGGAGAGCTAACTTTTTTATACAGTTTTCTTGGAGTGGTGGGGCTGACGAGTCGCTGGGCTGTCGGTCAGCAGATGTTGCGACGCCTCCGCTGATGAGACAGTTTCGCTGATGGTGCAGTTTCGTTGAGACAGATCATCTGTTGAGGTTCCCTTATGTGATGGTCGGGACATGTTGCCTTTCTCCTCTTCACATTAAGGCACAGGCATTGACTAGTGTTAAATTTGTTATCCGTCTAAAATGGAGGTGTTGAACCGCCACCTGCCGGGAGGGTTTGGGTTGGTTTCATTTATGAGGTTGAAACAATTTATCTATTTATTTTAACCTGTGCTGTGCTATGAGGTTGAAACTAATCGGCCCGTGATCAGAGAGTACAGTAGGGTGGATTTCTGGATTAGTGATTTTGGACATCACAGAGTTACTTGTCAAAAAAAAAAATTCTAGAGAAGCTTTTGTGGAATAATATGTGTATTCTCTATTATGTGAATTATTTGGACCCCAAGAATCGCCAATAGTAAGATCACTCATATATTGTTTTATAGTGTCCAACAAACACCAGGGCTCACTTCTGGTTAGAACGCAGTGAAGTGCAAATGAGAGGCAGGACACTGAAAAGACGTCTCAGGTGATTTGGCTGGAAGCTCCCGCTGGTGGAAGCAGTGGCTTAGGTTTTGTTTGAACATTAGGGGGGACACATTAAGCGGGGGTTCTGGGTGTCCTCCCTCATAAAATCTGGAACGTGAAACATTTCATTACCGACATTCTATTGAATTTTTATACACCAATATGTGCCTTTGCTGCATCAATTGATGTCAGAAATCTCTTTATTGATGTTCTTAAAATTCTTAAAAGTACATTTGCTCTGCTTTCCGCAGCAGTTCCGAAATCGCTCTCTTTCAATCATCCCCATCCCCTACTTTTCAAATTTTGATTGGTTGCGCGACACGTGAGGACCCGCCTCGTCACATTCCTGTGCCGTGCTTACGAAGCAGATGCATTCCATCATAGCTGGAACTCAGACAACTTAAACCTACTGATGCACATTTTAGTTGACTGAAATGTTAACACAATTAGTTTTAAACAAAAAGTTTTATTTTTAAAACATTTTATATATTTTTATATGGTGTATGGGCTACACATTTTACAAGAATCACATTAGGCCTACAACAATGATGAATGAAAATTAAAATGTTGAAAAGTTACAGTTATTCATTTCCTTATAATTTTGGGGAGGGGCTAAAGAGCCGCATGCGACCCGGGAGCCGCAGGTTGCCGACCTCTGTCCTGGGGGAATTGATCTGATTGGGATTGATACCCAGCGTGGTTACTTTCAGCTCCCATTCTTTGCTTTTAACCAGCTCCTTGTGCTTGAAGTGTTCAAACTTACCAATGATGGAGCGGGGACGGTTCCCCACGGCGACGGTGAACCACCCGGTGGAAGGTGATCTGCTTCACGGTGTCCGTGGGGAGTTTCAGGGCGCTGTGGAGGAAGTCTTTCACCATGTTTTCTGGGGACTCAGTGTCATTCTCTGGGATCCTGGATTGGATATCCAGGATAGACTCTTTCATTATTAAAATGTTCTTCTTCTACAACCTCCATCTCCGTTGTGAGACACTTTGGGGAGTTGTTTAGATTCACGTTGTCTTTTTGAATCTCTGGTTTTGATCTCGGAAATGGCTTCTTGTTAATCTCATCCAAGACACTAACCTCTACAGCGCTGGGTATAAGATCATCGGTATCAGTAGCTGAGTCTGCCTTTTTCCTCCTTCGCAGGATTGTTACTGTCCTGGTCCTGATCCATCACTAATTGTTATAAAAATAATCTATATAGTCCTCTAGGTCCTCCACTTTGGATTCGTGAAGTGGTTTTTTTTCTATACATATATTTATTTTACAATTCGCTTTGTTAGTTGTCTGAGTTGGAGCAGATCACACATGTAAAGTACGCCAGCTAGTGATGCGGAACGATTTGTTTGTCGCTAACAAATATTTTAAATGACTCGTGATTCCGGAGTCACTCTGGAGGCGAACGAGTCTTCGACTCCGAGATTAGAATGAGTCTTCTGAGAATTCCATTCACAACCCAGAGCTGACTCTTCTGACTCTCGTTCGTCGTTCACCAGAAGTCCTCCCGGCCTCACCTTGCATTACACCAACTGAACAGCTCTTTTTACTCAATTTATTCTTTACTTCCTCATGTTTTCTCTATGAACCATATCACACACTCAAAAGGTTAAACATTCACACTGATCCTCACAAGTGTCGCAATTCAAAAACACACACATCTCACACACACCCACACACAGATGGCATGTCTGAAGATATCCATTTCCCTAGCGTCTGCCCTGACCAGACAATGATTTCCGCTTGAGAATTGTCAAATACTAAATATTTTCACAAAGTGCAACTCCGCTTATCATCCCCGGATACAAAGCCTTCAACTGGTTTGCAAATTAGGTTCTGGCTGATTACAAGCATTTGGTTTGCAGGGTCCGTGTCACACACACTCTGTGCAGGTGGGTCTAAAGGCTGTATTACCTACTACCAGACTGAGACTGTGTTTTAGATCTTTTTATATTATTCATCCTCATTTATAGAGAAACAAAGACGCTGTACTGTAAGAAATAAAATAAACTGTAGATTACTGTAGGTGTGTTATAGGGACTAACAAAGAGAGATTGGCACGTTCATTTGTTCTTTAACATAACAGTTTCGTTGTCAAATTCCTTATGATAAATGAGCAAAAACATTTATATACACGGAGAATTAATATTTGTGATTGACAACTACATAAGAATAATGTAGGTACTATATTGAGTCTATGTAGGTATGTATTTATACACCACTCCTCATGTGATGTGATCTCTTGAAAGTCCAATCAACATGAAAAAGGCATAAATATCTACAATAATACATGGCGTTTGAAATATACAGTTTATCTTTCAAAATTCTGAATTCATTGCTTAGTGAGTCTTCCGACTGGAGATCCTTATATTTTCAATATCTGTCATCATCATCAGCTTATATTTGACTTGTTTTATTCAAGTTGGTATTATCTATTTGATATTTAAAACAATCTATGGACAGAAATCTGTTATGTTTTTTTATTATTATTTGCACTTCAGTGAGTGTTTGAAGTGCTACATTGAGGAAGAAAGAAATGATTATTTTAAACAGCGTCGCTGTCAGGAGAGAGAGGGAAAAGTGAAACATAGCAGCTTTTAAACATTCTACTAATCACTTCAATCTCCTGCAGCCTTATCCCCTTCCAGTTGCCTGTGCTGGTTCTCCCCACTTGCAGATGTCACTAAAACCACCCCCCACTACCACAGTGATGTATACTAAGATGTATACCGGAGAGATGAGAGTGTAAATTGAGTGTGGACACACAGTTTCTTATTCATCTAGATTCTTGTGTAGTAATTGAAAGCGTTTCGATTTTTAAATTCCATATCTGAATGTTCTGATATGTTCTGAGTGGTAACATGAGATGAGCTACAATTTCACTCTGAATTGTAATTTTCAATTTCAAGTTTCCTTGAAATGAACACACCAAGTACACTGTTTATGACAGGTTTCGTATAAAATTTTAGCTGAAATTTACATTTGAAGTGAAGCCTTCTTCTTCTTTCAGCTGCTCCCGTTAGGGGTCGCCACTGCGGATCATCTATCTCCAATACCTTCTGTTCTGCACATCTAAAATTCCAATACTTTTTTCCCTTTGGTCAAAATCATGCATAGAACCTAATGCAGCAGTCCTCTCATGCTATTGGTTTGTGCTGTATAGAACACAAAACTTATTTGCATCTCATGAGCTCCGTCCTTCCATTTGTA
The DNA here is from genome assembly GCF_960531495.2 of Zeus faber. NCBI lineage: Eukaryota > Metazoa > Chordata > Actinopteri > Zeiformes > Zeidae > Zeus > Zeus faber. The sequence continues at coordinate 24,460,163 of NC_137191.1, forward strand.
AAAAGTGCTTCCATTTGTACTGGCAGCGTGTCAAACACTGAAGATCACACTTCAACAGGTTGGTCAACATTTCAACAGATTTATATTAGACAATCAGCTTTGTAATACACTTATATAACACACATAACATATTAATATATTTGAATGTGAATGCATTTGTTTTTGAATTCAACTTAATTTCTTGTTAATTTCTTCATTTTTTTTCAAATCTATTGTAACAATTAAAAGCAATGTTTAAAAATAAATATTCATGTTATGGAATTTTGATCCATCTATCTATCTATCTATCTATCTATCTATCTATCTATCTATCTATCTATCTATCTATCTATCTATCTATCTATCTGTATATAGCTGATTAGCATCATATTGTTCCTCTGTGGAATGCAATAAAATATTCTCTTGATTATCATGGCATGTTTTGAATCTTTCACAGGACAAATGACCAAGATGAATAATCAAGAGGTAAATCACACGTCAATGTCCATCACAGCTGATTTCAGTGACTATTTAGGGGTTCTGAACGTGCTCAACCTGCTTGTCAGCCTCCCCATCAACATCAGTGTCCTGTGGATAATATTCGCCAAAAGAGCAGACAAGGCTCCAGAAATCACCGCCCTCAACCAGGCCCTATGTGAGCTCGCCATCTGTGTAGAGAACATCTTGTTTTTAATTCAAATCTATCTCGTGGATTTTCACCTAAAAGACGTCATCAGATTTTTCTCAGGGGTCCTGTATGTTGGGCGTCCCATGTTCATGAGCCTCCTCTGCATTGAATGCTACCTGGCGGTGGTCCGCCCCATTGTCTTCTTCAGATACAAGTCCCTCTATCACAAACTGGCCATGAGTGCAATGGCGTGGCTCATCATATTGTCATTTTGCGTCACCTTCTTCTTGATGACGTTTATGATTGTCATCTACATACGTTTCGCCTGCTCTGCTGCGGCGCCGTCCTTAAGGCCCTCAACCGACCGGGTCCGGGAGACCGGGCCAGACAAGAGCAACAAGCCATGAACAGCGTCAAGCAGAGGGCTTTCACGATCACCCTGATCATCATGGCGTGCGTGGTGATGACCTTTCTCCCGGTCGTTATCACCATCTCTTTGTTTCATCTTATACTGCTGGAAGACTTTTTATTAGCCTCTTACATTGTCGACGGTATCGTGATGTTGGCGGGGTTCGTCCAACCACTGCTCTACCTTCTCAAGGCCAGGAAACTGTCCTGCAACAGGGGAACCTAAACCTGTTTCCAAGTAACACTGCAACATCGTAGAAAACTATTCACCCTACATATGACAAACCTATTTACTGTTATTACACACAAGCCAGTGTCAGCATTAGAATGTAGGCAACGTGATATGAAGAACATTCATCTAGGCAACTAAAAGGTTGCCTGTGAAAGCGGTGATTATTCAGAAATAAGTGACCGCCGATTGCCAATACCAGTCAGAATCGAATATTCCACAGATACATGTACTAAGTCATTGTATTCAATAGCACTATGCTACTATTAGACTACATTCACACTGCAAGCCTTAGTGCTCAATTAAGATTTATCGCTTGGATACGATTTTTTTTGTTTGGCTGTCCACATTGTTTTTTAAATGTGGCCAATATCAGATTCCAGTGTGAACAGGGTCACTGTCCTGAAATGACCTCGGCTCAAGCTTGCGGATTAAATCTTTAAAATCCAGACACGGGCACGGTGCGTTTTTTGTGTGTCGTTCAATGAGGGAATTTTGTCAAATTAAGTACATCTAAAATAAACAATAAAAACAATGTGCGCAAATTGCGCCCCGATCGCTCCCTCAGATGACACACGCACACACGCACAATTTTAGATCCGGTGCTATTCATAAAACGCGGCGGGCGTGGGTGCTCCCTCGCCGGGTGGGCCTATTTATCTATTTATCTATCTATTATTTATTTTCCCTCCCCGCGCTGTGTACACTGCATAACAGTCCGTGGTGCGCCTCGCTCTGCTCGCCGGTCTCGAAAGTCAGGGGCAGAATTCAGAGTTTATTCTCGGAACATCGGGGCTTCTTATTTTTTTTGCGTCCCCAGTCCGTAAACAATTTGTGCGCTGCGGTCTGGTCGGTGCTCTAGAGAGACGTAAAAGTCACATGACTTCCGTTTTGACTGTTCAGACTGAAGACGCATTGCAACAAATCAGACCTATATCCGATTTAGGACCACATATGAAAAGGTGACCCAGTTTGGAATTGAAAAGATCAGATTCCATGTGATTTGTGCTGTTCACACTGTCCTTAAAAAATTTGATTTGAGTCACATATGAGCAAAAAATTTGGGCCACTTTGGCCTGCAGTGTGAACGTAGCCATACAGTAAACTAATTTTTCCGAACATGTCTACGTTTGATGTATTTAGTTGGTGACATTCTACCCAACCTCAGCTTCATTCTAATACTTGGGTCTCCAAAATGTTAGAACAATAGTTAGGACAGAACAGTAGTGGCTGCGTTATGCATTACCGGTAATGTCCGGTACGCATGTCCCATACGCATACGATGCATGTTTATAGTGTGTAGGGAAGTCTATTTTTTTCAAATGTGTGACCGTTCTGTCTGAAGTCATTCACGTGATCTCACAACCTTGAGGTGGGATGTCATTTAAAAATGTTGATGGGTCATTGTCAATAAAATTCACTTTTGGATTAGGTTTGTTGAGCATCCCAATATTTATCATCATCAGATAATGCAGTGACATGTGATAGCCCACCCTAACCCGGGTGTTCACACATTCGGAGAGTGTCGTTCATGGTTCATTACTTTGTGATAAAGGTTGCTATGATGAGATGAATATGAGAGATTTAGAGCAAGATTAAGCCCAGAGCTTTTCAGTAAGAATGAGTCTTGTGTGGTTTGCTGGTGCTGAAAAACAAACAAAAGTAAAATGTGTAGCAACCACCCCTGGTCTCCCTGCTACAGTATATTCCCAGCGTGTGCACAAGTTTGAATGCAATTATACCAAAATGATGTGGTTCTGGTCTTAGTCGGAACAATGTTGTTTTGTCTCAGCACCAGGAAACTAGTAGTAGAAACTAGTAGTATGGATTATCTAGGTCTGATGGCTGATACTTTGACCAAAATTCTGATTCCTAAAGAAGAAAGAAAGAAAATAAGATTTACATGAATATTTATCTGAATATGTATCTAGAGTGGAGTGTAAGTATCTCTCTGTGTCTGGTATAAACTGACTTAATTTGGAACTTTCTGTATTTTGTGGTGTTTTGAATGGGGACATATTTACATTTGTTTTGTATAAATTGTAAATGAATTTGATCCAGAAATTCTCAAATATAAATTAATTAGACCATTGGTTCTGAAACTCAAGATCTTTTTTTCAGCTGAGCACCCCCTTCACTGGCATTGGGAGGGAAAAAAGGATATTTAACATAAATTATGTACTGTACTGTATGTGCACTGTATGTGTTTTTTTTTTAAACATTATATACAACCAATATTTTTTAACACAACTTTTTTAATTTTTGGAGTACCCCATGTGGTACCCCAAAGTGCCCCCATTTTAGAAACACTGAATTAGACCAGGGGAGGCTGATGGTTTCTAGGTGAAAAGTGGGCTTGTGATTAAGGGCTATAGAAATGAACTTGACTTGACATGAATTCACTTTTTTTAAATATGTGGGCCACAGGGCTCCAGATTTGTATTTGTTATGGTCCAAGTAAGCAACGCGACGCTCTCATTTAGTCTTAGTGCCCTAAAATGTCTTTCAAAGGGATCACCCAACTGAACCTTCTGGGTGGTTGTGCTGCTGCCCTACGGGAACTCTATGTAAAGTTAGATTTATACTTACTACTCGTCATTGTATTTCCTATCCATTTTGGTGTGGAGTTAGTTTTCCATATCATTGGTTGTGTATCGGCCACTTATTTTTCCCAGCATCATGATTTGCATCTTTGTGTCGTGTGTTCTTTGTCCGATGATGGCCGTAAATGCAAAAGAATGTTGACAGATCATGGTAGAAGAGTGCGCCAGAGGGTGGAACGGGTTTTGAATACATGGATTTATTTTTGAAACATTCTTTTTTTAACGCCTGTGAGAAGCACGGCGAGAAGTTGCAGCAGAACGGTAAGTTTCTCAATAGTAAAGAAGACCCCGGTTGAAAAATGGCGAACCTATCCTTTAAAGTCCAAACTCGTCAAGTGGTGTTTTTGTGATGTCTAAGAGAGGCTGTGTTTGCCAGAGATGGACGCCCCCCTCCTTACCTAACCGCCCCCAACACCACCCTCAACACCACCACCACCCCCAACACCACCACCACCACCACCACGGCCACCTGCTTGGAATGAACGGCGTCTTTGTGCTTACCACGGCCGCCTCATCCTCCTTCTCCTCACGCAGGGAGGCACACCACGGGCAAAGCGGTCACCTCGACGCTTTCTGACGAAGCACAGTTCACATCACGATATGCACGACGGAGGCTTTTCTCGTGACAACGTTTCTCATTTTTGATTTCCAACGCTGACTTAATTGCATTTGTTCCTGGTGGACTCTGTTCAAAAACCTATGAAAGGATGCAATGTGATTTTCTGTCTGTCTGTCTGTCTCTCTGTCTTTCTGTCCCTCTATCTGTCTTTCTCTCTCCTCTCTCGCTCTGTCTGTCTGTCATCTCTCTCTGTCTCGTTCCCTCTCTGTCTGTCTGTCTTGCTCCTCTCTGTCTGTCTGTCTGTCCTTCTATCTATCTCTCTCTGTCTGTATGTCAGTCTCTCTCTCTGTCTGAATGTCTATCTCTCTGCCCTTCTGTCTCTCTCTGTCTGTCCGTCTCTCTGTCTGTCTGTCTGTCTCGTTCTCTCTCTGTGTCTGTCTGTCCTTATATCTCTCTCTCTGCCTGTCTCTGTCTGTCGTTCTGTCTCTCTCTCTCTATCTGTCTCTCTGTCTTTCTGTCTCTGTCCATCTATCTCCCTCCTCTCTCTCTCTGTCTGTCTGTCTGTCTGTCTGTCTGTCTGTCTGTCTGTCTGACTGTTTCTCTCCTCTCTGTCTGTCTGTCTGTCTTGTTCTCTCGCTGTGTCTGCCTGTCTGTCTCTCTCCCCTCTGTCCTACTATCTCTCCTCTCTGTCTGTCTGTCTGTCCCTCTGTCTGTCTGTCTTTCTCTCTCTCCATCTCTCTCCTCTGTCCGTCTGTCTGTTTCTCTCCTCTGTCTCTCTCTCTCTCTCTCTCTCTCTCTCTCTCTCTCTCTCTCTCCCTCTTGTTCTTTGATTTTCCCCATCGCCCCGTTGAAATGTTCCAGTCTGTACTGACATCCTTACTCTGAAAAGACTTTTCATGAAACCGGGGCCCTGTTAGGGGCATTTTCCAGCGCTGTGTGGGGTTCATAATGCAGGCTCAGTCCAACCAAGCAATGCAACATCAACAGATTGGTGTTTGTGTTGTTATGAGGCGTTCTTATGTTTATTAGGCGTCAGAAGATACACCAACAATAGAGTATTTCAACCCTGGGCACTGATTTCAAGGAAAGACTTATAACGGGAGTTGGTTGACACCGCAATGTGTGTGGAAGCTTAGGGGACACAAAATAGATTCCGTTGTCACACACATACTGCAGTTGCTAAGATAGTAGTTGCCCTCTTAAAAGACAAAATCCTTGCTTTATGTGTGTGTGTGTGTGTGTGTTTGTTTGGAGGCATGTCATAGACAATGGCCATCTTCAGTATTGAAATCGGACACAATACTGTATAGCCACTTTGTCGGACGTTTTACTCACGCAACAGATGGCGTGGTGTTGTTCTCGAAGGGAATATACCAAAGGCTACAAGTTGCAGCTGCGGGGCTGGCCGGTCGGCAGCTGTATGCTAATGGCCGCCGCGAGTCGGGCCTGGGGAGTCAAAGCAGATCTTATTCTGGTCAGCGCTGCCTCCGAGGCTCTGCTTCCTTGTGAAGCGCCCCGTTTTTTTATGATTTGAATCATGAAAAAAATGCAGATTGGGAGTCGGGCTCGCTCTGCACGCGGCTGGAACCCCACGGTCGGTTTTTGTGGAGTAATGGCGGCCCCGTTTTTTTTTGTTTTTTTTTTCACTTCACTTCCTTCTCACGGTCCCTCCCTTTTTTTTTTTTTTTCACGCTGTCACTCCTTCCCTCGTCTTCTCTGTCCTCCCTCTGCGACCTTTCACCTCTAGTTTCCACGACAAGTTCTTCTCCTTTTATCCCTCCGGCCTTCTTCCTCCTCTTCTTTTCCTTCCCTCTCTCTTTCTATCTGTCTTTCTTTCCTTCCCCTCTCCCTCTCTCGCTCTCTCTCTCTCTCTCTCCACCCTGGCTGTGTGATATGTAAATGCACAGACAGCTGCTCCCGTTCTTCCTGGTATTTTTTTTATTCACCCTTTGGTGTAATTAACGGCTCCGCGAACTGTGACTCATCGCAAACTAGGTGAGGGCGTCTGCATCAGCCAATAAGCAGAGTCTTCAACTTTCGTCTCTCTCTCTCTCTTTCCTCTCTTTCTCTCTCTTTGCATCTCTCTCTCTCTCTCTCTCTCTCTCTCCCTGTCTGACACGCATTTACTTGCACGTTACAAGCCCCGAACCCCAACCCCACCCACCCCGTGACTTACAGTAAGTTTGATTGGTTTCCGTCCCTCTTTGCTTTGTGTCAACAATGGTGGGAGTTTCTCTCCTTCCTATTCAGAATCACTTTATTGGGGGAGAAATTGGGTCGTTACAGTTTCTTGCACTCTCGAATAGGAATATATGCTGTATATAAGCAATAAGAAATCATAAGAAAATAGAAATAAGAAAAATAAGAAGTATGTAAAGATTTGTGCATTACACTTACAATGTATGACAAATAATAATATACAATAATAATACAAAACAGATTGGGAAATATGTAAAAAATGTGCATCTATGAATGTGTTAAAGTGTGAAAATAGTGTAAATAAGAATATTAGTTGAAACTTACAATATAAATACAGAATTAACGGCAGAGTATGCCAGAGTATTACAGAGTTGAGTTATTGCATAAAGTTATTGTAATGTAAAGTCAGTTTGTGCATACGGTGGCCCTGAGAGCTCACTGCAGCGCACTGCAACTTAAGAAAACACATACAAATAGAGATATCACAAGCAAATTACGAAAAACACAACTGCTTTAACAGAAAAAAAATCACATTAACAGAAAACACAACTGCATTAACAGAGAAAACAACTGCATTAATGGTAAACACAAACACATTAACAGAAAAAACAACTGCATTACCAGAAAACACAACCTCACTAACAGAAAACACAAACGCATAAACAGAAAAAAACCACCGCATTAACAGAAAACACAAACAGATCAACAGAAAAAACAACTGCTTTAACAGAAAACACAAACACACTAACAGAAAAACCAACCATATTAACAGAAAACACAAACACATTAACAGAAAAAACAACCGCTTTAACAGAAAACACAAACACATTAACAGAAAACACAACCACATTAACAGAAGACACAACCGTAAAACCACATTTCGGAAGTGAGCTACACGATTACGGAAGTGAACCACACCGGATGCACTGATTTATCTGCAATAAAATATATTAAACTAACTCATTTAGTGTCTTTTATTATATATAAGAATAAATACAAGTAACAACCTGGAGCCGTAACTATCACAGACCAATCGCACCGCACGAGATCACCATGTCGGTTGGTTGTGTTTTCCATGGTTGTGTTTTCTGTTAATGCGTTTAGTGTTTTCTGTTAATGCCGTTGTGTGGGAAATTCGCTTCTGTTTTGTCTATTTGCATGTGTTTTCTTAAGTTACAGTGTGTCAAGCTCTCAGGGCTACCGTAAATGCACACAAATTTAAACTACAAATAAATGATTGATTATGGCTGCTGACGGGGATGAAGTAAGTCCAAAAGCCAGTCTATTGGCTCAGTGTCTGACACTCTGAGGGAGGAGTTGAAAAGTTTGATGGCCACAGGCCGCTGCAGAGAGTCCAGCTCAACCCGCTCACTTGGCCTTGCGGATGAGTTTGTTGAGTCTGTTGACGTCCGCTAGTCTCAACCTGCAGCCCCAGCACACGACAGCAAACAGGATAGCACTGGCCATCACAGTCTCGTAAAACATCCTCAGCATTGCCCGGCAGATGTTGAAGGACCTCAGCCTCCTCCGACAATAGAGACCGCTCTGACCCTTCTTGTCGAGGGATTTAGTGTTCTTAGCCAGTCCAGTTTATTATTAATGTACGCTCCCAGGTACTTGAAGTCCTCCACACTGATCCCCGGGATGGAAACCGGTGCCACCGCTGCCTTGGCCCTCCTCAGATCCTCAAGCATCTCCTTTGCCTTTGTCACTTTGAGCTGCAGATAATTCTGCTCACACCATGTGACAAAGTGACCCACCACAGCCCTGCACTCAGCCTCCTCACCCTTGCTGATACATCCAACTATAGCAGAGTCATCAAAAAACTTCTGAAGATGGCAGGACTCAGTGTGGTAGTTGAAGTTGGTGGTAAGGGTGAAGAGGGAGGGAGACAGGACTGTCCCCTGCGGGGCCCCAGTGTTGTTATCCACTCTGTCCGACACACAGTGTTGCAAGTGCACATACTGTGGTCTGCCAGTCAGGTAGTTGACAATTCAGGGCACAAGGGGGGCATATACCTGCATCGCTGTTAGGTTCTCACCCAGTAGAGCTGGCCGGATGGTGTTGAAAGTGCTGTAAGAAGTAAAAATACATGACCCTCACAGCGCACACCTGCTCGTCCAGGTGGGTGTAGACGCTATTCTCGCTTTTCCTCCTTTTCCCCCTCTCTCATGTTTCAGATTGCTACTAAATCCTGCAGCGACTGTAGGATTTAGTAGCTCTCTGTCCCCATCCTCTTCCTTAACCATCTCCTAAACGTCCTGCTTATTATTTTTTCAATGTGAACTGGTCGTTATGTGGTATTATGTTGAACTTTTAGAGACCAGTCCACCAAAGTGTGTGTCAGGTAACGGAAAACTTGGGCCTCTAGCCGAAGCCTTATTTTTGCACCATTGGGAGTCAACCTGAGTGATTGGCATCAGAATATTTACTATTGATCCAATCGCGACCACGTTCTTCAGCAACTGCAATTGCCCCATTGTTCTACTGTAGGTATTGCAGCTGAAGCCATTCTCCCAATAGTGGGGTCAATTTAAAACATTCTGATTCCAATCACTCGGGTTGACTCCCAATTATCTAGGGAGCTCAGGACCCAAAAGGAATCACGGCACAACATCTTCAGGAATCTACACCATCTTCTCTTCTGTCTCTACACACAATCTGTTTTATTGGCTCAAAGTCGCCTCTTTCTCCTGTTCTGGGAAGTGTCTCCGTTTGTTTCCATCTGTTCAGGGAAACATATGCTGCGTATTGACAAGGTTAAGAGTTGTGACAGCGGTCCAACTTCTGTCCCCAATTTTCTGATGCCGCGCAGCAAAGCTTCTTACAAAATAGATTTTAAACGGCGCAGATGCTAGGACGCTGTGTGTTGTCCTTTTTTTGAACAGACACAGTCATTGGATGTGGAAAAAGCAGCGGATAGCAGATAAATGCAACTTTACTGATCAGGTTTAGATTGCTATAGTTCAAGGGGTTAGTGTGTATCATATATGATGACATCACATATGATCACATGGAAGACTTGACAGCTTGCACTTGAAATTAAAAAAATGTAAATTGTAAAGTGAGCCCTTCTAATCTGTAGAAGTCTCTCTCGTAAAATTGGAAAATCTCGTTTTCAATTTGGAACGATGGGTGGTGGATATCGTAAATATGATCTTAAACCTTTGAGGACCTGACCCTGTGGGGTTGAAATTACATTCTGTTCTATTTTCTGCTGTATCTGAGCCTGAGGCTGAGGAATACCATAATCAATGTATAAACGGAGACAGGGTGGATAAGGTGCTGACCCGTGGTGGCAGAAGAGGATATAGGCTCATATTAATGGCATTATTGATATCTCCAGTCATCTCAGTGGGGAATCCCTCCGCCCTCCACACGCTTTCGTCTCCAGCCTGTGATCCTTTAAGGTTCCTTTATGACTAATAGTCCCACGGGATCCGAGCTTACTTCGCCAAACCCCTGATTTATGTGGCAAATTGAATTTAAGACTCACTTATTCCTGACATGTGCATTTTATGGTAACACACAAAACAATGAGCCTTTTCCAGGGCCACACACACACACACACACACACACACACACACACACATACACACACATTTTCAGCAGCGGCGTCGGTGGGAGGTGGGGGTCAAAGGTCGAGTTTAGCCACCACCTCGGAGATCAGATTCAAAACCAATCAGGGCCAATCGCATTAATATCCATTACGTTGCAAAGTGGATCGATGGGGACGAGCGTCGGTGGACCCCATCACTCTGGAGCCGCTCGACAGGGGAAGTCCTGATCCATGGGAGATTGGCTGCCCACCAGAGCAGCCTGGCAGAGAGGGAGTGTGTGGAAATGAAATGCGGATGTTTATCTCACTGAGTTAGATTTATTCAGATATGTGTGTGTGATTAAGTGTTTGATGTTGCTCTTTGAACACAATGTGAGCTTGGGGTTGAGCAGAGGAAACGGGGATGACTGTATGCATGTGTGTGTGCGTGCGTGCGTGCGTGCATGTGTGTGTGTGTGTGTGTGCTTACCTGTCTTGAGTGTGTGATAATATATTTATCTGTCTGTATGTCTGAGTGTACATGTACGTGCATGCATGGCTCTCCGGCTGTGCGGGCGTGAGAACCAGCACATGCGTCACTGTTGGGTTTTTGTGTTATTTCTTCTATGGTGCTTGAAATGCATTTTTTTTTCACGATTCTTATTTAGACCATGTTGCCTCTGTGCCCCCCTGAGCTTTCAAAAACCCCTGGGTGGTCGCTATGGCCTACTTTTTGAAATTTCCTGCTGCAAACACACAAACAACTGACACGCTCACAATGCACCGTCAGCCCCGCTCGTAAACAGCACGCGCACGCACGGGCCGCGTGCGAGGACTGCCAACGTCGCAGGCGAATCGACGAAACGCATGCAAAGTTTCTTCGCTCACCTCTTTTCACTCCCCGTACGTTGCGGGAGAATCACCCATGAACTGGTGGGGGGGGGTGAGAGGAGGAGGTGGGGTGGGGGCGGACGGGGAGAAGAAGAGGAGATGGAGGGAGAAGGAGGAGGAGGAGGGGGTGGGCTTAAAGTGTAATAATGTGTCACAGTATAGGGAGGCCAGCCAAGACACAC
>NC_137191.1:24478878-24483878 GCF_960531495.2 Zeus faber
AAACACAAACACACACACACACACACACACAATACATACAAATGCATTTAAAAAAAATGTTTTTGCCTTTTCCTGTTTATTTACACACTTGGGCACATGCATGCACACACACACACACACACACACACACACACACACACACACACACACACACACACACACACATATTGTTGGTGCTCACAGAGCCCCGGCTCGCTGGCAGCCCCTCAGAGAGGCGGTAATAACGAGGTTGAAGTTAGTTCGGATTTTAGCTGCGCTTCAACCCTCTAACACCCTTTCTAAATCTGATTCATCCCAAAATGAGATGTTTTTTCCAACAGAGGAAGATGAAAACACTTCCCGAGCGCATCTCTCTCTCCCTCTGACTCTCTCTCTCCCTCTCGCTCGCCCTTTCTCACTTTCTCTCAAACTTCCTCTCCCTCCGTCTCTCTCCCTCTCCCTCCCGCCCTCCTTGCTTACCAAACAGCGATGAGCTCACCCTCTCTCTCTGTCCACCCCTCCTCTATTACTCTCGTACACACACACACACTCTGTTTCACACCCGCTCCCTCCCTCCTGTTCGCTCTCCCTCTCTCTCTCTCTCTCTCTCCCTTTCTCACTCTCTCTCTCTCTTGCTCTCCTCCCTTGACACCTCCACGTGTTTCTTTTTAATTGAGATGCATTCCAATGCGGTGCAAATTAGCTTTCTATGGCTTCCAGTCTAAACTTGCAAACCTGTGTGTGTGTGTGTGTGTGTGTGTCTGTGTGTGTGTGTGTCTGTGTGCGTGTGCGTGTGCTTGTGTGAAGGTGTTACAGTTTCCTTTAGTGGGCTTCCAAACATTATTTTTCCTGTGACTTCCCTGCGCGCTCCTGCCGAGAACTGTCAGGGAATATCGGCGTGTCTCTATTAGGGTGATGGAGTTTGGACTCTCGCGGTGGATGTTTCTTGGCTCCACCCCTCTCAGGGTGTAGACTTAGATCTCCGACTCCCCCATGAGGGAAAAAACTAAGGTCAGATTTTCCAAAGGTGTTTTCTGACGCTTTCAACGCCCGCCATAATGGAATGCTTATGCACTTGGTCCAAATCATTTCAGCAAGAATTGAAAAATAAAAAATGGAATCCATTTGAAAGTTAGCCGTGTCGATATTTGGTTTGGAAGCCGTGCAACCACTCTCGCCTCAAATTAAATGCCACGACAGGCATAAATTAATAGAAATATTTAATTTATTTATTCGCCCGTCAGATGGTAACAAAAGTCAAAAGTCAGTGGCCATTCTCATTGTGTATAAAATGTCGATATATCGATATTGGATCCGATCCTGAGCCTTTGTATCAGAACTACGTCGAATGGAATCAGGAGATCCGATCATTGAACCGCCGTATGGAGGGGAAACGGCGGCTGGAGAGGCCGGAAGGCCAGAATAAACCGTGATCCACGATGCCTGATCCGCTTTTGACTCAGCTCAACTCAAAGTAGAGAGACACCAGTTGGTGGGGATCGGTGGGGGTGGGTCGGGCGTCATTTCGTCCACTCTTCTGTCTCAGAGCAGTGAAATATTAGATGTTCTGCTGGTTTTAAAAGTTGAATTGATGCTTGACGACTTGTGTGGTGGGATATCTCTGGTGCGTCCTGAAGCGGAACGGTCGGCGGCGTGAATGTGTAGGTACAAGGCGCTGTGATCATACGGCGGCTTTATAGACCCCCATGGCGTGTTTGTTTGCGGGAGAGAGAGAGAGAGAGAGCGGTGGGAGAGGAGTCGTTAGGGAGAGCGATGCTGACAGTGGGGTGACCTTGGGGCTCCCAGTCTTCCTCCTGTCGATGAAGGGGGGATGACTTAGTGGCTCCCTCCCCACCCATGATGGCTCATTTATTATCATTAGGCACGCAGTCAAAAGACGCCGCTCAGACCCTCAAGACGGAGTGGTACATAGCCGTGCGCAATTGTGTGTGTGCATGTGAATGTGTGTGTGTGTGTGTGTGTGTGTGTGTGTGTGTGTGAGAGAGGCCGTGAGACATTGACGGAGAAGGAGGTGTCCCGTTACCCCCGTTGTGGGGTCTGTGGGCAGCATATGTGTCTGTTAGCGCCGTTGGGTTTGTTTCTGTTTTCCATAGAAAACACACACACACACACACACCCTTCTCTCTGTCTCTCCCTTTCCCTCCCTCTCTCTCTCTCTCTCTCTCTCTCTCTCTCCACCTCCTGTAAAACAACAGTTTGCGCGATAACCGTACCTCACGTCGCCTCGCTGTGTCGTTTCTCACGGTGATGGATTGAGACTCTTGCGGGTCAGTCAATACCCAATCTGAGACCCCAACTGTCCTGATTTAAGATACAGCGGCGCCCAGGTGACACACTACCAGGTCGCGGCACTTTAATCACGACGAGCATCAACTCCGCCGCCGTGAAAGATTGGTGTGTGGGTGGACTGCGCGTGTTGATGTGTTTATAGGTGTGTGTGTGTGTGTGTGTGTGTGTGTGTGTGTGTGTGTGTGTGTGTGTGTTGTCTCTGACTCAATGGGCCAGCGCTGTAATCACACTGTAGGTGACATTATACAGGCCCCCGCTCTCCACCGTCTTTTTAGGCCGAAGACCCCAAGGTCGACAGCGAACAAAAGCAAGAAGGGAGGAAGGTTCTGTTGTTCTTTTAAACCAGGGGGGGATATACCGTGTGTGTGTGTGTGTATGTTGGGAATTAAATCTACAAGCCACGAACGGATGCGAAACAAGAAGAAACAATGCAAGTTCTTTGAAGACAGAATACAATATGCGGGAGTCCCGTCGTGTATCCAGGTTCGGTGTCGGCTTTGACGTCGTCGCTCAAGTTATAATGACTTCCTGCTGGTCGCAGTAGGCCCCTGGCGGGCGCTTCATGCCGGAGAGCCTGCGACTGTTTGTTCGTGTGTGGGCTTGAAGGCTGGAGGATACACCGAAGAGAACGACTCCCGCGATTTAGCGGAATCTGAGTTATTATTCTAGTCTCAGACAGGGTCATGATGCTCAAGATCGACACCTTGTCGTAACTTCACCCTTTTCCACTGGGTGGAGCACGCGCACACAGGCACAATTCAGTGGACAAAAATACACTTGTGTCCACTGTAGGGATGTCACGATTCTCAAAATCCATGTTTTGATTTGACTTTTCGATTTTCGATTTAAATGTATGGTGTTTTTTTTCTCAGCACTGACTGCCACGCCATTGTTGAGACCCTTTCACACATATTTCCCGGTAAATTACTGGGATAGCCTTTCCAGCACCGCTAGTAAGTTTCACCATTCCAACATGCAGCTATATTGCAGAACATTTCCCTCTAGTCACACATGCCATGATAATGCCGGAAGAGATGGTGCAAAGCAGGAGAAGTCACATAGCACGCAAATAAAAATAAATATGCCTATGAAATAAATAAACGAAGCAATAAATATATGAATGAGTAAAAATACGCCCGACGGATGAGGTGGTGATGCGCCCGAGCCGCTCGGGATGGGGGGATGTTTCACCGCGTTCATTGCGTTGCAGTGAAGTGGCCATTTTCAATCAGGCAACGTGAGAAAGCGAAACTCCCGCAGCGCACCCCGCGCGGCGGTGCACATGCACACTGCTCCCTCTCCCATTTGGAAAAACAGTACCGTTAGTTTTTATTTATTTATTTATTTTTGTACTTTTTGAATAGGCCATTACACCAAAAAGGTTTTCGATTTTACTGTTGACATGGAGATAGTCGGTCTTTAGTCGGCACATTTTAACATCCCCACACTCAAAACATTTCATGGTCCCGCAAGGGGGAAAAATGTCAATGACTTCTGATTTTGATTTTGGATTCTCAATCGGACGTGCATGATAGAATGATACACGGACAGCTGTCTATAAGGGATGCAACGGTACTATTGAATCCACTATTGCCGCTCCGCTGGCCACGTCAGTCGTGTGCAGTCCGTGCAGAGCCGCGTGGTATTTCTCAATTATTGCGCAAGAGGTCTTTTTTTATTCAACTCTGAGCGGCCTCGCCAGGCTTTTCCATAAAGACACAAGATAAAACCCCATAGAAACGTCTTTGTAAAGAGAGCAATCAAACAAGGTGTCCAGTCAGAAAACATTAGACTAATATTAGAAATATGAGACTATTAGACTCTTTATTACCAACTTAGCTTGAAAGATGCTTTTGAACGGCTCTTTTGTAGGAATGAAGGGAACCCAGTCTCGCTGGGTGATGAGCCGTTCTTTTTTTTTTGTCAAGTTTTACAGTTTTATGTTGTGTTTTTTTAAGTTGCCGTCTTCTGCCGCCGGAAATTGTATCCCCCTCCTTGTAAGAGATGGTAGCCTAAGCTCCTCCCTCGCCGGGAGGTGCCCTGGCTGAGAAGGAGCGCACCCACTGTCATGTCAGGTTCACAAAGCGAAGGCACACATGCCCAGGTCTGACTGGGAGGTTTTATTTCACTATTATTATGTGTGAAAAATACTGTTTATAACTGTTCTGCACAAAAATAACTAACTATAGTACTGGTTTTATCTATTTTTTATTGTGAAACCTTTTTAAAAATTATATATAAATATAAATTAATATTTGCCCCCACAGTCTCACACACAGAGCATTTCACTAGTTATTTATGGCAGACTACTATAAAAACCTTTTTTACACCTTTTAACTTTTTTTTTTTTTCTTTCTTTAATATAAAGATACCGAAACTGTACCGTAACCTTGGCCCCAAAACCGCAGTACATACCAAACTGTGAGCCCACGGTACAGGTGCATCCCCACTGTCTATTAACGCACCAACGTCAGGAACCTCAACAAGTGTTGCATCGTGCCGGTAAATGGGGGAAAATTAGCACGTGTACCCGGGTGTCATGTTTCCATCACTGCCGATGGGAGCTGGAGCCGATAAAAACCTGTGGCTATTGCCTTTCCCACAGAAGAGAAAAGCCAGATGTTAGCGGGTGTTGCCAGGTTTTTAGTGCAGTGGAAAAGAGGTAGAAGAGTTGGGAGCCTTGTTTTGTCTCCTACTTAGTGCCCGGGGCC
>NC_137191.1:24488878-24506378 GCF_960531495.2 Zeus faber
GCATTTCACAGCTTTTATTTTTATCCGTGACAGCCGCAGCAGCAGAGTGGGCTTCCCGTCATAACTCTCTTCCTCCTGATGTTCTTTATATCC
The DNA here is from genome assembly GCF_960531495.2 of Zeus faber. Classification (NCBI taxonomy): domain Eukaryota; kingdom Metazoa; phylum Chordata; class Actinopteri; order Zeiformes; family Zeidae; genus Zeus; species Zeus faber. The sequence goes on from NC_137191.1 coordinate 24,488,972, forward strand.
TGCAGTACTCAAACAAACACCTGCATCACTTGTGTGGCAGTGTTGCTCCCTGTACTATCCAGTACACCGACATTAAGAAGGCCGTGACATGTTCATTATGCCCTTTTGAGTAACAAAAATAGCAATTATATGTATAGCTTATATAACATAGTACTTTATTTACTTTGAATTTGGCATTCCAGGGAGGATCGTAAAGTAAGTACAGAAAGTAAGGTTAGCAAAAGATAGGAATACAATTAAAATAAGTAATAGACAGCTCAAGAAATATACATGTAGATTTACAATGCAATACAACTCTAATATATTAAACAGGGTTCTTACCAGGTCCTTGAGGTTCTTGAAGTGCTCGAATTTTGTCCTCAGAAATGTAAGTACTGGAATAAATTGAAAATAGCCCGTTTTGTGCTGAAGTGCTTGAAAAGTACTTGAAAAAAACAAAAAGCGATCATTAAAAATCTGTGATATTCCCCCTGCTTTTGTTTTTCAAATCGTAACTTAATGCAGCGTTTCCAGAATGGCTTTTACGACATGGATTATGCCAGGGAAATGTACATTTAATCCAGCGTGGTTGGAAATAGACACCTATAATCGGAGATGACAATAGATATACTAATATAAATAATAGACAATGAGTCTAAGATTATATTATATTTTAATTAATAGATCACACTGAAAATTGATTATATGTTTTTTGTGTAAAGTCCTTGAAAATGGAAAAAAAAAAATTAATAGTGCTTAAAAATGTACTTGGAAGTCCTTGAATGTCAGAATGAACCCTGATAAAATATAGCAATGTGCAATGTAGTGCGTTTAATTAATGATATTAATAATGATAGCAGTGTATTTATTGAAGGAGGTGTAACAAGCTGTCGATAAAGTGACTGCCCAGGAGAACGATCTTCATTTTCACATTCAATAAACAACCAAACGTGGAGCTGCTTGAGAAACATCTCAAGCACATCTGCTCAAATGACTAAAGCCCCACGATTCATTTAGAGGCTAAGGGGAGTGATGAAAGTGTCCCCATTACACCACGGTGCTTGTTTCATTCCCTCAGAAAACAGAGTACAATAAAATAACCTCCATCTAAAATGAAAACACACTATTTTGGCACGCCGATCATGGGCGCACCATCGCTGGCGCACCCTGGGCACCGTCGCTACTGTCAGAGAGGGCGCGATCGGGGCGCAGAGCCAGCACTGCGGGGCTATTTTAGATCGGGGGCTATTCATAAAACATTCAGGGCTGAAGCCCCGGACGCCCGCCCCTAATGAAGCCACTGCCGGTAACGTCTACCAGACGGCAGCAACTTCAACTGTCCATAGCCTGGATTGCTGCAGTCTTTTATGACTTTCCATGCTTCCATGCTTAAGGCATAGTGTGTGGTAGATGCCTTGCATAGAGGGGAGATGGCAGCCGATTATGCAATCCGCTGTCTTCTCCACCCTCTGGAGGGTCTTGCGATTAGCATCTGAGCATCTGCCGTACCAGGCAGTAATGCAGCCAGAGAGGATGCTCTCAGAGGTGCACCATTGATGACCCTTGATGAGAGTTTTGGCAGAAATACCAAACTTCTTGAGTCCCCTCAGGAACTATCGGCGCTTTTGGGCAGTTTTTACCGGTAAGTCTGCTTGCCTGGACCAGGTGAGGTCCTCTTTGATGAACACACCAAGGAACTTGGAGCAGAGGACCCTCCACATCAGCTCCATCGATGTGTATGTGGGCATCACCTCTCCCCTGCTGCTTCCTGAAGTCCAGAATCATCTCCTTAGTCTTGCAGAGGTTGAGAGAGAGGTTGTTGTCCTGGTACCATGTTGCCAAGACACTGATCTCCTCTCTGTAGGCGGTTTCATAGTTGTTAGAGATGAGACCTAGGATGGTGGTGTAATCTGCCAACATGAGGATGACGTTTGACATGCACATGGTCGCCCAGTCCTGTGTAAACGGGGCATGTAGCCCAGAGGGGCTCCGGTGCTCAGGGTCAGTGCAGAGGATGAGAGGTTAGCCATTCTCACCACCTAGGGTCTGCCCGCCAAGAAGTCCAGGATCCAGTTGCAAAGGGCGGTTGCAAAGGTTTAGACCCAGGATCTTAAGCTTGGGAATGAGCTTGGCGGGCACAACAGTGTTTAATGCTGAGCTGTAATCTACAAACAGCATCCTCACGTATGTGTTTCCCTTATCCAGGAGGGAGAGGGCGGTGTGTACTGTCAGGTCAATGGCGTCATCAGTAGATCTGTTGTGGCAGTATGCAAACTGAAGGGGGTCCAAGGTGTCAGGAAGGGTGGAACAGATGTGGTTTCTGACTAGCCGCTCAAAGCACTTCATGATGGGAGGTCAGTGCTACCGGGCGGTAGTCATTCAAGCAGGTGATGGAAGGTTTCTTTGCTATGGGGACAATGGTGGTCTGTTTGAAGCAGGCGGGGACTGAAGACTAGTTCAGGGTGAGTTTGAATAGAGAGGTGAATAACTCCACTAGCTGGTCGCCCCACCCTCTGAGGACACGGCCTGGGACGCCATCTGGCCCTGGTCACTTCCGTGGGTTTTCTCTTTTGAAAGCTTTCCTCACGTCAGCAGTAGCTTGTCAGGGAGAGAGACGTGAGCTGGGCATCACTACTATTTCTCCCTTTATAGTCTGTGATGGATCGCAGTCCTCACCACAGGCATCTGGGGTCGGAGCTGTGGTAGTTCTACTCCAACTTGTGCCTGTAGTCTTTGCTGGCATCTCTGATGGCTAACTGTAGGTCATATCTGGACTTTCTCAAGGCCTCCAGGTCCCCAGAGCTATAGGCAGCGGACAGGGCTCTGAGCTTAGCACGGACATCACCATTAACCCAGGGCTTTTGTTTGGGGAAAGTCCTAACATTAAATTTTGGGACGACATTGTCAATGCACTTTGAGATGTGGACTGAGACGAGTCTGTGTATTTATCAATGTCCCCATCAGCTGCAACACGATTCAACCACTACGGATTGAAATATTAACGCCAGTTGAACAGCAGGCGCGACAATCCCACAAGGAAAAAAAAAGATCTGTCCTTTTTGCCGGTGCTGATGCAGCCGAATCCCAGTGTCGTTTCTGGGAGGCGGGCCAGCGCTCGGCGGCCATCTCCAGTCAGCTGCCGTCGGCGCCGTCAGCCCACCGCAAGACAGATAGAAGCAGCAGTCCACTCGCCCCTCCAGCCGCTCCGGTGTAATCAGACCTCAGATGCCATAAACCACGGGCTGTGGACATGCTGCCCTGCCCGCTGCCTCACACACACACACATACACGCACACACGCACGCACACACGCACACACGCACGCACACACGCACACACGTGTACAGAGAGTAATGCAAGTTCCACATGGAAACACCAGCTAGCTGTCATACGCTTAGACACTAACGTAGATAGCGTAGCATAGCCACAGAGATGCTTTATGCCTATTATAGATTGTGTCTCACACACACACACACACACACACACACACACACATAGAGCAGCGCTTGCACCTTCATGCACGGAGGCAATCTCAAAACTGCGTGGGCAGGAGCACTATACCACTGACGTCCGCACGCACACACACACTCGCTCACACACAGCTTAGCTTCTCCAAGTGTCAGCTGCTGAGTAGTGGTCCTCCATAAGTTGAGGCTGTCTTCTGAGGGAGTGCAACCCAACATGTCACGTTCTGCCGGGTCCACGATGGATGTCTCCTGGCCCGGGGGGACTCTTAATCACCGCACACTGCACTCAACCTGCTTCTAATCTGTCTGTGTGTGTGTGTGTATGTGTGTGCGCGTGCGTGCGTGCGTGCGTGCGTGTGTGTGTGTGGATGTGAGTGGTTGTGAGTGTAAATGTGTGTACCTATACGCTTAATGTGTGCAGAGGTGTTGATATACTATGTGTGTGTGTGTGATGTGTGAGTGTTGGCTGTCGGGCGGTTATCTCTTTCGGTTGCTGCCCCTTCCATAAGTCTTCCTGCAACTCAATCAGCGTCTGATGGAGACTCACACACACACACACACACACACACACACACACACAGACACATAAAGAGTGAGAGGCAGGGATGGGTGTTTTATAGGGACATAGAGAAAAACCTTTAAAATCAAGATTATGTGCACTGGGATTATGTAGATTTCAAACTGCACTCTGACATTTTGGATCATGGCAGTAAATCAGAAGATACATATGAAATATAAAAAAACTATTGAAAACCTTATTAAGTTATGTGTTATGGGGACGTATCATGATGAGGACAAAATGATTGGATTAATTACGAGATTTTGACGACACCGTAGTGTGTCCTGACAATCCTAATGTCCTATTAACACTGGTGAGTACTCAGGTGCGTTCTTTTAAAAACAAATGTTGTGCTTTTACGGATACAAGCTTCCCGAACACCATTCAGAATACCAATCAGAGAGCCTATCACTGATTTGTGTATGTTTTAACGTCCTTGAGCTTTAGGATTGCGGTCTCATGCTGAGGAGGTGTTTGTTCGGTCCCCTCTTGAAGGCATGAACACTACTTGATGTGATGTTTCGGACAACAGCGATGGGAAGGCTGTTCCATGTTGTTACAGCAGAGTAGAGAAAGCTCTTGTCAACGCCTTTGGTGTTACCCCTGGAGAGTGACAAGGCATGGTTTGGCGGTAGCCTCCGGGTGGTTGTATCTGGGACTTGAGCTGAGGGTAGAAGTGCTTTCTGGGCTGCTGGACAGTTGGGAGGGAGCATCTTGAAAAGAACAGTTGTGCAGCAACAGCAACTGTTGTGCAATGTCTCGGCTTGGTGGTGGAATCATTCTTTAGGGCGTAGCCCTCAGCCAGGCCAATGATCTTTAGTGACTTTTTCTGAATGATATCTAGCTGCCTAAAATTGGTTTGTGAAGCAATCACCCAGGCAAGGCAGGAGTACTCCATGACAGAGTTTCTGTTTGGTGCCTCTCAACGTGTCATGGGACATTTCAATGTCCCGGCCAAATGGGAGAAATTCCAGTCAAATATTACCAGTGTTTATTGAGCTTAAAAACAATTGATAGGCAGGCGATGTAAAGACTGAATTCATGAAGGCATGTAGATGCATAATATTTGTTATTGAATATTAAAAATAAAATAAGTCTTGTCAGTTAATGCCGTTTCAAAAACAAATAAATAAATATGACGAATATTTCCACCTGAAATCAAATAATTCCCGTTTGTAAACAATAAGTAACAGGTGCAGATGCTTCAATTAACATTTCACTAAAATAACATTTTGATCAAAACAAAAACAAAATAAATATGGCAAGCAGGTCTAAATAAATAATAAAAGTTTGTGGTGTTTTCCGTCTTCGTTGGGACGTCTTACACTAATGTCTCTGTCGCAATGTAGCTTGAATGTTATTCTCCCTTGTAAGTCGCTTTGGATATAAGCGTCTGCTAAATGACTAAATGAAAATGTAAATGTAAATGTCTTGTCGACAAACTATGGATGTATGTGTCCCTGCTGTAAACGATGCATCATCTTTCTGCTTCGCCTCAGAATTTTGGACACTGCCGCTCTGTCTCCACTCCGTGTCTGTTTACAAGCGCACCCTCTCCACCAGTGGAGTTATTTGAATAGAGACAAATGTGATTAGTTAGAGGTGAAAGGTCAGCTTTAGATTGTCCAAACTGATTGGGTTCTCATTGCCACTTGCTGAACGCGGAAATGAACAGATCTGCAGATTTTTTTATCGAAACGACAGTCTTTTTCGACGATTATGGTTAAGATTATCATTATTGTTTTATCGACAGCACTAATTCAAATTGTGCTTGGAGGGAATTATTTTCATCGGACATTATGACCAGAGGGATTTTAATATGTCAGACTTCAACAGATTTTCCGGCAGGATCAAGCTTGTTGGCATTGTCCAGCATGCTTGTGGATCTGAGACAAATGGCTGGTCCACTGGAATTTTCTGTCAATGCATAGTATTCAGTATATTATATTCAGTATAATATATTCTAGTCTATACTAGAACATAGTCAATGCGCTAGATTGAAATAATTGTCATTGCGCAGAGTACATGTACTCAGGCAACAAAATGCATTTCTCTGCATTTTACCCATCCTAGTAACTGACGTACCTAGGAGCAGATCAGGATGACAAGGATTCCTCTTTCTGGACAGGATCATTGCCTTACACCTGCTGGGCTCGAAGGTGACCTTCCAGGAATCAGCCGACTTTCGGATGTTTGGTCTTTGTTTAGGTTTGCTGCCACCTCAGGACCATTTGGTGGTGTTATTGGTGCGAGGATGGTGGAATCATCCACGTAAAGAAACATGTTGTTCTCACATTGTTCCACAACATAATCTATGAAGATGGAAAACAGTAATGGGCCGAGGATGGATCCCTGGGGTACTGATGCATTGATGGGTGTGGTGATAAAGAACCACCAGAGAGCACAATTTTGATGGATCTTACTTGAAGCTATATGCAGTCTACCAGGTATGCTCTTTGACGTGAGCTTTACACAAAGGCCATTGTGCCAGACCTGGTTGAATGCTCCCTTAATATCTAGCGCAGCAATGCAAACTTCACCGCCTTTGTCAAGGATGTTGTTCCATGTCTGGGACAAAACTCTGAGGTGATTGGCTGTGCTGTGATTTGGTTTGAATCTGAATTGTTTATCAGAGATGAGGCCATGACGGAGGAGGTAGCCCTGTAGTTGTTTGTAAACAGCGGATTCCATCACTTTGCTCAAGACAGTGAGCAGGGATATGGGACGGTACTTTAATGGATCTGATCTTGAGAACCTTTTATGGATCGAGATCACTCCGGCAGTTTTTCATTGTTCAGGGAACATGCCACGAGGATAAAGAGGTTGAAAGAGACAGCTGAGGGGGCTGATCCAGTTCTGCGGTGCACTCTTTGAGGACCCTTGTTGGAATTTCATCCGGCTTGATGCTTTCCCTTGATCCAGGTTGCACAAGATGTTCCTGACATCTTTTGGTTTGAAGTGGACATTGCCAATAGAAGATGACGATGAGGGGCATGGAGGCTGAGGATGTGCATGTGCCTTAGGTAATCTACACTTCTCCTCAAAAGTCTGGCACAATGCGTTGGCCTTTTTCGCTTGCCGTGATGTGGGGAATACCCTGGTGTTCAATGGCAGGGATGTCTGTTGATCCACTTCTCCCAGATGGTGAATTTACAATACTCAACCATGTCTTTGAGCTAAGTGAGTTATCAGATGGGTCTTTTGTTTTAGTTTGTTGTTATTAGAGTTGGGTATCAGGAATCCGTTGCGAATTGGAACCAGTTCCAAATTTCCAAGAACCGTGGATTCGATTCTGCTCATCAGTTCCTTTCTTTGGCATATTTCAGTCGTGCTCCCGACTCGCTTACCTTATGTGTCACGGTGCGGTGGCAGATGGTCAAAAATTGTATTAATCCACACCAATTAGTAATTTCCCGAAGCGCCACATTCCCCCATGTTTGTTTACATCGCTCCAACGTGCAGATAATATGAAGCACCGTGGCGTAAAATATTGCCGTGAAGAGGTTCTGCCGCTGATTGGCGACGTGGCAATAGAAACAGTACCGGTGTGCGCACACACTTCTAATATATAAGAAAAATTGCTTCACGAAACTTTTGTTGTGCAGCCGGTTATGTATACGTTTAAGCCTTGTATGCACACAACACAGTCACAAACACACACACACACACACACACACACACACACACACGTGCGCGTACTCATACATTATGTCCATCGGCCTTTCAGTTACCATGCATCTCCTGCTCTTCTCTTCAACAAGGTCCTCTCTCTCTCTCTCTCTCTCTCTCTCTCTCTCTCTCTCTTTCTCTCTCTCTTCCTCTCTCTCTTCCTCTCCCTCTCTCTTTGCTGTGTGAAGGATGGTGGATAACGGCGCTTTAGGAGATTTACTGCTGGATCCCATCTCTGTCAGGTGTCGAGACGAAAAAGAGAGGGATCAAGATGAAGGGGGAGAGGGAGGGAGGGAGGGAGAAACAGATGGAGGACGGAGCTCGCTACGGTGGGAGATGAAGAAACGAGAGAGCGAGCGTGAGGGAAGGCGAAGGGTCGGAAATGGAACTGGAGGAGGAGGAGGGTAGGTACAGAGAGGGAGAGAGCGTCAGCGGTGAGGGAAGGCGGGATTAGAGGCGGAGAACAAAGAACATGACAGAGTGAGAAAAATGGAAACTGAGTACGGGGCGTTAAGTGGGAACGGCCTTTTTTTTTTTTTTTTTTTTTTAAAGGAGAGGAAAAAAATGTCAATACAGCTTGATGGAAGTACCACTTTGTTCACTCTGGACTGTCAGCGCAGGTCTCTCTATCGCGCTCTCTCTCTCCCTCTCTCTCGCCCATGCAAACACGGTTTGCCTGGCTAAATAAAATAAATCCTGCTCTGGTGCCGACCCAAGACATAATTCACCCCACTGCTAAATGCAAAACACCCGGTTGAGTTTTATCCAGACGTGGAGCGCGCTTGAGTCAGAGCCGTTGCTGGACGGCGAGTGTAATTAACCCACTAATGGACGGTTCACACACTGTAATGGCCCTCGAGAGGGAATCACTCTCATCATCTTCAAAGGCTCCGAATGACGACTGAGCTTTGGAGCACGTCCGAAGGCATGCGCACATGAGGCGTGTGAGGTCACGCACACACACACACACACACGCACTCACGCACGCACGCACGCACGCACGCACGCACGCACGCACACACACACACACACACACACACACACACACACACCAAAATGCGATACCTAATCCAGATACCAAGCTTAACTTAACCCGACTGCCACTCAAAGCGAGATCGTGTTCTATTTTTGAAACGCGTCGACAGCTCGGCGTCATATCGGATTTTGTTGAAACAAACCAGAGAAACAAATCAATTGCTGAAGATAATGAAAAAAAAACAGGGTCTGTGAAATCGGTGATCTCACTATTATTGTCACAGAAATTTTAAGTATTGGTATCAGTGACAGTAATCACAGAGCGAGTAATCACAGAGTATACATAAAGTATATGCAATTACATAGATGTACACTGGGCACACACTATGATTGTATTTTCATGTAAGGAAAATAAAATGTAAAAAAAAAACAGGAAATCAAAGACGATATATTCAGGGAAACAAAATAATCGCTATAGGGGAATCCGTCAGGGAACAAAAACAGATTCTCCACAGTGAAATGTCGCTGTGGTGGTAATGACATCTCATGTCTTATGAATTAATGGTTAATAGTTTCACATCATTGTAAGTCAGTAATCTTAATCTCTACTCGGGGAAAAGAATGCAGCATTATGTGACTCGTTTGTTAATTCCACCAAATACAGTTTGTATCTGATGTGCGCAAAAAGTACAAATAAATATTAGACACATTAGGGTCGTCAACAGGGCAAATGGAAAAAGATTCTCTTTTCTGCCATATGTCTTGCGACCGTCCACAAATCAATTTAGACAATTGGAAGTTAACAAGCATGACCGGGGCGATGCTGTACATTCTTGTGTGACAAAACAGTAATGTACCAACAACTGATAGCAACAGTGGAGCAAATTGAAGCCGTACTTTACTTGTGGCATTGGGAGAAGGCAAACAAAGTGTGTTCAGGTGTTTGGCATGCCACGGTGGTGGTGGCACCATGTGATCGGTTGCTTATTGGGATCCCCATGATGTGGTACTAAATGGGAATGTCATCTCATGATTGAAGGTTGAAAATGTCAGGATTAGACAGAATGTAGGATGTAGAATTTGTCTAATTAATTCATAAAGATATATTATTATGGAATAAGAATTATTGAGGGGACAACGTGATCCATTGGCAGCCATGGTGCCAACGCTATGGCTATGGAGACAAGAAAGGGACATTTGTTAATATCATTAAAGGTCCAATTGGAAGAATAGGAAGGGCTCCGGAAGGTCCTGTTGTTGTGGAGTTCGTCTCCCTGTGTCTGTGTGTTTCCTCCAGGCGCCCTGATTTCCTTCTTCCAAAGACTTCCTTCTTCCTCCTTTCACCTCCGTGACATGCGGGTTAGGTTAATTGGAGACTGTAAATCGCCCATAGGTGTGAATGTTGGGGGTGCGGTGATTTGTGTGACCCTTACGATGGACTGCCGTCCCCTTTAGGGTTCCTTTCCTGCTTGGCAACTTTCTCACATAATAGCCTAAGATAGGCTCCACCAGTCAACGGATATGGATAGATATGAACAAGTGAGAAGAATGGATGTATTCTTCTTAATACAATAAACACTTGACGCAGCCAATGTGAGGGGTGGACAAAGGCAAGAGACACTGAGAGAGTCTCAGAGAGGAGAGAGGAAGAACCAGTCAGAGATGATATAGAGAGAGAGTGATAGAGAAAGCCCTCAGTGTGTGTGTGTGTGTGTGTGTGTGTGTGTGTGTGTGTGTCTGTGTGTGTGTGTGTTGAGACCAGTTCAGGCCAACCAAGCCCGTCTGTCAGTCAGCCTCTATGATTGACACCCCTGGGTCCATGCTTCCCCCTGTAGCCCACAGGATCTTCCTGTCGGATGTAGGGCACAGGGTCACACCCACACACACACACGCACACGCACACACACACACACACACGCACACACACGCACACACACACACACACACACACACACACATACACACACACACACATACATTGAAAGGAGAGAGGGAAAATTAGAAATCTGGACCTTAAAAAATAGATGTGCTCTCTCGCCATATAAAGTGTGATTTATAGCCATGCATACATGCATGCACATGCACGTCCATCCTTCCCTTTTTCTGTCTGTGCACGCTCACACACACACACACACCACACTCTCACACACACACACACACACACACACACACACACACACACACACACACACACACACACACACACAAACTGAGAGTGGATTCACACTACCACATAGCGGGTCACTGTCTAGCTGAGTGGAGTGGAGGTCCCTGGTGGGCTCCCCTCTGTTGCTGACTGGACCCTGACCTCTGACACGTGAACTATGACCTCTACAGTGTCAGCACTCTGCCTTACTCACCGGACCTGTATGTACAGTATATGTGTGTGTGTGTGTGTGTGTGTGTGTGTGTGTGTGTGTGTGTGTGTGTGTGTGTGTGTGTGTGTGTGTGTGTGTGTGTGTGTGTGTGTGAATTAAAGGCAAATATTAATGGAAGGGGAGAGCCTCCTTATGGATTTTTTTTCTTTGTTAGATTCTCTCTCTCTCTCTTTGTTTATACACATCGACATAAATGCGTGAGTCCTCTTGGGAATTCTGCTTTTACTGGCAGTGAAGCTCCAGTAGAAACACACACACACACGCACACACACACACACACACACACACACACACACACACACACACACACAGACACGGGAGAGACCTGACCTGCACAGGAAACCACCAGCCACTATCTGTCACAGCCACTAACACGTCAACCTAACATACTGTGTGTGTGTGTGTGTGTGTGTGTGTGTGTGTGTGTGTGTGTGTGTGTGTGTGTGTGTGTGTGTGTGTGTGTGTGTGTGTGGTAAGTGTGCGTGTGCGCGTGTGTGTGTGTGTGTGTGCTTGTGCGCGCACGTATGTGTGTGTCTATCCGTCTGTCTGTTTGTTTGTTTGTTTGTCTGTTTCGGGGAGTGAAATTCGGGTTCAGTCCAGGGGGGTTTGGTCTGGAGAGGAGGAGGAAGAGAGGGGGGAGAGCAGGGAGAGGAGGGAGAGCAAAGGCAGTCAAGGTGAATGAGCTACACATCCAGGCAGATCGGCTCTGACAGAAGCGGCCTACATCCTCCATTCTCCAGCCACCCGACGTTCTGTCCTTGCTCTCCGCCGTCCACTTGGTTTGTTTTTTCAAAGCTGGGGTAATAGAGGAGACTGCCAAAACTCACTTTTTGAAGTCAAAATCCTATAATACATCCCAGTGAAGGATTGGAAGGCGTGTTTTTTTTGGAACATGAGTTTCCTGGATCGATAGACCAATCCATCACGCTGGCAGGTACGGGGGGGTCTGTGGGTAGGTATGAGCTTGGAGAGGACAATCATGTCACTGGAACATTGATGGCATATATAGAGTATATATACAGTATATATACAGTACAGTTAGTATATATATATATATGCATTGTCATTCACTGCCCTCATATGTTGCGTGGAACATCAAACCTGACGAGACTGAAGTTTGGTCAGAATTAGTGATGAAAATTTGTCTCCCTAATCTTGAAGATATTATTTTGTGTAAAGTTTAAAACTCCCACATTCATTCTGAATTATGCCAAATGCCACAAATGCCAAATCATTTACCTTTTTTTCACGTTTATCCACACTGATTATTTTCTCCTTGAGGCCCATAGCTGACTCGTGGCTAACGGTTCTCTGCTCTTTAAGTTGGAGAGTATTTAAAGGGGCAGTGTGTACAATTTAGTGGAATTGACTGTTATGATAATAGTTTCAATGTTATCACCCTAACGACATAGGATAGACGGGAAATTAAAGGTGCAGTGTGTAGAATTTAGGGGGATCTAGCGGTGGGGTTTCAGATCGCAAGCAACTGAATACCCCTCCCCATGGCGGCGCAACATGGCGGCCTCCGTGGAAGAGACGGTGGCCACGAAAACTGCGAAAGGCCCTCTCTAGAACAGGTGTTTGGTTTGTCCGTTCTGGGCTACTGTAACATGGAACATGACGGTGCAACATGGCGGCCTCCGTGGAGGCGTACCCGCTCCTATGTAGATATAAACAGCTCATTCTAAGGCAACGAAAACGCAACGATTATACACTAATTGTAATTTTTTCGCTATGAATGAATCGTTGGCGGGCCTTGCATCAATAGTCAAAATCCCACTGAACTGCCTGGGAATGAAGCAGTTGAATAAATTCCTCTGAAACCAGCCCCTCATAACTTCACCCCTTTGTTGTCCTCACTTCACTGGCACAAGACTATTATATGATATTTTAAATATCATACTATAATATAAAAAATAAACATAATACAATAAATATACACATGTATTAGGGCTTTCGATCGAATTAGCTGTAATCACCGGGTGTCATGACATTTCACTGCATATATGTATGACCGTATGTATATGTATGCAACAAATAATCTCTTGAACTTGAACTTGAACTTGATGTAATTAATCACACAATTTGTCGTGATCGCTCTTTTTCTTCTGAAGACAGAACCTTGTGATAATGGATATTTTCATGTAAAATCATGGAATTCATGAAGAATCAACACAAAGGAAGTCTATTTTAAGTCTAATACTATTGTTTAATGGCATATTTTTAACTCTGAACACAGATTCTCTCCCGTGAACTACGGGTATTCAATAAAACCGTCAAGGGTGTCGAAATTGACTGTCAGCTTGAAAGGCACATTTTTCATGCACTACCAGAGATAATAACAAAACCCAGGTCTACTGTAGATGTTAAAGTAGGTTGAATTTCAAAACCATCAAGGCTAAAATTCGGTAAAATTAGATATCAGCTTAGAAGGCAATCATTTCTTATATTAACTACTATAAACGATAATTTATAAATGGTATTATTAAGCTATTAATATGGTTTTTTTTTAATCGAATGTACAAGAATATATCCATTGCATGTTTTAATTATTGAACCACAAATTACTAATAACAAAAAATAATCAGTAAACACTTTATTACAGGAACAGCTCAATAAATACATATATATAGATAGTGAAAATCTCCTGCATCCTCCTCCTTCGGACCCACAGAGAAGAACCGGCGCCAAATACCGCCTGTTAATCGCCGGCGCTAAAACGCGATGTATTTATGGATTATTATTAATTTCGGCAATAAAAGGCGTCGTATTCAAACCAGAAGCTGATTTGTGAAATATAAACAATGAACGCTGAACTCACAAAATAATCCGACTACGTTAACAAACAAACCGACTTCAAATGCGAAAGAAGTGAAAAGTAAAAGCTTTGAAAATGGAACCAAATGTTCACTTTAACCCATTCAACGATGAGAAATTTTACAATTCGAAGTTGAAAGTCTCGAACGAGCTTTTGCGAGCGCGTCGAAAAGATGGACCCGTAAGGAGATGAGTCGTCAAATGACGCTACACTTTCGTGTTGCTAACCATGTCACTTCTGGTCGGGCCCAGAGGTAAACTAAACGCAGCTCTGTTAATTGCGTCAATTCTTTTTCATGTGTTAATGAAATAAAATAATTATATCTAATTAAATATTATTATTATTATTATTATTATTGTAAGCAACTTTAAGCGCCAGTATAATGCTAATGCTAATGTCGCTAACGTTGACAGGGTATGACTACCTAACTCGAGACAACTGTAAACCTGCTTAAATATATTAGACACGCGGCGCTTCTGACTAAGTTCTGACGTTTTCCGCTTGCATCTCGCTGTCGTGACCTTTTCCAATACAGCGATTCTCCGGATCTGGATCCGTTGACACAGGGAGAAAAAAAAACAACAACAAAAAAAACATGCCCAACGTCTCGTGCCCTTACCTTGGCCCCCTGGTAATGGCTGTCAGATTTCACATAACGGCTTGAATGTTTGGGCCTTTAATCACCCAGGCATCTTAATTGCTTTGAGGAACCGGATTTTTCCGCGTGAAAAACAAACAAAAGATCTCCTCCGCCAATTTAGGAACGCTAAACTACTTCGCTTACTCGTCTCAAAGCGCTAAAAACACAAAACCGTGATGTATAACTCCGACCTTTTCGACTGCTAGAGGATGGATGGCAGTTCTGATGGATACTGCCGCAGTTTGCCTTGGAGTCACACATCCAAAATGGGGCTCATTATTGTCGCTGTACGCTATTCAAGCCAAAACGGATGATAATCCCCGCGTATCAGAACAGCCACCGCAACGATGCACCGCCGGCTCGGACCGCCGTCAGAAATGATGGATTTGAACACAACATGTTTTGAGGTTTTTCCTGAATCACGGAGCCGCGGAGGTGTGAACAGGACGCATCATGGCGAGCGGCGCCGGGGTCCAGATTGAGCCGGCGCGGCGGCTGTGGAGGGAGATGAGAGACAACGCTCATGGTGTTTTCACGTCTGTGTAGCTTTCATGTTCTCCGAATAGCTAATAATGATTCACACACACACACACACACACACACACACACACACACACACACACACACACACTTTAATGAGGATGGATGTCCATCTGGTGTTGTGTTCATTTGTCTGTTTGTTGTGCACGAATGTATAGTGTTCACACCTTACAGTGTGTGTGTGTATGCGAGCATATAATACGTGTGTGTGTGTGTGTGTGTGTGTGTGTGTGTGTGTGTGTGTGTGTGTGTGTGTGTGCGTGCGTGTGGGCTAATGGGGTCACTAACTGTGCTGAGTCAGGATTACCACTGATTGCAAGGGTCTGATGCCAGCGTTAGGATTGTGCAGCGCACAAACATCGCCCCCACCACCCTCCCTCTCTCACCCACTTCGCTCTCTCTCTGTCTCTTTTTCTCTTTCCCTTTCTCTGAGGTCCACTCATGCCCATGGGCCGCACACCTCAGCACAAGAAATTACTCACACACACTCAACCCGGGTTGCGACCTCTCTACTCGCTTTCTCATTCAAACGCACTTTAACAATGGTCACGCATTCATACGTTTACACAGGCACGCACACAGACACAGACACACACACACACACACACACTTATACATACACACATGATTGCACACAGACACACACACACGTACACACACACACACACACACACACACACACACGTATACATACACATGATTGCACACAGACACCCACGTATATACACACACACGCACACACATGTATACACTCACAGGCACACACACACACACACACACACGTGTACATACACACTCAACATTCCTTAGTAGATAAGAAGGCAGGTGGCAGGTGTGTTGATTAGCCAATCACTGCATAGTTTTACTTTGAATACACACACACACCCACACACACACACACACACACACTTATACACACACACACACACACACACACACACACTCGAATAGCAACACTATAAAAAGATAAGAACACAACATAGAGATACTCAGCGCTCCCAGGCAGGTAACCTTCAGTAATACTTAACCTTCAGCAGATAATGCGAGCATTACTTCCTCTGAACGAGCAAAGGTCCCAGCAGGGCTCATGCCTAAGCTGCGTAGAAAACCTCTTTATAAAGACTTCTTTCCTTTATTCTCTCTCCCTTTAAACCGACTCCCTCTGAAGTAGGACCGGACGCGCCGAAGGAGGAATTCAAACACACACGGCGTCTGAGAAGCTTGTGGTCTTACTCTGTAATCGTTAAAAAGTCAGGAAGTATTTTTATTTCAATAGGGGACCGACTTAAAGTTTGTGGGAAAGGAATTTATTTTATTGCTGCGGACGGCTTCCGGTGATGGAAACTGCTCTCACTTTAACAGTCACTTTAACTCCAGTCGGAGTTGATTACGCTTGCCAAAACCATTCATTCATACCACTCAGTTATTTCCAGTTATTACCTATCATGCCAGAATGGATTCTTTGAATCAATTGCAGTTTAGTTGAGGTCTTATAAGATATAAGATATAAGAGTCACTGTATTTTACAATGAACCGGGTATTCGTCAAATGACCCATCTTGTAATTATAACAGAGACATGACAGTGGATTGGGGAAAAAAATTTGAATTTCATCTGCTTGATTTAAACTTTATTTTTCCTCAGAGCATCTAAGAAAGCTGCGTTGGTCCAATCATGGTTTAGCAAAAAGTACTCCAGCCTAAATTAAGCAGCAAAAAGTGAGTTTGACACCACTGGTTTAAGGTGCCTTGCTCACGTGCATGTTGAATCGACAACTCTCCATTTTAACCCTGTGTAGCTTCTGTCTCTGTTCAGTGTAAATTACAATCGCTCTTAAACGAGAACTGTACAATTACCAACCATCTGTGTGTGTGTGTGTGTGTGTGTGTGTGTGTGTGTGTGTGTGTGTGTGTGTGTGGGGGGGGGGATGCATCGGCATCCCTACACATGCATGGTTTGCATGTGTAGGGACGTTGGTGACTAATGTGGGGTGTAAATGTCAGTGTCGTGATTTACCCCCACCACGGTGTCATGAATAAACAAATAAACAATCCCCACTAACGCCGTGATTCGTGAATACAGTGTGTGTGTGTTATTGTGTGTGTGTTATTGTGTGTGTGTGTGTGTGTGTGTGTGTGTGTGTGTGTGTGTGTGTGTGTGTGTGTGTGTGTGCACTCATTAAGTCGCTCCTTGGGGGTTGGCTCCCTCCCCAGCATATCGATCACACACACACACACACACACACACACACACAGATAAGATTGAACGTTAGCCAACAAACATAGATGTGAATCCGTGTGATTGACACTGTGAATAATTGGGATTCAGGTTCTATATCTGTTGTTTTGTGTGACATAAGCATATCTTTACATAAATATATATAC
>NC_137191.1:24511378-24541378 GCF_960531495.2 Zeus faber
CGTAACCTTAGCTCCTTAATCTCTTGCCATCCCCTCTGTGTCATCTCATATCGGGCCAGAGCAGCGGCGGCAGCAGCTGTGGCCTTAGCAAACAAACTGGTGGAGATAAAGAAAGGGATACAGAGAGAGAGGGAGAGAGAGAGAGAGAGAGAGAGAGAGATAGGACTGAAGTGAGTGAAGGAGTGCATGATCTGCACCGAGAGGAAAAGAGAGGAGGGAGGGAGGGAGGAAGTGTGGAGAACACAAAGAGATAAGAGAGAGAGTGTGAGAGCGAAAGAAGGAGATGTATAGGCTGGTGTGTGTGTGTGTGTGTGTGTGTGTGTGTGTGTGTGTGTGTGTGTGTGTGTGTGTGTGTGTGTGTGTGTGTGTGTGTGTGAAGGGGAAAGAACAAGAAATCCCCAAGACATGCTGTGTTTAGCGGTGCCATCTCACCTCGCTGCAAGTGAAAATTAGTATGTATTTCTGACTCTGTAGAGAAACTTGAGGTTAGTCTGTGTGTGTGTGTGTGTGTGTGTGAATACTGAGAAAATGTAGGTGTGTGTGTGTGTGTGTGTGAATACTGAGAAAATCTAGGTGTGTGTGTGTGTGTGTGTGTGTGTGTGTGTGTGTGTGTGTGTGTGTGTGTGTGTGCTTGTGCCTTAGTGTTGTGGCGCATATGCCTTTCACGTAAAATGGTTTGTGTATCTACTGTATAGGTGTGTGTGTGAGGTTATACATGTGTGTGCACTAATGTGTGTGTGTGTGTGTGTGTGTGCGTGTGTGTGTGTGCGTGCGCGCGTGTGCCCGCGCGCATGCGTGTGTGTCAGCATCAGCATGTTTAATTAGCTGAGACAAGCAGGTGTAAAACAGTAATTAATGGCACGACTCAGTGACTTCATTATCTCCACATGAGCCTCCCCCACTGGCTGAAGAAACTCACACACACATACATGCACACACACATTATTATAAATTATTATAAATACAGTATGTAAAGCACCACGCACACAGACACACGCATACACATATTATATTATTGTGCAAATACTTTCAATTGTGTTTTTGAAGACGCGCGCCATTTAGTGGGTGTATGAGTGAGTGAATGCATTTGTGCATATGCATTGTTATGTTTGCAAACTCACAATGCACACACATACACACACACACACACACACATAGACATGGACATTTACATAAAGGTGCTGAGTGTGCACGCAAACAGGCAAATACACACATGGCCAGATGGTCAACCTTGCTCATTAGGGCATGTGTGTGTGTGTGTGTTTGTGTGAGTATGCATATGTGTGTGTGTGTATGAATAAGCCCATAGAAGTACAGGACAGGATGTACGTGGACAGGTCTGGAGCGGCACTGAAGGCTGAAGTGGACACGTCCTACACAGTGTGTCAGTCAGGCACTCACACACTCATTTGGTTTTAGCAAAATGCTCTCTTTGCTGTGATGACTCTCATGCTGCACTGGCTGGGAGCAGGCTGAGCACACTGCGACGGCTTGGCCGCTCTCCAGAGTACACACACACACACACATGCGCGCGCACACACACACACACACACAAACATACTACGAGACACACACACACACACACACACACACGCTCTCTCAACCTCTCTTAATCTTGATTTCACACTCAGACACTCACACACTTACAAGAGAACAAACGTTTCCAAATGCAGCAGGGTCTTAACCCTAAACACGTCACCATCATTCATCTGCGTTTAGTGTCTCTTTCTCTCTCTCTCATAATTTCACCTCCCTAAACTTAGAGTAAATATTACTCACAGTCGGTTGAGATCGGGTTTCGATGTGACGGCTTCCTTCCTAATGATGTAAAAAGTAGATATCGGCCTTTTTGAAGAAAAGCCTGAAAGAGAGCATGGATACAAAAATGTAAATGTGCAGTCCTACAAATGCGGGGAAACCAACACTAATAGACAAGATTAACAAATGGAGGTTGTACGTCTGTCTCTCATTTCACTTTTTGCACTTTTAGAAAATGGTGTTTACAGTAATTCACAATGGCTCCAAAAAGTGTTGAGTTGAATCTCGGGACGCGGGACTCGCAAACGATTCGTTCGTCGTGAACAAATCTTTTCAGCGATTCAGGAGCCGGGAGCCGCAAGCTCCTCCAGGTTCGATTCAGGCGGTGGGCGAGCGAGAGAGCGCGAGCGAATGGCAAACTTTAAACATCGACTGAGGATTAAATGAATTAAATAACTAAATAATTAATATGGAATGTCACTGACTTCCACTCCCAACGTAATAATTGGGACAGAATGAAATTATCCCTGTGTGATCCCGAAGCGACTCTTTCCACTCCCGTTCGTTGTTCACCGAACGAACAAATCGTCAAAGTATTTTCAGGGAATCTCAATAGAAGAGTCGAACGTTTCACCACAACGTACTGTCTAGTCGTCACTTTCAGAGTGAAACCCGTTCTGATGAACACGGAGCTGCTCTTCTGACTGACTTTCGATGGATTTAGTACAGCCTTGCAAATTTTGATCTCGCGACACAAAAGCTCCTTTCCATTATTTATTTTCCTGAGCCGCACCGTGGTCGAGAAACGCCGCCGCTCGCGTCTTCTCGCTGCTCCCCGGTGAAATAGATAAGATCTCCCGTGAGGAGTTGAGGGACAAGTACAGGCAAAGTAAACTTTAAACTCCAATTACCTTCACAACAAACGATCAGGCTAATTGACGGTGCGTCTCTCACGCGTTCGAGACGGAACGCCGTGCGCCATTACCAAAGACCGAAATAGTAATGGATGTGGTTTTCGGCATCTTTGCTGTCTGCCGCCACTCGCGTACAGCAAACTCATCATCAGTAAACACGGCACATATATTTTTCTTCTCATCGCCATCGTTGTCTTGGTGTCATCGTGTTATTATCTTAAGTCATGACTGCGGCGCCTGAACCGCAGTCAACTGCGCTTATTGTCTCATCAATATGGCTGCGTGGCCGCGGCGGTGCTTCCAGTTTTAACCAGATTGATTCACACTCGTGTTCGCTGTCGGGCGTACAGGCTTATTAGACGCCGTGTGAGCGCGGGCGCCCTGTCATTCACTAAGTATTATAAATATGTTTTTATTTATCATTCAAGAGTTATCAGTCTTTCCGCGCGGCGGCTTGACAAGACAGAAATATCGCCCGCGATCGACACCTCCGTCTCTGTCTGCCCCTCTCGCTCTCCCTCTGTGAGTGAGTGAGATAGCGCAGATCGGACAGAGTAATTGGACCTAATGAATACGTCAACGGACCATTTCTCTCTCGCTCTCCATTAAACACAACTGGATTGTAGGGAGCTTAGATTTACTGTGCTTACCCTAACAGCTTAAAGACTTCATCAGGAGGCTACTTTCTCAGCGTGCACGCACACGCACGCACGCACGCACGCACGCACGCACACACACACGCACACACGCACGCACACACGCATGCTGGTACACACACACGCAGGTACGCAGAGATTTGCTTATCTCAGTAGATCAATGGCCTCCTGGTCAATGTCTCCTTCGGGAGGGTAATCTATCTCCTCCTCCCTAATGAAACACTGATCTATGTGTATGAGTGTTTGGGCGAGGGTTAGTGTATGTATGTGTGTGAGCTTTCTGTGCCGTGTAATTATGCTGCAGTGTGTGTGTGTGTGTGTGTGTGTGTGTGTGTGTGTGTGTGTGTGTGTGTGTGTGTGTGTGTGTGTGTGTGTGTGTGTGTGTGTGTGTCTGTGTGAGGCCAGGGGACCCCACCATCAGTGTGTGAAGTAGGTCGGTAGCCTACATGGGACTGATGTGTGTGTATGTATGTGTGTGTGTGTGTGTGTGTATGTGACTTTGTGTGTGTCAGAGTTTCTGTTAGAGAAAATTGGCACCGGTCCACATGTCCCGGAAGATTTTAATGTCTTGGACAAAACGGAGAGATTGCAAGAGTCAAATATAATCTGTATTTATTGAGCTTAAAAACAATTGATAGGCAGGCTAGCTAGAGAATGACATCATGAAGGCATGTAGATGTTTAATATTTTTTTTATTGTATTTTTAAGATTAAATAAATCCCGTCAGTTAACGCAGTTTTAAGAAAATATATATATCAAGAATATTACTACTTACTATAAATAAATGTGGCAAGTAAGTCAAAATAAATTATAAAGTTTGTGGTGTTCGATGTCTCGTCAACATATTTTACAACACAATGGATATTTACCGTCTGCTTTGGGTCCCCAAAAATGCCAAACTATAGATGTATGTATGTGTCCTTGTTGTCAGATGACATCATCTTTCTGCTTCTCCTCGGAGTTCTGGACGCTGCACCCTGTCGCTGCTCTGTGTGTGTGTGTGTGTGTGTGTGTGTGTGTGTCTACTGTGTTTACAAGCGCAACCTGTCCACGAGGGAGGGGCGGGGCTTATTTCTATATCAACAAAGGTGATTGGTTCAGGGTGAAAGGTCAGCTTTAGATCATACAAACTGATTGGCTTTCCATTGCAACTTGCCGAACGTGGAAATAAACAGATCTGCGGAATTGTTTCTATCGAAATGATCGAGTCTATTTTATTTTGACCCAAAGGAAAACAATATGGGGATAATTATCGTAATTGCTTTATCGCCCAGCACTAATTAAAATTGTGCTTGGAGGTAATTATTTTAAATATGTCGGACTTCAACAGATTTTCCCGGTCAAAAACCGGTAATTACCGGTTAACAAAAACTCTGGTGTGCGTGCGTGTGATATGGACTAAGATTGTCTAAAGTATCTATACCGAGATACTTTTTCGATACCACATGTTTAAAACAATGACATCTTCGTTAATTATATATTCGACAGTATTCAAAGTACCAAAGCTATAAAAAAACGGATCTGCAATCAGATTTTCAAGCCAAGGCTGCACAGATAGAGCAACGGGAGACAGAATCAACCGGTCTTCAACCCGTGGCCGTCACGGTGGTGTCAAAGATATCGATTGTGAATATCTGAAAGGGTTTCAATACTCATTTTCATGGATGTAGCGGTAGCAGCTGCGCTTCCTCGCTGCCCGAGTGCCCACATCTCCCCGCCTCCTCTCGCTGTCTTCTTCTCTTCACTCGTCTCATTCGCTCCGTTTTGTTAGGGTGGGCTAGTTGCGGTGGGCGTTTTGATTCCTTTCAGGGACACACAAATCTTTTAATTCAGTTTACTTAAAAGATTCCTTCACCGACTCCCAAACGTTTTCCGATGAGTCTCACGTTCACGAAGGACTCTTTCTCGGAGTGGATTCGTTCAGTGAGTCCTCCCTGCAGCACAAGTCCGTGCTGGAACTCTGCCGGCGTACAACCACGTTAAAACAAGTTTGACACTCCACTTCAATTTGTTGCCGCCCGACTACGATATAATACAACACCTGAGACTTTTAACTACGGTGACCAGATGAACGACCACACTGTCCTGCTCTCCAGCTGTGTGTCCCGAGTCCTGACAGATATCTCTAAAACACTAAAATGACCCGGCTTTCAACATTCACTACCAAATTGTCCCAGTTTTCAGCACAATTAAAATAATATGACAACAATAAAATAATACAAAAAAGTAATAGTAATGATGATAATAATAATAATAATAATAATAATAATAATTTCATCACATTTACATTTAGTCATTTAACAGACTTACAAGGGAGAATAACAGTCAAGCTACATTGCAACAGAAACATTAGTATAGCAATAAATAAATACTGCTAAGTAGTGCTAAGTAATTGTAAGTTAGGAGAGGAGGTGCTCTCTAAAGAGCTGGGTCTTCAAGTGCTTCTTAAAGACAAATGAGAGCAGCCTGGATTACCGTGGTTGTGCACCCGGCAGAGCCAGGCGACGCTCATTTGGCGAACGCAGCATCCGGGGGGGTAACATATGCTCTTACAAGCGCATTTAAGTAAGTGGGAGCATTCCCAACAATCAGTCTGTAGGCAAGCATCAGAGACTTGAACTTGATGCGAGTGGCTACAGGTAACCAGTGGAGCTCGATGAGCAGCGGAGTAACGTGTGCCCTCTTTGGATGGTTGAGCACCAGTCGCACCGCCGCATTCTGTATCATCTGCAGTGGCTTCACCGCACAACGCGGCAAGCCTGTTAAGAGAGCGTTGCAGTAGTCGAGGCGGGACATCACCAAGGTTTGTACCAGCAGTTGAGTGCCATATTGGGTCAGGTACGGCCTGACTTTTCGGATGTTGAATAGTGCGAAGCGGCACGACCGAGAGACGGCGGCAACATGGTCCGAGAATGTCAGTTGGTCATCGATAATGACACCTAGATTCCTTGCAGCCTTGGTAGGAGCAGGAGATAAAGAGTCAATTTTGATATCAATGTTGTGATAAATACCTTGTTTGGCCGGGAAGACCAACAGTTCCGTTTTTGTCAGGTTTAGTTGAAGATGGTAGTCCTTCACCCACGCGGATATGTCAGCGAGGCAATCCGAGATCCGCGTCGAGACAGTGGGGTCATCAGGAAGGAAAGACAGATAGAGTTGAGTATCATCCGCATAGCAGTGATATGCAAAACCATGCGAGCGGATGATCGGGCCCAGTGAGGTGGTGTATATGGCAAAGAGGAGAGGTCCCAGCACAGAGCCTTGGGGCACCTGTGGTGAGGTGGTGAGGCACAGACAACTGGCCTCGCCATGTCACACTGAACGAACGCCCAGTGAGGTAAGATTCGAACCAGGAAAGTGCACTGCCCGAGATGCCCATACTTGAGAGTATGGACAGGAGAATGCTGTGATTGACAGTGTCAAAAGCAGCTGATAAGTCTCGCAGAACGAGAACCGAGGATTGGGCAGCAGCTCGAGCAGTTTTTTAAGGCCTCCGTCACAGACAACAGGGCTGTTTCAGTGGAGTGTCCGCTTTTGAAGCCAGATTGAAGTGGATCAAGAAGGTTGTTTCTTGACAGCAATTCTGTAACCTGTCAAGGATAGAGGGGAATGTGCCAGAAGTGACGGGGGAATTCATCAAATGTGTGATTGTCGGGGTGACAGTTGGTGATATGGCTTGAAGGAGGTTTGATAGGATCAGATCTAGCGGACAGGTAGTAGGACGGCTACATGTTAGTAGTTTAGATACCTCACTCTCAGTGAGAGGGGTAAAACCAGGGAACAATGAGCCTTGAGCCGGAGTAGACAGGTTGTGAGTTAGTTGCATGGAGAATTGGCTGCTGATAGCTGCCACTTTGTCAGTAAAAAAGGAGGCAAAGCTATCAGCAGTGAGGTTGGTAGCTGGAGGAGGTGGTGGAGGGTAGAGCAGAGACTTAAAGGTGGAAAATAACTTACGTGTGTCCGTGGCACCGTTGATCCTGTCGTTGAAGAAAGCCTTCTTAGCAGCAGTGATGCTGGAAGAGAAGGAGGAGAGTAGAAGTGGGTGGGAGACAGGTTGCGGAGATTGCGGCGGATGTAAACCATGGGTGGGGACGTAGAGGGTTGTTCTGGAAGCTGAACATTGAAGCGGATGAAGAATTTGTATGAGAGATGGAGAGGGGTGACCATTAGGTTGTCCGTGGTGCAGCTCTGAGCAAGGACGAGCTCAAGCTCTTTGCCAGCCTCGTGAGTCGGTGGAGTCGGGACCTGTCCTAGGTCGAATGAGCGAACCAAAGACAGGAAGTCAACCGAGCTCGCACTGTCCAAGTGGATGTTCATGTCACCGAGGACGAGCATGGGACACTCATGCTCAGGAATTGATGACAGCAGGGTGTCAAGCTCATGTAGGAAGTCACCTAGTTGTCCTGGTGGACGGTAGATGACGAGCACATAGGCTTTTACTGGAGCAGTCACCAAAATGGCATGATATTCAAAATAATAATAATAATAATAATAATAATAATAATAATAATAATAATAATAATAATATAGGCGCATACATGTGCGTGTGCATGCAGTACACTTAAGGGTCCCAGTATTAATCCCATGGCATAGAGCTCCATTTGGCCCAGTTCAAAGTGAATTAAAAAATATATCCTCTATCATCGGTCATGATTAAATAATTAATAAAGAGTTGCATTGCAGGTTAAGAACTTGAACTCCACTTGCAGACTAGCTCTGTCTGAGATGCAATGGCAAACAAATACTCTGTGTTGTATGCCCAGCATGCTGACAGGTTAAAAAAATGAATAAAAAATAACAAATGGTGTCGAATCTGGATATTTTTTAAGGTATCGTACCAAATTTAGAAACTCCAGTATCATGACATTAATATATAACAATATAACACTAATATGGACCCAGTTCAAAGTTGGCTATATTTCAACATCTTTCTTTTATTTTCTCTTTGTTCAAATGAGGGATCTCTCTGATCTGCCCCTAATCTCCTGCTGGGATATGATTGACAGGTTACCACTCCACACCCCCCCCCCCCCTTCCACTACACTCTGTTGTGGAAAATGAGGAAGTGATGCAACTATCCAACGCAACCCATTACATCGCTTAAGAGGACAGAGGACTCCAAACACACACACACACACACACACACACACACACACCTCATCGCTAAACCGATTTCACACTAGTCAAGCTAGTCAAAGTACTTAAAGAGCGACTTTTACGTTTTTCAGGCTGACTCACATTGACGCTCACAGGCATGACAGAGTGATTATAGTTTTGTATTTCCTGTTTCCGCTCTAATTGAAAGCTTTTTCTGGGATGTTGCAGTTGCTTGCTAAGTTATACATTGACGTTTATTAAGTTATTTAAGGGTAATACCGCAGGTTTTCAGCGTTACAATGCACCAAACTATACCTGGAGTTGGTATGTGGTCCGTAAAACCAATTCCTACACTTCTGTGGAACTCCACTCCAGCCTGCGGTGGAACTCCAAATACAGTAAGGGCATATATGACTATTGTCAAATAGTCAGATAGTAAATCTAGGTGGTTTATGATCGCATCCAATTACAACTTCTGTTGTGCTCAGACTTGTGCTCAGATACGGAGAACTGTGAGAATTGGTTCTGTGGACCACAAATCTGGGGGTATAGCTTTGGCCATTTTGATGTTGAAAATGGGTGGCATTCCCCTTTAAGCTCACATTATTCAGAGGTCTGACTGTGCCCGGGATAGGGGGGCGTAGAGAGAATAACACACAAACCTAATGACGTTGAACTCCAGTTGTTGGAAACGACTGGATGTCGGATAAACAACAGGAAGAGGTTAACAGAGCAGTGAAACGCCCCGGTGAAGTCGATCACAGTATAATACGAAAATTGCCTCCCAACGGCCTTACCCTAACCCATCCTGGCGCGCCTTCGTCGCCTGTTTCCCCCCGTAAAGCATTCTGGGATTCTCATTTGTGGTCCAAGTTGTCCTGCGCCTGTTCTTCACTACAATCTCATTCCTTATAACCCCCCTCTCCCTTTCTCCCTCCCTCTCTTCTCTCCCTGCAGTTTGATGCGTTGGTGCACCGTTCAAGGTAAGAGCGCGTCCCTTCTTCTTTCCCTCCTATCATTTTCTTCCCCCGGCGCGCTTCCCTTCCAACGCTTTCCAACCCCGACGCCGCATGTGGTCGTGAGCGTCCCTAACTTGGCATGGCGCGCCTATCACGAAACAATCTGCGTCTTCAAAAGTGCTCTTGGCTCGCCGTCCCCACTCGCCCAAAAACACAATAACACTGTGTTTGGATAACAAAGAGACGCTGGATAACGATTCCTCCGTGCTCCCTCCTTCTCTCACCGCCGGGGAAGAAAATTCGAGCGCTCTACCACTGAATCAGCAAATCAGTGGTAGAGAATCTTCATACATAGGCAGTGTATTTTCTCCACATTTGTGTACTGTTATTAGCTCATCTTATTTATTCTGTCAGGACACTGATAGTCACAAAGTGCATTCCGTGGAGATAAATAGTTCTCAGGGTATAGTTAGTTGAATTCTACCCACCCACCTGCTTGTGGATACCGCATGTTTCTTTTTTTTTTATCACACGTTAATTTACAAGGTCGCTGCTGTTATTGCTTGTTTACAGGTTACAGATTTGTGTGTTTCTTAGTTATTATTGTGGGCCTGAAACACAAAGTAATAACACGGTAAGACTCACCGCGGCCTCACCATAGCTGGAAAAAGAAAATGAAGCCCCTATCAATATGGTACGGAGCAATTGGCATGGTCTTGTAGCCTACTGTAAATGCTGTTTGAAACCGCCGTGCTGTGCATGTCTGTAATTGTGTTCGCCTGTGTGTATACACCGATCGGCCACAACATTAAAACCACCGTTAATAACCACTAAGACACACCACCACACACCGAGCTTTTATTGTGTAGCTTCCCCTGCCAAAACAGCTCTGACCCGTGGAGGCATGGACTCCACAAGACCTCTGAAGATGTCCTGTGGTATCTGGTACCAAGACGTTAGCAGCAGATCCTTTAAGTCCTGTAAGTTGTGAGGTGGGGCCCCCATGGATCGGGCTTGTTGTTCCACCGCATCCCACAGATGCTTAAATTGGATCAGACCTTAACCCTGGCCATCCACATGATGTAGAAGAAAGCGTGATTCATCAGACCAGGACACCTTCTTCTCTTCGGTGGTGAACAGGGATGAGCACGGACACTTTGAGCATGGGTCTGCGGCTACGCAGTCGCATACGCAGCAAGCTGAGATGCACTGTGTGTTATGACACCTTTCTATCATAGCAGCATTAACTTTCTCAGTAATTACAGTATACAGTAGCTCTGCTAATACAGTAGATCTTCTGTGGGATCAGACAAGACAGGCTAGACTTTAGACCACGTGCATCAATGAGCCCATGGGCGTCCATGATCCTGTCACCAGTTCACCAGTTCTCCTTCCTTGTGTCACTTTTGGTAGATACTAACCACTGCATACCAGGAACACCCCACAAGACCTGTCCTGCCGTTTTGGAGATGCTCTGACCCAGTCGTCTAGCCATCACAACTTGGCCCTCGTCAAAAGTCACTCAGATTCTTACGTTTGCCCATTTTTCCTACTTCTACACACACGTCAACTTCAAGAACTGACTGTTCACTTGATGCCTAATATATCCCACCCCTTGACAGGTGTCATTGTAAGGAGCTCAGCGATGTTATTCACTTCACATGTCAGTGGTTTTAATTGTTGTGGTTGATTGGTGTATGTATGTGTCAAAGAGTTTTGGAATGTTTCTGTGTGTGTGTGTGTGTGTGTGTGTGTGTGTGTGTGTGTGTGTGTGTGTGTGTGTGTGTGTGTGTGTGTGTGTGTGTGTGTGTGTGTGTGTGTGTGTGTTTTCTCTGCCTGCATGTGCATGTATATTACTTGTCTCGGTGAGGGAAGAACCCCCTCCGTCTTACGTAAATGATTCATTTCTCATTTCAGTAATTTATGTTTGTGGACTCATTGGTTGTCAGCTGCCGGCTGAGAAAATCATAGAAGCAGCCCTTACAGTGCGCCTGAGATATTGACGAGCGGTTGTGGCCGAATTCATAAACAGGCTCAAACCGGCTGCCAATAGTTCAGGCTGAACCAAATCTTTTCCTGCTAAATATTATGAAATAGCCTGAAAACCTATGGTTGAGTTACAGACTTCACCACCGCTGTGATTGTTTTCTTTCTAAACCATTTTGGCAAAGCCATCAGACACTCTACACTTCCATAGGAACTAAAGAGGAACCCTTTAGGCCCAGAACCTTCTGGCAGAGAAACCTCAGCCGTCCCCTTAGCTTTCCCACCGCACCTAGAAACTGCTGAGATGATGCCATTCAGGAGGAGGTGGCGCCAAACATGCGACTCTTGGGTTTGATACGTCGTCTCGGCACACACTGGTCGCACAGGTCGTGTTTTTTTGGGGGTTCTGGCTTTCCGTAGTCTTTTAGGAAACGAAGTAGCAAGATGAAGCAAGTACTATGAACATGCAGTGACTGTTAAATCAGCTGTTTAGCGGTAATTCAAAATGGCGATTCTCATGCGTTTGACCAATCACCTCCGTATTACAAACTCTGCCCCAGTGGTTCCCCCGAAAAACACCGCTTCACTTGGCCGGGAACTATCCAAGTGGAACCAATTTTGGAAGCAAGTTCCTCCTGTGGAAAAGGCCACATTTCCTAAGTCCCAAGAACTACGGTTCCCGGTTCCGGAAATGGTTCCTGCGGTGGAACAGGGTTCCGCCTCTGTTTGGTCCTTCCAATACCTACTCTGTACTGTGCT
Organism: Zeus faber; assembly: GCF_960531495.2. NCBI lineage: Eukaryota > Metazoa > Chordata > Actinopteri > Zeiformes > Zeidae > Zeus > Zeus faber. Next base: position 24,523,508 of record NC_137191.1, read on the forward strand.
TTTTTTTGACAGAGGAGAGATGGAGTGACGGGAGGGAGGAGACGATTGAAGACCATTGTAATATATTGGTCTTAATGTAATGTAAAAACTAAATATTGCACAATCAGCTTGAAAATGACACACCCAGCTGAACTCCAGCCTTCAACATTACTCTTGCTGCTCCCTCCTGTTTGTCAACGTCGACAGCTGCCTGCACAACCCTGGGACGAATTAATCCTTAGAGAACAGTTTTCTTTCAGAGTATTGATTGTGAGGCAAACACAGTTTAAAGGATGGCCTCGTACGTGGTAGTTGCCAGGACATTAGACGTAAAGATTTTAGTTATTAACCGTAATTACTTATGTGGTAACTGTCCAGCGTGTAGTGTCTAATTATGATGATCATATTACTGGATTTTGGTCTGTGTGATGGAGCTGTTCCTATTATTGGCTAGTTCCAGGCAATTAGGTAAGCTGGTTGGGTCCATTAGGGTTGGCAACTGCTCGCATTGGCCTTTTTTTTGTGGACGCTGCTGAAGACGCTGCTGAATGTGTTGCTCCATAGAAATCCCAACCCCAAACCCCACATAGCCAATGGGATCAAATGAACATCGACAAAGAACCTCCTAGAATAGAAACACATACTGTATATGCTTTCTGTTTGTGTGTGTGTGTGTGTGTGTCTCGGTATTACAGTGTCTGGTTCCCAGTGTTTGGAGTGCACAGTCCCAATAGACTGTGTGCCTCATTAGTGGCTGAGGTTTGGCTGGCGCTCTGCTACTGGGGGCTGACTCTGGGGCACAAAGTCATATGTTACTCTATCGTTGGTCCATCTGCCACTTTGGCCCTCACTGGAGACACTCGTTTTCCGTCGATGCGGGAATGTGTGCGTGCGAGTGTGTGTCTGTGCTGTGCTTTTAAGATATTCACGTCAGCCATGCCAGTCAGTTCAGCTCAGTGATATCATTCCAGATGGCAGGAAGTAGGAAGAGATAAAAAGGTGAAAATGGGCCAATCGCTGTGTCTGCATGTCAGCTGTTGACGTTTCAGGACAATTTGAATTATTCTATTTGATGGAACGGGTAGGGTAGCAAGTTCTCCCCGTGGTGGATTGCAGCGTTTTGAGACTGAAAATGGTGCAACAGATGGAACATAAACAAATGACAAAGAGAGACAGACAGACGAAGGCCAGACAAAAAGACACACTGTCAAACATGCATAGATAGATAGATAGATAGATAGATAGATAGATAGATAGATAGATAGATAGATAGATGGATAGATAGGTGGATAGATAGGTGGGTGGGTGGATGGTAGAGAGATTTCGTTTTTATTTTACGTCTGCTCATGGAACGAAACAAGTGTGTATAGAGCGGTTTGAACTAAACTGCGTGATGGGGACATATTCTCTGTGACTCTCTCCCCGATCACCCCCTCTCCATGTGTTATGCGCAGAAAATGATCTTAACAAGTCTACGAGTCGTGCCCCGTTCCTCCGTGCCCCGTCCCCACACTGTTATTAGCTGTTTTATTTGGCAGGGCGATGGAGAGCCGTGTTTGCGTCAGTGTCCGGACAGTCGACTGATGGGTTTTCCGTCTGTTAATTGGACTCGTCGACTTTCAGGGGGCAGCCTATTGTGATATCAAAGGTAACACTGGAGATATCTAGGCTACCTCTAAATAGTTATTGTTTACTAGCCAAGATTACATATAGTGAGGTTGATTTTGGGGGTATGCAGGTGACCCGTCCCCCTCAATATTTTGAACATGTGCATTTGTCCCTTCAAATAAATCAACATATTTCCGCCATAAATAGATGCATAAAAGGCATACATCGGTGCATAAAAATTCACCACCATAATGTTTGATGCTCCAGATTTCCTGGGGGAGGACTCCCGTACCCCCACTTAATGTGTTCCCCCCATGTTCAAACAAAAGCTACGCCACTAAGCGGGATGGAGATGGGGCCTCAAATAGGTATTGCCGGAGGCCTCCAATAAAGGGAGACATTGTTATTGAATATATTTTTTCAATGTTTAAATATTTTAAATAAAATGTTCACACTCTTTTATGAATGTTTATTCATGGTTACTTTAACTGACTTGCTGGCAGAAAGCTGAAGCTCCGTCAGACGCTGAGCCACTATTATTATTCAAAATCTTTAATCAAAATCAAAATTGAATTCCAACATCAATAATAATCAAAAGAATGCTAAACAGAGAACAAATTATTTAATAAAAATGAATAAATATGTCTTTTCACGTTGCCAATGCTGGCATTTTACTGGCGGCTGTGACGTAACTCCCCTCACACCCTGGCGATTGGATCACCTACTGTATCAGTGATCTTGAGTAGCCCCGATTGGACAATATGAAAATAGAAACCATCGCCAAACCTCTAGATATACTATCCTGTGTATCTATACCTTAATTATTCTAATTGTTACCTGTTAATTGTATGCTTTGTACATCAATAAATGATGATAATTGTTCAAATCCCTGTTGCTTTTATTTATTTTTAATAGGCCCACATCTTCCATTTTGGACAAGTAAAACATCTCAGTTACTTTGCCAAAGTGCAAATGGCTTAAAAAGTTTCATGTCAAGCCCTGAACCGGAGCGTAGATTCCCATAGAGGTCCATTCAAAAGATGTATTTAGTGAAAATATTTAATGACCAAGACTGGTTTGCACCAACCACATATATAAAATCGCAGATGTTCGGCTCCATGAACAAACAAATACATTTCCCCCACATCAAATTGAACCTCTACGTTAATATTATTATCCCAGCAGGAAAAGTAATTTTGCGCCCAGGAATAGGCTTTATATTTTACTTCATACTGGGGGAGTAGTTTTATAAACTTTATTGGTCTGGTATACTGTAGGACAGCAGAAGCGGGACGGTCTCCTTGTTGCTTGGAGTCACTACGTGTGAGCTCTAGTGAAACTTACTTGTCAAGAAGTCGATTTTTCTAGTAGAGAAATCTGTTGATTTATTTATAATTATTCATTATTAAGTTATTAATATGTTTCAATCAAATTTACACGATTATATCCATTGCATCATTTAATAATCGAACCACAAATAACTGATAACAAAAAAAATGATCTGACACTTTTTTACAGAGACAGCTCAATAAATCCACATGCACATACACTGACACAAATTCCTTGCTTCCTCCTGCTCTGGTTAATGGGATGAACCCATGGCTGCCGCCCCTTCTCCGTCAGACCCACGGAGAAGAACCGGGAGCCTGCGTATATCCAGATTACTCATCCCAGCTCTAAAACGTGTTGTATTCAAGCCAGCGCTAGCCCGGTGAAAAACAAACAATGAACACTTCAACTCACAAACGAATCCAACTATGTTAATGTAGCTGTAAAGTGAAAAATAGATGGTGTTTCGAGTTTGTCGCACCGCAGAACAATGTGTTATTAACCCCCCGACAGGGTGGGGGGGGCGCCTCGCTGTGCGACATCGCAGGCACAACATCGCAGGCACAACACCCGGGGCCACCCACGGGATCGGTGTCAAGACTTGGCATGAGTTCACGGTCTCCCTGAAGACGCCTTTAACTCCGGGTGTTTATTCACAAAACAACGCCACTGCCGCTCCGATTCCGACCTGGTGTTCATATCGTGTTAGGGGGGCGGGGCCATGCCAAGTATGACCGCTCCACGTCATCGAGTCATGATTTAGCCCTGCCCAAAAAAAATCCGGACCACAAAAATGTAGAGAAATAGCTTAAGGGTCTAACTCCACAATCCAGAACTACACCCTTCAGTCTTTTCACATGTTTTCAGCAATTACTTTCTGACATGTATAATTTGTTAAGATACAAATACACGTTATGGGGACTTTAATAATCGACCAGACTCCAAATGTGAATGGAATGAAAAGCCAAGGGTTGAAAACCATTCATTTTAACCCATTGAAGGTTGATACGTTCCAGGCTTTTCGTAGGTGCGTAGATGCCTTTGGTGTGAATTGGGGGAGGATACATGAGCGTGGTAGTGAGAGGTCACGGCAGTAATGTTGGCTTGTTTACTTCACCGGCTATGCGTATCGGCTGTTTACGCAGATTAGTCAATACCGACAGCAACTGTTCTAAAGAAGCTAAAAGGGTGTTAAAACGGTGGGACGTATTAAAACAAGCAGACGTTATATATATACACAGACACATACCATTAAATACAAAAAACATTGTAAATCACATCATAACACAAACGACTCGATAATAAACGGACATATTCGGTCCAGCCAAATCCTTGTTTTTCGGTCTAATAAAAGCCCTTCTCATTCTCCTCTTCCTCTTCTCGTAATTCAGGTTCTTTTCCTCCGACTAATCTAATTTTCCTGCACTTTGTGTTATCTCTCTCTCTCTCTCCCTCTCTTCCCCTCTCTCTCTCTCTCTCTCCCTCTCTTCCCCTCTCTCTCTCTCTCTCTCTCTCTCTCTCTCTCTCCCGGCTTCTTCCTCACCCATCTTTTCGCAGCATCATCTGGTTTGAAATTCACACTCTCTCTTCCTCTCTCTCTCTCCCTCTCTCTCTCTCTCTCTCTCTCTCTCTCTCTCTCGCAGGCGGCACAAATTTCCAAAGAGCTGTCAGCCAAATGCGCGAACCAGGTGACTTCCATCCAATCAATTATGAAAAACAGAAAACGGAGGAAGAGCACAAAATCGAAATATTTGGGTCAAAGATAACTTTGGGGAGTTGAGTCGGGGCGTTGCGTGTGCTCATTGGCTGATTAGCCACAAGAAACGCATTCTGCGCCTTGCGAGCAACAAGCAACGTTCCTTGTAAGCAAGGAAGGAGGAAGAAAGGGACGGGAAAGGGGGGAATGCGGCACGCTGTGAAGCTGAGGAATCAAAGGGAGGTAGAGGAGGAGGTTCTTTTTTACTCACATCAACCGCTTCTCCCTTGATCAAACTCCCACCCAGCAGCCACCCCCCATCTCTATCTCGGCACCCAGGTTTCCAAGGTGCCATTGTGCCGCGCTCCTTTTCTTCCTTCTATCCACCTCCGCCCTCGCTCGCTCTTTCTCTCTCTCTCTCTCTCTCTCTCTCTCTCTTTCTCTCTTTCTCTCTCTCTCTCTCTCTCTCTCTCTCTCTCCGTCGCTCTCTCGCTCTCTCTCGCTCTCTCTTTGTTCTCAATCCATTTTTTTTTTGCCTCTTTCTGCTTAAGCCCCCCTGCACCTCCTCCCCAGCACCTTTCGAAGTTGTGCGGCTGCGAAGGAGGAGGAATGAAACGAGTCGGGGCGTCCATAAAAAAAAAGCTTAATTAAACGGGGGATTGAATGGGATTTTTTGGGGGGTTTTATTACACATTACGAATGATCAAGTTCATCTTATTTGTAGGGTTATTGCCTTTTTTTTTTTCACGTCACATTTTGTGAACGGGGCTTCAGTGAATACAGGTGTTATACAAGTGTGCTGTTTTATACTTTCTGCAATACTGCAGTCCGGCGTTACTGAACTTTTCTGACTCACGGCCAATCTTAAAAACAAACAACACAGGACATGCGTGCGTTCTCATAGCATAGCGCTTGTTTCAGCGATCACATGCGGTCAGCGGACACGGACAGCGGTAGTATTTCATAAGTTCCTATCTGTTGGATTATCGCAGTGGTGGGCGTTTACAACGTTTTGGTAAACAATACCATGAAATTAGTTTTTAATAGTTCTCTTCAAAGTATATACTGTGTATATTCATTGAAATCTCTCTATGTTTAACCGTTGATTTTGCTGCCCATTTGCAGGACACTGGTGGATCACCAGAGGGCTGAAGGTTGAAAATGGCTGCTGTAGTCCATGGAAATTCATTGTTTTCTATTGGTTTTCAAATGAATTGGTGCACATTACAAGTATCTCTTAGTTTTAGTTTACCTCAAGTAGTCAATAAACTAAACCTCAACTCAACTGAACGAGACTGGCATTGCTGAAATATATCATTCTCAGACGTATAAAGTACTGGGAATATAACATGGATGGGAATAGACTCATATGAGAAATCTGTTTGGAAGGTAGTTTCAAATTGAAAAACCAAATACCATCAGAGGGACGAAATCCGAATCCGTTTTTTGGGCCAAACAGTTCTGGGGACCCTCTGGGCCCCCCGAGAACTGGATACGGTCAAGAGCTTTTTTTTCTGGTTGCCTTCACTCCGCACTGGAGTCTCTGAAGTGACGCTGAAGTGACGTCAGCCACGGTGGGTTTCAGAGCAAGTTCCCTGTTGTGTTATACATCTATATGTATATACTGTATATATAAGGTAACTTATTTCACTTTAACAGTCCACCAAAATCTGTTTTCTGAACAAATTTGAGGCCGGAAATACACAATCCAGTTGCTGAATCTGCACTTATATTAGATCTACAAGACGTCATTTTAAAGTTAGTTCCGACTTTAGTAAGGCAGGGCACGCTTTGGGACAACACACAGGGATTTTTTTTTTTTTCCATTCGTTTCACGTTTGAAAATAAAAATGAAATAAAAACATCGACAATATATCTTAGATAATGTGTATAATACTATTTTTTATTGTTATTGGTAATTTTTTTTATTGCCGCAGAGTGCACTAGTGTACTTGGCCGCCCAGAGTAATGCACTGAGGCCCTGGTCGAGGGTCGGTCCGAGTCCGCTGCGAGGTCGGGGCGGATGGGCCCTGTTTTTCTTGTTTAATGTTTTGGAAATAAATTGTGTGTTAATGAAGCGTCTACTTTTTGGCTGAGGTTGTGGGTTGTTGTCACCGTTTTACACAGGTTGCCGGTGCTGCATTGGCTCATGTGTTCGATCAATCACAGTGCACTTACGTCACTGAAGGTTCCTCTTAGTCCCTGCCCCCGAAGTAGGCGCTAAAAAAAAATCTCTCAGTAACCGCGTTCTATCTAACAACTATGATCGATCCCAGTTCCTGTCGTGCGGACACAAAAAAATAGATGGTTCCTCCAAAAGTTTCTCAGAAATATGAAAAAGTTCCTACGGCGCGAAAACGCCTCATTTCAGGTCCTACAGAAAGCGATGGCGAATAATTAACGCTGGAGAGAGCCGACATTTCAATGAGTCACTTGGTCTGAGAATGGAGCTCACAAACGTTGACTCCTCAGGTGTGTGTGTGTGTGTGCGTGTGTGCGTGCGTGCGTGCGTGCGTGTGTGTACGTGTGTGTGCGCATCTGTATAACTTACCCCACTCTCAATGTCTCTCTTGCCTCCATGCTATCATTTTTGTTCAGCTTCTAATCCTCCGCCTCTCCTTCTGTACTCTCCCATCCATTCGCACACACACACATGCACACACACACACACACACACACACACACACACTGATTTCAAAGGCAGTCTAGACGGCCTCAGCAGCAGGTGTTAAGGGTTTGAAAAGGTACAGAGCTGAAGAAAGGTGCGTGTGAGAGAGAGCGAAAGAGAGAGAGAGAGAGAGAGACGGATGGAGCAAAGGAGCCCAGGGAATGGGGAAGAGGAGGGCCTGGGAGGAATAGAGAGAGAGAGAGAGAGAGAGAGAGAAAAAGTGAGAGATTGAGAGAGATTAATAGATCAAGTGGGCAAGCAATGATGAAAGTTGGTGGGAGAGGAAGGAAAGAAGGGGTTGTGGGGGGTGACGCGGGCGTTGATGTTCGGTGGGAGAAAGGGGGGTGGGGTGGGGTGGGGTTGGGGTGGCGGCGCTGATATAAGAGGAAAGGGAGGGGAGGGGGAGGACGCAAAGCAGGTGCGTCGCAATGGAGGAAGCCGAGCGTCACCATTTAATTTAATGCGGCGGCGGAGAAATCAGGTGCTCGGAGAGAAAAAAAAAAACAAAAAAAACAGGGATCTGTGAGAAAAAGAGGGAAAAGAGGCGAGAGACGAAGAGAGGTGAGGAAGACAAGAGGGAGGAGAGAGGTGAAGACATGAGAGGTGTGGAAGGAAGCGGGGGAGGAGAGAGAATGGTTAGAGGAGGAAGAGGGATGCAACAAAAAAAAACCTGATGAGTTAAAGCTGGAAATGTTAAATGAGAGAATGGGGTGGAGGATGGATGGATGGTGGAGGGGTGGAGGGATGGAGGGATGGAAGGAGGGGTGGAGGGATGGATGGGTGGATATAGGATTGTAAATAAAGAAATGGTGTACATATAGAGTAAAGAAACATTTACGTACCACAAACTGAGGGTGCAGGTAATAAGGCCATAGCTCATCCCTGTGGCTGCGTGTGTGTGTGTGTGTGTGTGTGTTTGTGTATGCAGGTGTGTGTGTGTGTGTATGTGTGTGTGTGTGTGTGCTTGCTTTGCAGATAGGCCTCTATCCTATTAGTGACTTCCTCTCACTGGATGAGTTATGTTGCTCGTTTTTTACCGACCGGATGACAGCAGATGCTCGAAAAGAAACACATACACTCTTAGACCCACACACACAAACACACGCACACACGCGCGCACACACACACACACACACACACACACACACACACACAGCCTAGTCAAGGGAATGGTGACAGGATCAATCTGTTCCTCCTTGATGTGCAGACAGACTGCAGTCACCGCTGTTAAACTGACATCTTACAACGGGGAGCTGGACTCACGGTGAAAGATGCTGCGTTTTCTACGCGTTTCAGTCAGCGGCGGAGGAGCACATGACGCATTCCGGGAAATGAGAAGCAAAAGTTGATGTCAGGACGGGTGATGATTCCACCCTCTCTGATAGATCCATATCTGTCGATCTATCTATCTATCTATCTATCTATCTATCTGTCTGTCTGTCTGTCTGTCTGTCTATCTATCTATCTATCTATCTATCTGTCTGTCTATCTATCTGTCTGTCTGTCTGTCTGTCTGTCTGTCTATCTATCTATCTATCTATCTATCTGTCTGTCTGTCTGTCTGTCTGTCTATCTATCTATCTATCTATCTATCTATCTGTCTGTCTGTCTGTCTGTCTGTCTGTCTGTCTGTCTGTCTGTCTGTCTGTCTGTCTGTCTGTCTGTCTGTCTGTCTATCTATCTATCTATCTATCTATCTATCTGTCTGTCTGTCTGTCTGTCTGTCTGTCTGTCTGTCTATCTGTCTGTCTATCTGTCTGTCTGTCTGTCTGTCTGTCTATCTGTCTATCTATCTATCTATCTATCTATCTATCTATCTATCTATCTGTCTGTCTGTCTGTCTGTCTGTCTGTCTATCTATCTATCTATCTATCTATCTATCTATCTGTCTGTCTGTCTGTCTGTCTGTCTGTCTATCTATCTATCTATCTGTCTATCTATCTATTTAATTGTCTGTCTGTCCATATCTGTATGACCATGGAATTAAGAGTTTGGACTAAAGCATCTGCTCAATGACGTAATTGAACATCTTCCTGTAATGGTGCACAATTTTGTCTTGTAACCTCATCAGAGGATAATATTTAATACCGTATTTCCTCAAATATGAACCTGGTAATCAAATGAAAACAGGCCTCCAATAAAATGCTGGGGGCGTCTGGTACCAGTTGCCCTGGTCACTATTTGTGGAAACACGCTATGTTTATTCATACGTTATACATATACAGCGAGCAGCAGCTACAGTAGCTTATGCATAGTTTACCTACTAAATAGTTACGTAATGAATTGTTGAACTGTTTCATTCCTCTTATCGTGACATCCCCAATTCTAACAAATCCATTTATTTGGGACATGAGCCTCCTTCGTCCTATAACTTCCGTGATACTTTTTGGGTGAATTAAGAAGCAACGTCATATCTTGTTTAGAAACAATCGATCGGCATGTAGGAGTGAGTTTTCCGGTCGCTACACAGTAGCGTGTAACTTTCAGAGCGTCCTCTGCTCTCCACGCGAGCGACCGTCCCTTTGTTTTACTTTGTTTGTGCTCATGTGGTTCCCCGCCGCCACCCCTGACATTTTCTCCTGAGAATGAAAGCCGACCTCCTCCCACCCGCCAAACTCGTGTCGGCGAACCCAGAGACCAACAGGTCCCGCCAAGGAAGTTATTAAAATCTCTCTCTCGATGATTTCAGATAGTGTAATGAAATTTATGCAGATCCTTCCCTATGGAGAATTTGGGGGTAACTGTATCAAGGGGCGAGAGACAGAGAGAGAGAGAGAGAGAGAGAGAGAGAAAGAAATGATTCCCGGTATATGTAAAGAGAGAAATTGAGAGAGGAAGATGAGAGAGAGAGTGAGAGAGAGAAAATGGGTCACTTTAACACAGAGGTTTCATTAGGAGCCTCGGCGCACTCCTTTCGCGGCCTTTCCAATTCCGCCCCGGCGCGCCTCCATCGCGGGGGATATTGGGATTCACAATATCGCTTTAACATTTGGCGGGCTCCCCGAAAAGAATTAAAGCCGCCGGCCTCCGCCACCGTCCAGCCTCTGACATTTTGTGACTTCCACTCTTTACCGCTTTATCTTTTTCCCTTTACCGCCCTCGACGACAAAAGTCCGGTTTTCCTCGTCCGTCCCTTCCTTGTCATTGAGGAGGCTCCCGTCCGATCGTCTTCGGGGGAACGGTAATTGGGGCGTTGGCGTCGCTTTCTGCCTTTTTCCAACTTCATACAGTAGCTTCCAAGTGGGATCAGATCAAAGCTCTGTCACGGCGGCTTCACCTTCAGAGATTGCCCTCCCTCTTCCGCGCTATTTGCCCTTTTCTGTTTGCCATCTTTCTCCTTCCCCTCCTCACCCCCTCCGCCTCCCTATTACTTTTTTTCTCATTTGCCGACTCCCCGCGTGTGTGGCTCCATTCGTCTTGCGCCTCCTCCGTTACAGACGTGACGTTTTTTCTTCTTCTTCCCTCACTCACTTGGCCTCAAGCACCGCGGCTTGTAATACCTCTTTAAAAAAGTAGGACGCCGCTGAGTAATTCGTTGCACCTACTATTAGATAATTCAGGATTTGTCGACCGTGAATCTGCAGGTACGGAAGCCGCCCCGAGGACACACGGAGAGGGAAAAGCCGGCGCCGTTCTTCCCTTTGTTGTGGCGTTAAATAGCATATTATCTCGCAGGATTATTTCCCAAAGACATGTGGCCATTTCCCTGCAGGTTCTTAGGCCTTTTTGTGTCAGCCACTTAATTATGCTGCTGTTACAGTGTATGGACTGAATCATAGGATGTTGACAGCCCAACTCCCCCCAGGGCGAGCTCCTCATCCTGACGGTGCACCGGACGATACGCCCTAAAGCGCTAACCTTTACTTCTCCGAGGAGGGCTCTCAGGGGAGCGAATGCCGTCAACTAGAAAACATCGCCGATTACCAGAGTCGAGAAAAAAAAATATTTAAGGTTGTTCACTGAGCTGGGACTGAATTCTGGACCAAGTAACTTTCACCGACCAGCTGGACTGGTTATAGGCTGTTCCTGTTGCAAGGAAACCTCCAAAAGTACATATTTGTCTCTTTTTTTTCCACTTCTATGGGACAGTTGGTAATTCTGCCAAAGAGAGGTTCAAGACCTTAAAGCCAGCTCTTGCGATTGAGTTCGAGACGAAATCCTGGCGAAAAAAACCAGGGACGCCATTGGTTGAGCGTCAAAACCGAGGCGCACGGGGCTTCGCTTGAGCATTGTAATCTGACTTGACACAAAATACCAGATGTACTACTGCCGGCTGCAAGTTGGAACTAATTTATTATGTAGTGTGTAGGATTAAAGGCTGACACAAATTTCAAATCTCCTCCTTGACTGGTGCATGGCTTGCAGGATGTTGAGTCAAGCTACGCGGCGACTATAGCCACAGTTCAATTATAATCCTTGTCGTATATACACATATATATATTTATTTCTATTTTTATTTCCCCGAGGTTCAACAGCGATCGGGGAGTCTCTTTTTAGACGCTTTCGAGTGTAAGCGATCCTTTGTGCGTCACGCGCCCGCTCTCAGTGCTTAATCACCCGCGTTGAGAGGGTTTAGATGACTATCCCTCCTTTTGAACCCTCATACCTACAGTCGCAAAGTTGTAAACACATTGGAGTTGCACCGCCCGCTCCACCACCCACAGCCGAAGCCGACTTGATCCGCGTGAAACTTCAAGAACGGTCCGAGAAAAACTTTCATCAGTCAGCACACACCTTGAAGACGGGTAAACATGTTTACAAAGTTGAACTCGCCTCCGGGATGATCTACCACAAATGGGAAAAACACATCGTTTTCTGGGAAAGAGGTTTTTACACTTTCATTCAGCTCCCCCTGACGTCCGACAGAGCGGTGTTTCCCGACCTTTTTTTTTTACAATGAAATAACCCCCACCCCACAAAGTCAGATCAACAAGAATAACGGGGCTTATTATTATGGCCTTCTAACAGTTAGCGCCGCCAGACTCATCGACACGTCGTTTAAATAACTCAGGAGTCGTGACGCACAAAAGAGTGGGCGAGCGAGTTCATCTTCCACTCGCAAACTGAAAATAAAAACTGAGGACTGAATTAAACTCCGAGGCATTGAAGGTCTAGACGTTGGGTGTCCTTCATGTTGAATGTGACTGATTTACACTTGTCGGAATTAAATTATTCCTGAGATTACTGTGAGAATGCCATTCACAACTCAAGAGCCAAAACCGACTCCTCTGGCTCTTGTTCATCATTCAGGAAGTCCCCCCCCCCCCCCGGCCCACCGTTCTGTACCGACTGAATTAAACAAACGACAAGACTTAACAAGCAAATCTTAGAAGTCGAAACTTCACTACTAACGGTTCCCACAGTTTTAGTGTGAAACTTGAGCTTGTTGTGATCAACACAAAGCTGCTGTTCTGGCTGGAACTGATGAGTTTGATGAATTTGTACGGCCTCACAATTTTGACCTTGCAACACAAGAGCTGGTTGCCATTGTTGACTTCGATGGGAATTTGGAAAATTGTTCACGGCACACCTGGCAGGCTCCCACGGCAAAAATACTGCGGTTGAGAAGGTATTTGGTGAAGGAGCAGAGGCGTGTAGGCGTGTGGTGTTGGCGATAAAGCAGCGCTGTACAGTGGGCGCCCCCACAGGTTCTGAGTGCAATTGCACTTTTGCTCCGCTGTCGCAAAACTCGGCCCGGTGTCTGAAGATAATTTACTTTACCGGACAAATTTGAACCTTATCGGTCACGTTTCAATGACAGTCTATGTTACAAAAATAATGTACACCTGGGTTACAGCGCCCCTTGCACGGACCTCGCTGCTTCAGCCAGCACTCAGTCCACGGCTCCACGTGGGGACGGGCCCCCTGCTACCGGCGTAGGGGCCGGATGTGCTCGGCCTGGCAGATCGGCTCGCACAACCGAGTCAGAGGGTGGGAAAAAGCGCTGTGGCGCAATGAAGGTGAGGACTGGCACACGCCGGCTGATGTGCGGGAGCTGCGCGCACCGTTGGCCCGTCTCATCCACGCTGTCGGGGAGATTGGGCGCCTACATTTTGTGTGCATTATAACCAGACATTTTCACCAGCAAGTTTATAATAAATTGTTTTTTGTTTTTTTGTTTTTTTTATTAGCCAAATTTCAAGGAAGTGACGTGGTGCAGTAAAGCGTCACGCACTTTCCCCGCGGTTTCAAACCCAAACACAGAAGTTACATAGGTCAAGAACAGGGGGGGTGGTCAAGTCAACGTACCATTGAAATGATTTTGAAACTGTTATTTTAAGGTAAAAAAGTGACGCAGTGTTGCTTGAAGCCTGGCTCGGCGGTGGATTCAAAGTAGACGTACTCTCGGCGGAGGAAACATCCGACTCCCACGCTGACACCACTGGCCTCCTTACCCCGTTCCCCCCATGATGCTGGATCGAGTTGAAAGACGCTTACGGGTTTTTTCACACGTGTGCTGAGTGAAGCCGGCCCAGAGCGAGCCTCCACTCAGTACTGTACTGGCCTGGTTTTTAGAATCCGGAATTATCTGGGCCACTGCTGTGCGGGTTAACGCAGATAGAGTTTTGCAGCGAGGGTGTGAACGGAGTGCACGGAGACCTATTTGTTATGCCACCCCCCCACCACCCCCCGATTTCCCTTCCTGCATCCGCAGCGATCTCAAAGATTGTAAACAGGTCATAGTTCTAACTCCATAAAGTTTTAAACAACTAACGCATGTAACGCAGCACCGCCGGTATGTTGACTCTCCAAACAAACAAAAAAAAAAGGGCTAATCAGGCTAATGAAGCGTCAGCTCTTGCATAAGAGAGGTTCCGGGAGGGCTGCAAAGGGCACCTCCTGGGGTGCGCACTAAAAGATGCAGAGGAACGAGGGGAAAAATGGTTTGTGCATATTTCAAAGTTCAGTCTTGATTGGCACTCGATATGGGCGTACAAAATACATTTAAAGAGCTGCTCGTAGGTTGTTCCAAAACCCATTCACCGTCCATTACAAGTGACCTGAAATGAACAAATGAACGTAAATGCTGGAGGTTCTACTGTGGGAAAATGTGTACAAAGGGTTTTAAATAAAATGTTAAATGGTTCACGGGATGTAGTGTAGTGAGCAATATGAATTCCACTACAGTATGTAATGGCCTCGTTCCTTTGCGTAAACCCAGGGACGAGTGGTCTGCTATTTCATCGGCTCACCTTCCTGCGTAAAGTGGTTTCTCGAGGAACATTTGACTAAAGGAAAAGGTTAGAAATCATATCTCACAGAGAGTGTGACCCGGAGAGCGTTCCGCTTTGCAAACTGGTGATCGCTGGTACGGGTCCTGCGAGGCTGTAATTGCTTGAGTTGGGCCAGTGCAGGTGAAGCCCATTCTCACTAACAAGGCGGCGTCCAACAGGGAGGCAGGAAAAAAACACCCCCGAAAGGGAAACCACAGCGCTGACGCACACACACACACACACACACATGCTGACAAAAACATCTGCCTCATCATGATCCGCTTCAATTGGATCATTCAAGAGGAAAGTAAAATCGGAGAGAAACACAAGATGAATAAAACTCACACAGAGAAGTTCAGTGCACATACTTTCCCTCAGTGTCATCATTTAAATGTCAATTGGACAAAAAGGGCCATTTGTAGAGAGTTTACGAGTATCGTTTCCTGATAATATTGGTGATGCGTTGCCATTTTTGGCAGAAAGACATAAAACTGCTGAAGAGGCAGCTCTGACCCACATCCTCCTTCCTTCCATCTATAATTACTGTAAGTCATCCGTGGTCTTTACGTCAATGTATCTGGCAGTTAATGTAGGCTGTCATCATCAGCTGAGGCTTGATTTAGAAAATCGTTCCCCGGCATGAACTACAGGAGCGGTGTAGCAGCACAGACTAGTGGTGGAGTCGCGCCAGTGCAACTTTGGGACGACCACTCAAGGAGCGCTGCCCAAAGAACATCTGAGCTCGTGGTGTGGAATTTGAACGATGTCGTCGTGAGCAGATTAAATCCCGAAATCCCCAGGCTTTCATTTGGATTGACAGCCTTCCCAATCTCGGGGGGTTCAGGCAAAAGATATGCTTCTTCAACAAAACAGGTAAAAAACCTTCCCGCAGTCCACGCCCCCCATTCCTCCACGAACCATCCTGGAAAGTGCCCCCCTCAGAACGCTGTCGAATGGCATATTGAAATATCACTTTGGCGCACTCTGTAGTCCTCAGAGAGGAGGGGAGCGGAGAACAACTCAGGAGACGGAGCCGGGGTCAACGTGCGATGTCCCGCAATGCCCCCCTTCCTGCTGAGCTCACGAAATATGGATGAGCAACATCTGTGTGTGTGTGTGTGTGTGTGTGTGTGTGTGTGTGTGTGTTACTGTTCATGGTTGTTTGTGTGTATGCCTCAGGGTGTCTGTCTATCTATCTATCTATCTATCTATCTATCTATCTGTCTGTCTGTCTGTCTGTCTGTCTGTCTCTCTGTCTGTCTGTCTGTCCATCTATTTATATATCTTATCTCTAAAGCCGTCTCCCACATGCCCGCGTCCTCGTGTTTGAAACCCGCGCCCGAATACGACCTTAAATGTTGTATGTGAGCGTGTGTTCCTCAGATTCTTGTGAGTAGCCGAGCCTGGCAGAAGCCCTTAAAAGCCTTAAAAGGCTCTGGAGTAGGAGCTGGAGTAGGATTTGAGGGGCTGGGGCCCGGCTGGCTGAGACGACCCACTTCTGGAACAACTCCCAGTTTTTAGCTGGAGTTGGGCTGGGGGGGTAAACACAGAGAGCCAGCCCACGAACCCGAGGTTTTCTGACATTGAATGTAACACGATGGAGTGATATCCTGGAAATGCACAGAATAATGGACTCTCTCTCTCTCTCTCTCTCTCTCAAACACACACACACACACACGCACACACACACACACACTGTAGATACACATGTATACATACAGTGAGTTCAAGCGCTCACCTCATTTGAGTTGAAATCTCGAGCTGCCTAACTGTTGTTGGCTTACCAACGTCTCAGAACTGCCTCCTCATCGGCTTTCTCTTCCCTTTTCTCCCCCCTCTACCTACTTTATCCCTCCCTTGATCTCCTTCTGTCTTCCCCCTTTTTCCTCCCCTGGCTCTGTGTGTGCTTTTCCTCTGTCGCAGGAGAATTCTGGGGAGAGTTTCTTTCTCTTTCGTTCCTCAAGGATGAAGCAGCGCGCTCAACCCACACACTAATACAGGTAGGTGAGGAAGAGGGGGGCGAGGGCGATGCCGGTGATGATGGGACAACAATGAGTCTCTCTCTCTCTCTCTCTCTCTCTCTCTCTATCTTACGTGCTCTCTCGCTCTCTCACTCCCACTCACCCAACAAACATGTGCACGTTGAGGACAGATGTGTGTATGATTTATGCCGTTCTGTTAAAAGCCTGTTTCCTTGTCCACTGAGGAAGACGCAGAAAGTGAAGATCTGGGGAATGAGATCTCATCATAGAAAAATAGGAGAGAGGGGGAGAGAGGGGGAGAGGGAGAACCTTGGTGGTACAAAAAGTGACAGGAGGAAAGTTTGGACCAAACTCCCTGTAGGAGGCGGCAAATCTGCTGCCGCTGTTGCAGCGGTCGGGGCGGACGGAAAGACAGAGAGAGAGACAGAGAGACAGAGAGGACAAGATGAAGAGTCAATCCCCAGCTGTTTGAAAAACACTGCCTTCTGATACATTATTGAGCGTGCCGCTCCGCAACGCATCGCTGAGCTTTCCTCTCATGTTAGCGCGCAAGTTTTCATAGCGTCACCGGTCTAAATATAAAACATTCGCTCACCCCCCCCCACCCGCAACCCCACCCTCTCTCTCTCTCTCTCTCTCTCTCTTCAGCTTGTTAAAAGATGCAGGAGGCCCCCACGTTGGAGGCTGTGCCACTCTCTCCTGAGTGCCACTTCTTCTCCCTTTTTAAAGCTTTCCGGAGTTGGGGTTGGAGCAAGGGGGTTGAGTTTGAGCGTGTGATGTGTGAGACTCTCTTTGGTATCGAGGTCCCTCTTTTTCAAAGAGGAAAGAAAAAGTAAAATAAATAAGATTTCATCCTCATCCAGCAATTTTTTGATAAATGTAGTGTGGCGATCCTCCACCACACCGACACAGTGGGAGCTGACACTGAGTTTGCTGAGAATTGAGTTTGAAAGGAAAAAAAGGTAAATGGGGAGGTATACTGCATACTGCTATTCCTGTTACGGCTTGGATTTCAAAATTCAATATTTGGATGGATGTGGTTCTTTTGTAGAGAGATGGAATGGGGCCCAGGCTGCACTACCGGCTGCGGCCTACAGGTGGCGGCAGAGCGGCATGCCCAGCAGGCACAGCTCCTATTGGCCCATTTTAGCAGCTAGAGTCCCTTCACAGATTCACTGTAATAAATCTCTTTGTCTCCTGTGAGACATATTCTCCAACATATTATTCTTGAGGCACAGGAAAAACAGTTGAATGTGAGAACCTACAATCAATACTTTTCGATAGCTCAATGAGCTCACATGAAATATTTTGTTTGTTTCTATTTCAGCTCCCACTTCCAAACTTGATCTTCCAGGATGAGCCATGAGCAAAGGTAACACATTGTCTTTAATGTAC
>NC_137191.1:24546378-24558878 GCF_960531495.2 Zeus faber
AAGTGATCAAAATGGCAATGGCATCCCCTGACTCTCATATCCTGTGTTGAAATAGATTATGCAGCCTGTTCAAACATAGACATCCATGAAACACTGAGTGCCGGACTCTATCATGGAATCCTCACAGTGGTGGCCTGCTGGCAACAAACCTTTCACGTGCTCTTAAAATAGCTCTGTTTTAGAGTTACAGTAGCCTAGAGAAGAGTGCCGAGAGTATCCATCCTTTATCCTTAGTAGTGGTGGTATCAGGGGCAGGTGTGTCTGTATGTGCAACGATGGGTCGGGGGTGGTGGAGTAAACGTGGGCTGGTTGGGGTGGGCTGGTCTGGGTAAAAAAGTCCACGGCCATTTTTTTTGATGGATAGATAGATAGATAGATAAATAGATAGATAGATAGATATATAGATAGATAGATGGATAGACAGATAGACAGATAGATAGATAGATAGATAGATAGATAGATAGATAGATAGATAGATAGATAGATAGATAGATAGATAGATAGATAGATAGATAGATAGATAGATAGATAGATAGATAGATGGCTAGATATAGATAGATACATATACAAGCAGATGGACACAGTCTCCAGATTAGGATGGGGATTATGGAACCATGCATCTCTGAAACAGGCAGACCAATCAGCGTGCTTCGGCCACACGCACACACACGCGCACACACACACACACACACACACACACACACACACACACACACACACACACTTTATATATACACTGTATTCTTGTTGAAAGATGCACATTGGCCCGAGTTAATTCTCCAGCATGGTACTGGAGGATGTGTCATGACGGAGCGCCGTAAAAGCCGTAACAGCTTGAATAGAATGACAGGTCGATAGGGCAGCAGAGAAGCTTTAGCCCTGAATTATTTAAGTAGAACTGCACAAAGTGAAAGCTATGGAAAATCCAACGCAGGGTGATAAAGCATTCTCAATCATGCACGCACTTTTCTTTTTCTTTTTTCTTTTTTTTTTCCTCTTCATTTTTTGACCTTCACCACGAGAGAGAATCCTTTTCTTTTTTGCTGAATCCAAAAGGGCTGATTGATTTTCGTGTGCGTGTGCGATTTCTATGCCATCTTCCTCGTGGGGCGAAGTGACACGTCTACAGTGAAGCTACATTTATAACTGGAGGCGGGCTGGATTTCAACCGAATTTTTCCCCACCCTGGCCATGTAAATCGAACGGGCTGCCATCCCTTAACGCCTTAGCCCTGCTCTGGCCCAGTGAGGACCAACAGGCTTTAGCTGGAGCAGAAAACGGAATAAAAATGACTTCTAAAGTGGGAGTGAAGGGGGACTGCGGTGGTTAGATCCATAGCCGGAGAACGGGGATCACTGGAAAAAAACACTTAAAGATGATTTAACTGATGTCAAATAGAGTTAAAACACACAGTGACCGTGTCCCAGTGATTTATTTAAAACACCTTGGACCCCTCCCGCGCCCGCTCTGTCCGGTAAGAGCAATGTGATGGACCAAGGGCAGTAGAGGGACAGGGAGAGATGTTGTTTAATCTCGTATCTTATTTGTCGATACGTAAACATTTGTTTTTTGTGGGGAAATGTGTATTACACACTATGACAACGACAATGACCACATCACAAAGCGTCATCAGAACATACATTTTATTAAGGGAAAAAAAAAAAACGACTTAATAACTCATGAACAATAAAAAAACAAACGTTATTTTGCCTTTTGGGTCTTCGTTTTAGCCTGCACATGATTTGGAAATTGGGCTTTTGGAGATCAATAGATTATTCATATTGATGTACATTTTCTTCCTATGATATGAGGCATCGGAAAAAAAATAAATAAATAAAAAGTCAAATAGTAAACAAAAATTGCCAAATATACAGAATATACAAAAAGTGATTTGATGCAGGATAAGCTAAGTTAAAAGGTAATATCTGGTGCTAAGTGGCAGTAAAGTTGCAAGCGTGGCTGTGGGTATAAGATATAAATATAAATGATATCCTGTACAGGATGAATAAATATGTATGAATTCCTATGTATACAATAGCTCAGGCATGGGTACCATGAATGAGTAGCTTGTCACTATTACTGCATTATTACAGCAGCTACATGTAGAATGTTAATACATTATTATTGTTATTGTTGTTACATAAATATTTATTCAGTCACGCTCATATTTCTCCCCTGCCGGTCCCTGCGTCTGTGGCCGTTCCATTGAATCGGAATTGCATTCGTGTCTGAGAAAGTCAAAGACTCAAATATTTCAGTTTTTTGGCTGTTTTTGCATGTGTATTTCTGGACTTGGTCGGTCAGTTGTTTTTTTCCTCGCTCTCGCTCGGCTTTTCTGCCCGGTCACCTCCATCTGGACGTCGCAATTTCTTTCTTTTTCTTTGGATTTTGCACTTGTCTTTGAAGTTTCCTCGTCAGCAGTCCTCCATCTTTTCCGTGTTTGTTCGGCCATAGGTAAACGTTTACTCGCTCACTTTTCCCGGGAAAGTCGCCTCGGACTCCGGGTTCTGCTCAGAGCGCTGCAGACGCGAGGGCTTTCATTAGTGGACCATAGGCTTCATTCGACCTCATTTGGCGATAGATTGTGACTTAAAACACATTTATTTGAATGACAACCTCACACTTTTTAATAAAAGGAGAATGGCGATGGAATGGAGAAAAAGGAGAACATAGAATACACATTTCATCCTGTGTGTTTGAAGGAAACCAAATTCCAAATCCGCCCAAATGGTTAATCTCCACAGCGGTCATGCCCATGGTCCGCTCACATGCACACACACACACAGATACACACACACACAGATACGCACACACATACACACACGGGCACACACGGGCACACACACACACACACACACACACACACACACACACACACACACACACACAGCGGCGTGCTCATTATCTGCAGCTCTCCGTGGTCTGGCCGTATCAGACATGTCGTCCTCCGCAGACATCTGTCATCGCCCGGCAGCTCGCTGGAGGTCCAGGGCTCCAGTTCCACACATCTGTCTTGCTCCCCCCCCCCCCCCCGCCCCCTTCAATTATCTCTCTCGCTCTCTCTCTCTTTCTCCATATTTCTCTAAATTCTCTCAATCCTCCTCCTCGTTGTGCTCTCTCCGCTCCACTTTTCCTCCCTTCTTTCAGCATGCTGAAATGTATAACCAGCAATCTGCCAATCTGTCTTGTAATGACAGACACACAAGCACACGCACGCACACAAGCACACACACACACACACACACACACACACACACACACGCACACACACACGCACGCACGCACGCACACACACACACTTGCGGAGGCATTGTGGCCTCAGCAGCGGCTGTGTTGTATAATGACAGATAATTGGCGATTGTGGGTTTGCCTTCGGCGGGAGGAACCAATCACGAGTGACAGCCACTTCTCCATGACCCTTTCTGGTGTGTGTGTGTGTGTGTGTGTGTGTGTGTGTGTGTGTGTGTGTGTGTGTGTGTGTGTGTGTGTGTGTGTGTGTGTGTGTGCGTGCGTGTGTGTGTGTGTGCTTGTGCGCGTGCCTGCCTGCCTGCCTGCCTGCCTGCCTGCGTGCGTGCGTGCGTGCGTGCGTGCGTGCGTGCCTGCCTTGTTTCTTTGGCACGCTGCGCTCTTTTCCTTTATGTGTGGTCGCCATTGTTCTTCCGCAGCGTGTCAGAGGGTCAAATCGGACTCTCAATCCCACTGTTGTTGACGTCTCCTGACGCAGACCTCGTCGCCGCTCCCTCCCAGTCCCTTCCCTTCCTTTCGAGCGGCCGACGCCGAGGGTTTGTTTCGCGGCGCTCGGCTAATGCTAATGCTAATGCAAACGCTAACTCTGACGCCCGTGCTTTTGGGTTTCTCCTCAACACCCAGTCTGGCCCTGAGGTAAACCCCTGCATCGCAGCTCAGCACGTCATTTACAGCCAGGGCGGATGTGTCTCGTTGCCATTTGGCGGCAACCAGTTGCCCTCTCTCCCCCGCACTCTGGGAACAGTGATCGATGGGGAGGAGCCTCCTGCGGTGTTTGTTTGAATCGGCCACGACAAATAAATGGGAGTGAAGAGGCGAGAAGGGGAGTGTTTCTCTATTCATACCTCGCCTTCCTCCTCCTCCTCCCAATCACTGCCGCTCTGTACCCGCCTCCTCTCTCTCTATTACTTTCCACCTCTCTCCCTCTGTCGCTCTACCTGTCTGTCTGTCGCTGTCTGCCTCTCTGTGTCACTC
Source organism: Zeus faber (assembly GCF_960531495.2). Classification (NCBI taxonomy): domain Eukaryota; kingdom Metazoa; phylum Chordata; class Actinopteri; order Zeiformes; family Zeidae; genus Zeus; species Zeus faber. Next base: position 24,550,600 of record NC_137191.1, read on the forward strand.
TACCTCTCTGTCTGTTGCTGTCTACCTCTCTCTGTCGCTCTACCTCTCTCTTTGTCATTCTGTACCTCTCTCTCTGTCGCTCTACCTCTCTCTTTGTCATTCTGTACCTCTCTCTCTGTCGCTCTACCTCTCTCTCTGTCATTCTGTACCTCCCTCTGTCGCTCTACCTCTCTCTCTGTCATTCTGTGCCTCCCTCTGTCGCTCTACCTCTCTCTCTGTCGTTCTGTACCTCTCTCTGTCGCTCTACCTCTCTCTCTGTCGTTCTGTACCTCTCTCTGTCGCTCTACCTTTCTCTCTGTCGTTCTGTACCTCTCTCTGTCGCTCTACCTCTCTCTCTGTCGTTCTGTACCTCTCTCTGTCGCTCTACCTCTCTCTCTGTCGTTCTGTACCTCTCTCTGTTGCTCTACCTCTCTCTCTGTCATTCTCTACCTTCTTGTCTGTCTGTCTGTCTGTCGCTGTCAACCTCACTCTCTGTCGCTCTACCTTTCTCTACCTCTCTATCGCTCCCTACCTCTCTCTCTGTTGCTCTACCTCGCTCTCTTTTAATCTTTGTCATTCTACAGTATACCTCGCTCTGTCGCTCTACCTCTCTCTCTGTCATACTCTACCTTTCTGTCTGCCTGTCGCTGTCAACCTCTCTCTGTGTCGCTCTACCTCTTCTGTCATTCTCTGCTGCTCTACATCTATCATTCTCTAACTCTGTGTCTGTCGCGGTCCCCTGCTCTGTGTTGCTCTACCTCTCTATTTCTGTCGCTCTCTACCTCTCTGTCGCTCTCTACTGTACCTCTCTCTGTCACGCTACCTCTATTTCTATTGCTTTCTACCTCTCTCTCGCTCGCTCTCTACCTCTCTCTGTGGCTCTGCACCTCTCTCTCTGTCGCTCTACCTTTCTCTACCGCTCTATCGCTCCCTACCTCTCTGACTGTCGCTCTACCGCTCTCTCTTTGAATCTTTGTCATTCTATACCTCTCTCTCTGTCATTCTGTCTGTCACGGTCTACCTCTCTCTGTCGCTCTCTACTGCACCTCTCTGTCACTCCACCTCTATTTCTGTTACTTTCAACCTCTTTTGCGCTCTCTACCTCTCTCTCTGTCGCTCTCTTCCTCTATCGTTCACTACCTCTCTCTCTCTGTGGCTCTCTAGCTCTCTCTGTCTGTCTGCCTCTGTCACTCTCTACTGTACCTCTGTCTGTCACTCTACCTCTATTTCTGTTGCTTTCTACCTCTCTCTACCCCCCTAACTCTCTCTATTGCTCCCTACCTCTCTCTCTGTCGCTCTACCTTTTCCACCTCTCTATCGCTCCCTACCTCTCTTTCTGTCGCTCTACCTTTCTCTACCTCTCAATCGCTCCCTACCTCTCTCTGACGCTCTACCGCTCTCTCTTTGAATCTTTGTCATTCTATACCTCTCTCTCTGTTGCTCTACCTCTCTCTGTCATTCTCTACCTTTCTCTCTGCTGCTTACGTCTATCATTCTTTACCTCTGTCTGTCTGTCGCGTCTGTCTACCTCTCTCTGTCTCTTTCTACTGTACCTCTCTCTGTCACTCTACCTCTTTTATTGTTGCTTTCTACCTCTTTCGCCCTCTCTACCTCTTTCGCTGTCACTCTTCCTCTCTATCATTCACTACCTCTCTCTCTCTGTGGCTCTCTAGCTCTCTCTTTCTCTGTCTACCTCTCTCTGTCGCTCTACCTTTCTCTATCTCTCTATTGCTCCCTACCTCTCTCTGTCGCTCTCTACCTCTCTCTCTGTCTCTCTCTACCTCGCTCCTTCTTTCTCTCCTGCTCTCCACCTCTCTCTGTCGCTGTCTACCTCTCTGTCACTCTACTTTTCTCTCCCTCTCTATTGCTCCCTACCTATCTCTATCATTCTCTACCTTTATCGTTCTCTACCTCCCTACCCCTCTCTCTGTAGCTCTCTACCTCCCTCTCTCTCTTTCTCAATCTGTCACTGTCTACCTTTCTCTCTATCGGTCATTTGTACCTTGCCCTCTATCTGTCACTTTTCTTCTCCTCCTCTACTTCTCTACTGCTCTCTCTCTCTCTCTCTTAATTTCCTGATTCTGTTAGTATATTTGTTGTTTCTCGCTGTCGCTTTATCTCATCTCACCCTCTCCCTTCTTTATTTCTCTCTTTTTTTTCTTCCTTCTCTCCCTCCCCACGGCACCAATTCTCATTTCCGCTCCTTCAATAGATAGTGTAGATAGAGAGTGCTCATCCGACCCGTGCACACACACAAACTAAATGAGATCCCTCACTGTGCCTCTGCGTGTGTGTATATGTAGGTGTGTCTGTATGTGTCTGTGTGTGTCTGTGTGTGTGTGTGTGTGTGTGTGTGTGTGTGTGTGTCTGTGTGTCTGTGTGTGTGTGTTGGTGTCTGTGCACAGTGTAGTTGCATCAATGGATGTATAAAAGTGACTCATTCTGTATTTCTAATACGTGCTACTAAAAGTATTGTGATCGTGTGTGTGTGTGTGTGTGTGTGTGTGTGTGTGTGTGTGTGTGTGTGTGTGTGTGTGTGTGTGTGTGTGTGTGTGTGTGTGCATGCATGGAGGGGGTTGTGTTGTGTTCTTCATCATGGCAGCCGGCTCAATATTCTGAAATGTAATTTCCTCGATGTGAATAGAGCGGGCTGGATGTTCATCATTCTCCACACCCCTCTTACTGCTCAATAACAGCTCCTTTAGCAACAACTGTTCTTTCACCTTTATTCCTTTTCTCTCTGCCCTTGGCTTTCTCACTCCTTCCGACTCTCACGCAGACACACACACAGTCATTGCAAAGTCATACCTTCTTTTTGCTATTCAGCTTTTGAAACCATAAACATAGTATTTAAGTCTGGCATGCAGTGTGAGAGGCACTTTAGCTAAAGTTATCTGTAAATCACTATTTTAAAACTGTCTCGGTACACTGAATTAGTTTATATACCAGAACATACAAAAGTCAGATGATCGAACTTTAGTGGATCGTGGATTCAAAGAAAATTATCACTTTTGTTGCTGCTCTTATCACTAGGGAGTTCAAAATGTTGCTCTCTGGCTGAAGTGATTTCACTTGAAGTATAAAAAAAAGGGTCCCTGTTCAGTCACTGTCCTTTAAAACAACCAAATTTGAAGTCGAAAAAAAAAATTATTATTATTATTATTATTATTATTATTATATACAGAGAAATTAATATAAATTAATTACTAATCAATTAAGTATTTACTTAGAGACTTAATTTATTATTATTACTATTATTATTATTATTATTATTATTATTATTATTATCGTTATTATTATTATTATTATTATTTTACACTCTAGACAATGTCCAGATAATGTCCTGACCTGTTTATCTGGACATTGTCCGGAGTTACTCTTTCACACATGCAGCAAAAAAACTGAGATTGTCCATTTCAGACACGTTTACACCACCTGGAAATGCTCCGTTTGGTATAGACGAGGGGCGGGGCCTGGTTCGAGCGTGCAGGAGGCAGGAAGTTACGTAATGACGCTGCAGAGTTTAACAACACAGCCATATTGAACATATTCGTAATATAAACCAGAGAGTGGAAAGGAATAATAAAGAAAACAGAAAGGAGTACGCAGCAGCTACACTCCGTGCATGAAGATCCTCATGAAGGTAAATAACTGGTGCACGATAGAGACGTCCTCAACACATGCCGCGTCCACTCGCTCGGTGTGAATGATACGGACAATTACCTGCTCTGTTCACACATACTGCTCAATCGGACATTATCCGGTCTTTGTACTATGGTGCTGGATGGATAAAGTCCAGTTAATGTCTGGGTCAAATGATTCAGACATTTACATTCACACATACAGCTCCTCCGGGTAATGTCTGGATAATTTCAGAGTTGCAGTGCATTTGTGAAAGCCACTCAAGTCTTATTGAATCCCATTCAGATCAGGATCTCTTTTACAATACCTGTTGACATACACACATACTATTACTGGACGATATGGCCAAAAATGATTTTTTATATTGATCGATGACACTAATTATCATCATATATATTTATTAATAACAATAATAATGCTTCATTTACAGTTTTAAGTGTATTCTCATGGCTTTCACACACTTCATACATACATGCACAAACATTCTTCACAATGTGCAATTTCACAATTTAAATCAGCTAAAATCAAAAAACTTAAATTGTAAGAAATCTACACATTTTATTGTAGAAATCTAAAAATCTGCATTCGGTGCTGAGGTTTTGGAGAACAGAGGCTGGAGAGACCAGAGAGTGATATATCAGATAATCCATGTAATAAGCCCTTGTTAGACCAATTGATCTGGGGTTATCACCACCTGCCATGAGAGCCAGTGCTTATATTAATATCAGTATCATTGGTATACTTAATATCCATTCTTACAGCCGCTAATACCGTTTGATAACACCTCTTCCAATCCCTTATTACCTGCCTTATGTCATTACCTCCTCCTCCTCTCCTCTCCCCAGTCAACCCAGCATTTGCAGCCATGACATTATGGGCTGTAATTGGTGTGGGTGCAGGGACCACGGCTAATGATCAGTCACCTGCAGCCTCAAAGGATTCCCTTACAACACCAACACTCCCGCTAACAAAATGTCAAGCACCGTTTTGGAATTCCCCAGGTGTCAGAGAATAATTGAATGCAAAATAGAAATTGGCTGCATGCCTCAGGTTTAATTAAAAGACCCTAAACAAAGAGAAATACTGACAATGCGTTGTCAATATTAGAGAGAGATGTCGGAGGCCACAAACAAACACCTATCTGATTTGGAGCGATTTCCACCCAATAGAGAATTTTTTTTATTTTTTATCAAAGATGTCCAAAAATGAAGTTCTGATTGACAACTCTTAGATTTACTTTCAGATGTAATGACGTGTTATTGAAGACAGTATTCATGTGTTATTTATTTATTTTGCATCGTTTGCGTTCGGCATCCGGACTGCACTGCTCATCACTCCCGACGAGGCGTACAGCAAACATAGGCACTTAGTGAGCTAGGAGTGATGAGCTTGAATCCCTCCATTGGATGCAGGGGAGGTGGAGGGTGGGCGGCAAGGCAGCACACAAGCAGGCGGCGAAGCAGGTAGAGCAGGAGGAATTGGCTGCCCACAATAGGCCGGCCATTATGGGCGCGGAAGCACGTGGCGCCGCCAAGTTGTCTGACAGAACTAGCTCCACAATCTATGCATCATTAAATAATAAACACAACCAACAACAAATACACAAGAAAATATGTGTCTGTATGTATGTAAAAGACTTCAACTGAATTGAGTGCAACAGCACACAAACGTCTGAATCCTCGTTCCACTAACTTTCCACTACTTATTATTCATGAAGGTATTTTATTTTCTTTGTTGTTGATCTTATTATTTCTTATGAATATTACATGTAAATTGATATAATGTGCTTTATTTAAATGCTTCAGCAATGCATGTATATATCTTATGCTGATAAAGCTCATTGGATTTAATTGAATCCAGGGAGAGAACAAGCGATTGTGCGCAGTTAATGACATCGCAGTTAAATCGATAAAGGTTGTATGTGCATGCCTGTTTTTATGTGTCTCTCTTGGTGTGTGTGTGTGTGACCGCGGGCGAGGAGTGCCGTGTCTGTGTATAAAGGCGAGATCAGAGGCAATTAATTAAATGCCAAAAGGCCTTTGATGGACCCCACTCTGTGCCTCCCTTTTCGTCACACAGTCGCTGATAACACAATTTTATTTTCCTCTATCAGGCCTTTTGCTCCCGTTTTATTCCTTTCTACATCCTTTTTTTTGGCACCGGTATCATTAGGTGCGCCATTTATGTGGTTTAATCCTCCCTCTGTCTGGGAAATGAATCGGATTCCGGTGTGACGCAACACGGCGGCCCTTTTTATGATTTATATTTTAATTTGCATTTTCAGATGACAACTTAAACAATTCAACATGAAGGTAAAAATCATTTAGGAATATAGTATATAGAAATATGATGAAAAAAAGAAAAAATACACACAAAACAGCAAAATAAATAAATCATTTCAATAAAACGAAAATAAACATTTTAGAAACAGGATGAAAAAAATATAATATAATTATAAAACACAAAAAGGACAATGATCAATTAAATGGTGCCTATGGTGATCTATAAAACAAAAGTTCCAGTGCACTGTAGAAAGCTCACACGGACAATGGCTCAAGTTTTTTGTTTATTATTATTTTAATTGTTTGCATTTTTGTACACACTACACTGTCGCTGATACATTATGGTCGACAAGCACTTCTGGATATTCGCTTGTCACTGAACTCAGACTTTTTCTCAACTTACCGGAGTACGTTCTGCGATGCTATTGCCCTGCTGCCGCTGTGTTCACCAACTCGCCAACAGAGGAGAAAGAAAAGAGGCAAACGTGCTGGTACCCTATGCAGTATTGCAATCTGCCTTTACCAAGCATTTTATTGCCAAATGTTCCATACCTGGTCAATAAAATCGACAAACTACACACACAGATTAGCTTCCAGCCGGACATTGCGAACTGCTGTGTGCTAGCGTTTACGGAGAGCGGGCTGGATCCTACGCTGCCTGACCCGGCCGCTACCCCTGCTGGATATGGGACAGCTGCAAACCCCTCCCCCTCCCTGCGTTTAGTAAGGCAGATCACACCTCCATTATTCTCCTCCCAACCTCCAGACAACATCTAAAATAGGAAAAAACAGTTCTTCGGGCAGTTCAACACTGGAGTGAGGAAGCCATTGCCACACTCCAGGACTGTTTTGAAACCACAGGCTGGCAGATGTTCTGTGTTGAAGCTGATGGGGACATTGATGAATACATGAATGAATACAATCTGTTTCATTCTACATATCCAAGTGCATCGATGATGTCTTTCCAAAAGTGAATGTTAGGACCTTCTCCAACCAAAAGCCCTGGGTTAATGGTGATCTGCCTATGGCTCTGGGGACCTGGAGGCCCTGAGGAAGTCCAGATATGACCTACAGAAAGCCATCAGAGATGCCAAAAGAGACTTGGTGGACAAGTCGGATTCATAACTACCACAACTCTGAGCCCAAATGCATGTGGTGTGGACTGCGATCCATCAGAGACTATAATGGGAGAAATTGTGGTGATGCCCTGCCTGCAACACCTTCTATGCACGGTTTGACCATTCTTACTGGGAGGCTAGCTGAGGACTAGGACGACTGCACTCGGTCCCTATCTACGGCCGAGGTGAGGAGAGCTTTCAAAAGAGTTAACCCACTGAAGCCACCAGGGTCAGATGGCATTCCAGGCCATGTCCTCAGAAGGTGCGCCAACCAGCTAGCGGAGGTATTCACCTCTATATTCAACCTCTCCCTGAACCAGTCTGCAGTCCGCACCTGCTTCAAACAGACCACCATTGTCCCCATACCAACAAAACCTTCCATCACCTGACTGAAAGACTACCGTCCGGTAGCAATGCCTGCTTTGAGGGGCTAGTCAGAAACCACATCTGCTCTGTCCTTCCTAACACCTTGGAACCCTTCAATTTGCATACCGCCATATTACATACGACGCCATCGCCATGAAAGTACACACCACACTCTCCCACTTGGATTGGCATACGTGAGCATGCTGTTTGTAGATTACAGCTCAGCATTAAACACTATTGTGGCTATATCATGGAACAAAGGACCCGCTAAGCTTGTTCCCAAGCTCCCAATCCTGGACTTCCTGACGGGCAGACCACAGGTGGTGAGAAACCGGTGGTAACCGCACCTCCTCTGTACTGACCCCTAGCGCCAGAGCCCGTCAGGGGTGCTTAGTCAGTCCCCTCCTGTATGCCCTGTTCATGCAGCTCCAAAGTCAACCTCAAGTTTTCAGACGACGCCACCATCCTAGGTCTCATCTCCAACAATGATGAGACCGCCTACAGAGAGGAGACCAGTGTCTTGGCAACACGTTGCCAGGACAACAACCTCTCTCCCAATGTCTGCAAGACGAAGTAGATGATTGTGGACTTCAGGAAGCAACAGGGGAGGGTGCATTCCCCTTGGTGTGTTCATCAAAGAGGACTTCACCTGGTCCAGGCAAGCGGACGCTGCGGTAAAAACTGTCCAAAAGTGCCTATACCTCCTGAGGAGACTCAAGAAGTTGGGAATGTCTGCCAAAACTCCCACCAACTTCTACAGATGCACCATTGAGAGCACCCTCTCTGGCTGCATTACTGCTTGGTACGGCAGCTGTTGTGCTCCTGATCGCAAGGCCCTCCAGAGGGTGGTGAAGACAGCGGAGCTCATCATCGGCTGCCATCTCCCCTACGT
>NC_137191.1:24563878-24618878 GCF_960531495.2 Zeus faber
GTGATGGCTAGACGACTGGGTCAGAGCATCTCCAAAACGCTTTTGGGGTGTTCCTGGAAGGCAGTGGTTAGTACCTACCAAAAGTGGTCCAAGGAAGGACAACTGGTGAACCGACGACAGGGTCATGGACGCCCAAGGCTCATTGATGTGCGTGGGGAGCATAGTCTAGCCCATCTGGTTCGATCCCACAGAAGAGCTACTGCAGCACAAATTGCTGTGAAGGTTAATGCTGCTATGACAGAAAGGTGTAAGAATACACAGTGCATCACAGCTTGCTGTGTATGGGGCCGTGTAGCCGCGGTGCCCATGCTGACCCCTGCCCACCACCAAAAGCACATACGATGTGCACATGAGCATCATAACTGGACTGCGGAGCAATGGAAGAAGGAGGCCTGGTCTGATGAATCACGTTTCCTTTTACATCATGTGAATGGGCGGGGGCGTGTGCGTCCTTCACCTGGGGAACAGATGGCACCAGGACGCACTATGGGAAGAAGGCGAGCCAGCAGAGGCAGTGTGATGCTCGGGGAAATGTTCTGCTGGGATACCTTGGGTCCCGGCATTCATGTGGATGTTACTTTAACATGTAGGGCTAGCTAAACCTTGTTGCTGACCAAGCACACTCCCTCATGGCAGTGGCCTCTTTCAGCAGGATAATGCGCCCTGCCACACTGCAAAAAATGTTCAGGAATAGTTTGCGGAAGAGCCCAATGTGTTGACCTGGCCTCCAAATTCCCCAGATCTGAATCCGATCGAGCATCTGTGGGATGTGCTGGAACAAGTCTGCATCTAGGGTCCATAATGGCATGTGTTACTGGCCCCCCTATGGCCCCATGGAACACTGCAGAAAGGCAGTTAAGAGAGGAGAGAGTCCTCAAGCCACATGGACCTCATGAAGTTCATGTCAGGTACAATGCAGGTAAGGTGGCCCTCTCATGTGTCAGTTGTGTCATATCTATCTTTATTTCTGGCATCAATTTTGAAAGAACTGTCAGTATCTGTAAACACGCAAACGTTACCTTGCAGACACCTACAGTGAGGCTCGGCGTAAGCGGCAAATGGCTGCGTCTAATCAGATCTGCAGACGGAGGAGGAGGGGGATGAACGGCCAGCTTACATGAAGAGGAAAGGAAGGTACAACTACCATTATTAAATATGATTTATTTTGAGATTTCAGAGCATTTCTCCAAATGTTTTCCAACTGCTGGAAAAAAATGACAATACCTTCTTGAGTTGAATAAGCCTGTATTTTCTACTTCAGGGGCACAAATAGGCAGGAAGCCAGCGGGAGTGAAGATGAGGGGCCGATGAAACATCCAAAAATCAGTACACACGCACAACCTCCTGCACCAGTGATCCCAACACTGGGGTGTACAGTAGGAGAACAACACAGAGTTGGCAGGTGGTCGGAGGTCGCTGCATGTGCATCGTTTGTCAGGTCACCGGTCACAGAGGCTTTGAGAGTCCAGAAGGGTCTGAGCCTTTCACATCGTCTAGTCAGCAGAAATGTAAGTGTTTCTACTCGTCTTGAAGCCGACTTTGTATTTTTATTCTTTATTCCCTCCATTGTCCAGCAAAAGGAAGGCTGATGTTCACCATGATATAAGTAACAGATCTGGAAAAACAATGGAAAAACAGCAAGTTGACGCCTTAATTATGACTAGTCTTGTAGTCTGTGCTCTGTTTTGTGTTTGCAGCGGTTCTTCGCGAGATGACGACAAACGTGCAAACCCTAATGCAGGACGTGGACACCAAAGAGGCAGAAATGGCATGTCAGCTGGTTCAGCCTTATCGGATGTTAGATCTTCCAGCGAGCTGCTTCAGCATGTTATACTCTTACTGCATTTTGAGCCTTATTCCCTTGGAATTATGAGAAAAAGTATGAAAACCAATATGCATGTGTAAACAAGTCCAAACTGGTATTGGTTGTGAGCGATCGTTTATGATGATGTCTCGCTGTCTCTTCTTTCAAAGGTGCTGCGCGGCGGCAACACGCACGGGCTCCCGGTGAGGAGATGGAGAGGTATGTGAAGAGGTGGATGCAGCTCAGACAAAGATGGAGGGAGGAAGCGAAGAAGCAGACAGACTGATCTGAGATCTGAATCTGAGACTGTAGTGCCACGATAAAAAAAATTTAAATTGACAAATCTGTCTGAATCGTTCAATGTCTGCTCATTTATTAAGGTGTTTAGTTAACAACTGATTGTGTTATGATATGAGGCAACATAATTTAATGCTATATTATAGTTATAATAAATGGGTATTGTGTAAAAAAATGAATGTTTTTACATTAAGGTGTTATGAGCACTACATCATATCTATAGACTGAATATAACATTTAATTCTAAGGAAATTGTTCTTATTACATATAATAACATGTAACTTTCTACATGTTTATATATATATAAGGGGGAGCAAAGAGTGCAAGCCCACAACCCAAAGAAAGGAATAACAAATTATGAATAAAAAGTAAAAGTTATAAAGAAAAAAAGTAAAAGTTGGGATTTATTTACTCTTTTTTTTTTTTGCATTGCTGGCTACTCCTCCTGGTGTAATTGGGCCGAGTCATCGGTGCTACTTGGGACTGATCTTCCGTGGCTTTTTTACCCAACAAAAATACATTTATAGCAGTTTTTAATTGATCTGTTTTTTTCCTCATTACATGTGGAGATTTCGCGTAATAATTAATTCAATCCAAGTCTAAAAACGGAAAGAGTCGACGGAGGATAGTTTTTGCGGCCGTGACGTCACATCTCTCGCCCCGGTCTCCACTCCTCTCTCTCTCTCTCTCTCTCTCTCTCTCTCCCTCTCTCCCTCTCTCTCTCTCTCTCTCTCTCTCTCTCTCTCTCTCTCTCTCCACTCCTCCTCCTCCAGAGCAGCGCACTCTCCACGCACAGCTCCATCTCTCCGGACCGTGGGTCGGATCGCGCGTCACGGACCCCCACGCATCAATTTCCAATCCGTTCCATCCATCTGCGTCCCATCCTAATATATATATATATATATATATATATATATATATATATATATATATATATACACACACATATATATATACACATATATATATGTATATATATATATGTATATATATTTTAGTTTGCGATCGCCTGAGTTATTATACGAGGGGCTGGAACCGATCCGCGCCGCCCACGACACGGGGAATAACGCACGGTGTCTCCGGCTTTAAACCCCACTAATCTAACTTCCAACTCCGGGAGCAGCGAGAGGGAGAGAGAGGGAAAGAAAGGAAGAAAGAAAGAAAGAAAGGAAGAAAGAAAGAAGGCGCGAGAGGGAGGGAGAGCAGACGCACGGAGCTGGATTATTATTTGGGCTGCAGCCACAGTGGATGTTACCGAGCAGACGACGGGAGAAAACCCTCCAACACGTAGAGACACCGTGGGCTGGATGTTGACATGGTGAGGGCTCTTTTATTTTTTCCCCATTTATTGGTCAGCGTGTTCTCCAGTCCTAGTTGATCGTGTGCATCGCATCCCATCTCCCAAAACCTCATGACATTAGATGACAGAGTCCCCCATCGCCTCAGTGTTGCAGACACATGTTTTTATGGGCGACCCTTATAATAAAGCTTTATTATAATAGAAGTGTTCGGGTGCTTTGCCGCAGCTTTCAGCCGTCATCTTGGCTTCTCTACGGGTTTTCCAGTGTTCTCCTTATTTTTATTTTATTTTTTATTTTTTTAAGGTTGAGATGAGAGATTAGGGTTGGCTGTAACGCGCTTGGATCTCATTCCACAGGGAGAGATCGGTAACCCCCACGCCCCCGCCCCCACCAGCAGCACTAACTGTGGAGTGGATGTTTCTAATGGCTGTCAGTCAGGTTACGTTGTGCATTCATCTATAATTCTTTGCTTGTGCATTTATGTTTAAAATGATGAATCAATTGAAATGTTGAAATGACAACCCGCATAGATTATCATAGGAAGTGTACTCATATAATAATACGTATGGTAATAATAAGTATAATAATAATAATAATAATAATAATAATAATAATAATAAGATCGATACCCTACATTTCCCCTGAGTGCCTCCAATCGGTTCCACTTTAAATCCTAATTCCAGTGCCAATACCTTAGTGTGCTATGATGCTATAGATTATCTTGGCGACACTATCAACTTTCCCCCTGCAGTTGCAGAAACGCATCATTTGTGCGCTGACAGCGCTGCTGATTTGTGGAACGCCATTTGTGCGTGGTGGCTCTCGTGGCGCTGCCCTATCACCCAGTAGTTGCGACGCGCCGTGACGCGCTGAGGGGCAGAATGCGCGCACCGACCCGTGCGTTTGTCGACAGTCAGCATCCCGCTCTGACACCGGGCGTGCACGGTGGCTCGCAAATCAATCAGGGCAGTACAAGCGCAGCAATTAGGCCACCAAGCGTCTGTTTGTTTGATGTTTCCCATGCACACCCGCAGTTCAGTTGCACTGGGTTGGGACTATTTGCATGGTAACCCCCCCCCATTTTTTTGCTGTGCGAAAGCGAGAGAGACGAAATGCGTCCGGATTGTCCCCCCCGAAATGAACGCCAATCGTGACCCTTCTTATGAAGCCTTTTCCTTCTGCAATAAATGATCAGAATGTCAGAAGTCTAGATCAGCGGCGACTGTTTAGGGTTGCGAGCCGCGACAGGCGCAAGCAAGCGGATGCGTTTTGGCGTGCGTCTGAGGACGCGGTGGACACAAAAACCTGTTTTACAACGCGGGACTGCTACTACCAGGTCATAGGTCGCTGGTCGCATGCCAGCCCCGGAGAGGACGAGTGCTTCACCCCGGCTGATCTTCATTGGTGTGTGCATGTGCGCCTGTGTGTGTGTGTGTGTGTGTGTGTGTGTGTGTGTGGGTGCACCGTTGCAGCTGTTCCTACCCTCATGGAGATTAAGTTTCACAAGATGTGACGGATGCCAGTATCTGCGGAGGCCAGCTGTGTGCGTATGTGTGTGTGTGTGCTCGCACGTTTTGTTTGTCAGCCTCTTAAGTTGTGTCGCGCATGTGTCCCCGTATACGTGTGCACGTGTGTGTGTGTGTGTGTGTGTGTGTGTGCGCTTGTTACGAAACGTCCGTGTGCCTTGCCCTCCAGGGCGGGTGGGGTTGGGGAAAGGTGTTCCTGAGGTCACGGCCGCCGAGCGCGGGGATTGTAATTATAGAGGCTGTCGCTTTGGTTCCCACAGCCCGGGCCTGCGCCGGGGCTCCGGCAGCGGGACGGGAGCAGGTCAGCGGTGCTAAATCTCCGCCTGGCTCAGCTCATTCCCTTCCCTGACCGCGACGAGAGCCACCGGCCAGGGGGGAAAAAAAAAATAATGTGAGCCGTCAGAATGGGAGCGCAGCCGGACGGATCTGCCCTTCTTGACGCCATTAACCTCCGACGCGAAGCACATTCTGTGAAGACATTTCGGCCTTAAATCTTTCTTTTTGTCTTTATGTAGTAGCAGAACAAAGGCCAAGCATTGACCCATTGGGTTTTTTTTTTTTTGTAAAAGCAGGTCCACTTAGAGGCATTTAATTTCGGGGCTATAATCAGGGTGGTACAATCAATAACAGGGCTCCTGTATTTAGAAAGGTTTTTCTAAGTGGCTGGAACTGCTACAGGTGTGTTGGTCAGCAGGAGGGGGACGTGCCTTGTGGCATGTGCTTTTCCAAATGTGTTACTTCCCAAATATGTTTTATGTTTCATGGGAAACAATCAGTTTTCTGTGACAAAGGCGTCCTCGAATAAAACTGTGCCTTGTACTGGGCGATATTCTGTGTTCATATAATATCAATATTGTGACATGAGACTAGATATCAAGTGAGTTTTTGGTTATCATAACATTGTGAAGTTAATTTGTGCCTTTGTGTTACACTAAAGTCCTACTGTTTTCTGAACTTCATGGAGTGTTCTAGTTGTTCTAATCAACGCCTCTACCTGCTTGGTCATAATATCCACATTACTAATGATTGTTTCTTGTGAGTGTCACACCCAAAATACCGTTGAATCATCGATACCAAGGTCGTCATCAATAAGGGAAATGTGACTTCTACCTCTTTTTGGAATCATGACCCATTCCCATGTTAGGCACTGCCAGGGGAACTCAGGTTCCTGGGAAGAATGTTCTAAAAGGCTATTTTGAGAGAAAAGGTGAGAGGAGGGAGAGGAGAGGAGAGGAAGAGAGGTGGAGAGGAGAGGAAGAGAGGAGAGGAGTGGAGGGAGAGGAATGGAGGGAGAGGAAGAGAGGAGAGGAGAGGAGGGAGAGGAGTGGAGGGAGAGGAAGAGAGGAGAGGAGAGGAAGAGAGGAGAGGAGAGGAGTGGAGGGAGAGGAAGAGAGGAGAGGAGAGGAGGGAGAGGAGAGGAGGGAGAGGAAGAGAGGTGGAGAGGAGAGGAGTGAGGGAAACCTTGAAGCTGTAACAGACAGGGCGGCCTGGGAGCGGGACTGCTGCTGCCTTTCGTATATGGTTAGATGGTTAGATGGTTAGATGGTTAGATGGTTAGATGGTTGGATGGTTAGATGGTTAGATGGTTAGATGGTTGGATGGTTAGATGGTTAGATGGTTCGATGGTTGGATGGTCAGATGGATAGATGGTCGATGGTTTGATGGTTAGATGGATAGATAGTCAGATGGATAGAGGCGGTTAGATGGTCAGATGGTCAGACGGTTAGACTGTTAGACGGTTAGATGGTCAGATGTTTAGATGGTCAGATGGTCAGATGGTTTGATGGTTAGACGGTTAGATGGTTAGATGTTTAGATTGTCAGATGGTCAGATGGTTTGATGGTTAGACGGTTAGATGGTTAGATGGTCAGATGGTTTGACGGTTGGATGGTTAGATGGTCAGATGTTTAGATTGTCAGATGGTCAGATGGTTTGATGGTTAGACGGTTAGATGGTTAGATGGTTAGATGGTCAAATGGATAGAGGGTTAGATGGTCAGATGGTTTGATGGTCAGATGGTTAGATGGTCAGATGGATAGATGGATAGATGGTTTGATGGTCAGATGTTTAGACGTTAGATGGTTAGATGGTCAGATGGATAGATGGTCAGATGGATAGATGGTCAGATGGTTAGATGGTCAGATGGTTAGACGTTAGATGGTTAGACGGTTAGATGGTAAGATGGTCAGATGGATAGATGGTCAGATGGTTAGACGGTTGGATGGTTAGATGGTCAAATGGATAGAGGGTTAGATGGTCAGATGGTCAGATGGTCAGATGGATAGATGGTCAGATGGTCAGATGGATAGATGGTCAGATGGTCAGATGGTTAGATGGTCAGATGGCTAGATGGTCAGATGGTTAGATGGTTAGATGGTCTGATGGTCAGATGGTTAGATGGTTAGATGGATAGATGGTCAGATGGTTTGAGTGTCAGATGGTTTGATGGTCAGATGGTTAGATGGTCAGATGGTTAGATGGATAGATGGTCAGATGGTTAGATGGATAGATGGTTTGATGGTCAGATGGTTTGATGGTCAGATGGATAGATGGTCAGATGGTTTGATGGTCAGATGGTTAGACGGTTAGCCAGTTAGATGGTTAGTGGGTTAGATGGTTTGACGTTGGATGGTTAGATGGTTAGATGGTCAGATGGTTAGACGGTTAGATGGTTAGATGGTCTGATGGTCAGACGGTTAGACGGTCAGACGGTTAGACAGTTAGATGGTTAGAAAGTTGGATGGTTAGCGGTTAGATGGTAAGTAGGTTATACGCTTAGACGGTTAGACGGTCAGAGGGTTAGATGGTTAGAAGGTTATACAGTCAGACGGTTAGGCAGTTAGATGGTTAGAAGGTTATACAGTCAGACGGTTAGGCAGTTAGATGGTTAGAAGGTTATACAGTCAGACGGTTAGGCAGTTAGATGGTTAGATGGTTAGAAAGTTAGACAGACAGTTAGACAGTTAGACGGTTAGAAGGTTATACCGTCAGACGGTTAGACGGTTAGAAAGTTAGACGGTTAGATGATAATGCGGTTGGATGCTAAGAAAGTTAGACCGTTAGTAGGTTCGATTGTTAGACGGTTAGATTGGTAAGATGGTTAGACAGTTAGACAGTTAGACAGTTAGACAGTTAGACAGTTAGACGGATAGATGGAACTGAGGAGTAGATGGAAGACCCTGCGTATCTCTCTCCTTCATTTTGCTCCATGCACATCATTGGAACATCACCGTAGTTCTGCATAGTTCCTTCTTTCTTTACTCCCTCTCTCAGTTTGTGTTGGTACCGTCTCACCCCTCTCTCTCATTCTCATGTCTCACCCCTCTCTCTCATTCTCTCTCGTTCTCCCGTCTCACCTCGCTCTCTCTCATTCTCTCATTCTCTCTCTCGTTCTCCCGTCTCGTTCTCCCGTCTCACCTCGCTCTCTCTCATTCTCTCATTCTCTCTCTCGTTCTCCCGTCTCACCTCGCTCTCTCTCATTCTCTCATTCTCTCTCTCGTTCTCCCGTCTCGTTCTCCCGTCTCACCTCGCTCTCTCTCATTCTCTCATTTTCTCTCTCGTTCTCCCGTCTCACCTCGCTCTCTCTCATTCTCTCATTCTCTCTCTCGTTCTCCTGTCTCACCTGGCTCTCTCTCATTCTCTCTCTCATTCTCCCGTCTCACCTGGCTCTCTCTCATTCTCTCTCTCATTCTCCCGTCTCACCTCGCTCTCTCTCATTCTCTCTCGTTCTCACCTCTCTCTCTCCCTCATTCTCTCGTTTTCTCTCTCATTCTCTCGTTCTCTCTCTCGTTCTCCCGTCTCACCTCGCTCTCTCTCATTCTCTCATTCTCTCTCTCGTTCTCCCGTATCACCCCTCTCTCTCATTCTCATGTCTCACCCCTCTCTCTCATTCTCTCATTCTCTCTGTCGTTCTCCTGTCTCACCTGGCTCTCTCTCATTCTCTCTCTCATTCTCCCGTCTCACCTGGCTCTCTCTCATTCTCTTTCTCATTCTCCCGTCTCACCTCGCTCTCTCTCATTCTCTCTCGTTCTCACCTCTCTCTCTCCCTCATTCTCTCGTTTTCTCTCTCATTCTCTCGTTCTCTCTCTCGTTCTCCCGTCTCACCTCGCTCTCTCTCATTCTCTCATTCTCTCTCTCGTTCTCCCGTATCACCCCTCTCTCTCATTCTCATGTCTCACCCCTCTCTCTCATTCTCTCATTCTCTCTGTCGTTCTCCCGTCTCACCTGGCTCTCTCTCATTCTCTCTCTCGTTCTCCCGTCTCACCTCGCTCTCTCTCATTCTCTCTCGTTCTCACTTCTCTCTCTCCCTCATTCTCTCGTTTTCTCTCATTCTCTCGTTCTCTCTCTCGTTCTCCCGTCTCACCTCGCTCTCTCCCATTCTCTCATTCTCTCTCTTGTTCTCCCGTCCTACCTCGCTCTCTCTCATTCTCTCATTCTCTCTCTCGTTCTCCCGTCTCACCTCGCTCTCTCTCATTCTCTCTCGTTCTCACCTCTCTTTCTCCCTCATTCTCTCGTTTTCTGTCTCATTCTCTCATTCTCTCTCTCGTTCTCCCGTCTCACCTCGCTCTCTCCCATTCTCTCATTCTCTCTCGTTCTCCCATCTCACCCCTCTCTCTCATTCTCATGTCTCACCCCTCTCTCTCATTCTCTCATTCTCTCTCTCGTTCTCCCGTCTCACCTCGCTCTCTCCCATTCTCTCATTCTCTCTCTCGTTCTCCCGTCTCACCTCGCTCTCTCTCATTCTCTCTCGTTCTCACCTCTCTTTCTCCCTCACTCTCTCGTTTTCTCTCTCATTCTCTCATTCACGCTCTCATTCTCATGTCTCACCTCGCTCTCTCTCATTCTCTCATTCTCTCTCGTTCTCACCTCTTTCTCTCCCTCATTCCCTCTCGTTCTCACCTCTCTTTCTCCCTCATTCTCTCATTTTCTCTCTCATTCTCTCTCTCATTCTCATGTCTCACCTCGCTCTCTCTCATTCTCTCATTCTCTCTCGTTCTCACCTCTTTCTCTCCCTCATTCCCTCTCGTTCTCACCTCTCTTTCTCCCTCATTCTCTCGCTTTCTCTCTCATTCTCTCGTTCTCTCTCTCGTTCTCCCGTCTCACCTCGCTCTCTCTCATTCTCCCATTCTCTCTCTCGTTCTCCCGTCTCACCTCTCTCTCTCCCATTCTCTCATTCTCTCTCTCATTCTCTCTCTCATTCTCTCGTTTTCCCTCCAGCCGCCATGCCAACCTAGGGGGCGGGGCCTGGGTAATTCATTTCAGGGCTGTCTTCACCTGTGGAGAGGAGCATATGGTGAGATATTAAAAATTGATCTGGAGGTTTCTCCCGTCCTCCCGCCCCGTCCTCTGCGTTCTCCGTGATCAGACGGTGACTTTGTTCTCTCTGTTTCCCCCCTTCCCCTCTCCCTCCGTCTCTCCATTTGTTTTGCTCTCGTCTCTCCAGATCTACCTCGCTCTGTAGTGTCGTACCTGTGCGGCAGTGCCTACCTGGTTCAGGGTTTGATTCCTGTTTTGTAGTGGTAATACGTATCGGGAGGAAAGGAGAGAAAAAAAAAAAAAAAACATCCTTCCGACACTTTTTTTTTTCAAAATCCAGACGTTGTGTTTACTGTTGTGTAGAGGCTCTGCTATGTGTGTGTGTGTGTGTGTGTGTGTGTGTGTGTGTGTGTGGTTCCCATTCCCATTTGTGTGTATCCCTGTTCTCTTTTAAGCAGTGTGGTCATGTTGACATTGAGGTTTTTCTTGTATGTCTGTGTATGTGTGTGTGTGTGTGTGTGTGTGTGTGTGTGTGTGTGTGTGTGTGTGTGTGCTTGCGTGCGTGTGTGCGTGCGTGCGTGTGTGTGTGTGAGAAAACATATATGGGGCCTATCTAGCGGTAGAGAGAGAGAGAGAGATTGTGGTTGGAGAAATCCTCATGTTCCAATCAGAGGGAGACACTGAAGGAGCCAAGCAGAGACACAACAATTCCATTTTACACACGCACATACACACACGCACACACGCAAGCACGCACGCACACACACACACACACGCACATGCACACACACACACACACACACACACAAGACAAGCTGCCAAATCTGAAGCTGTGTTCTGTTCCTCCATTTATGCCATCTGAGAGCTCCCTTCTTTGAAGAATGTACTCCCTTTTTCACTCTCTCTCTCTCTCTCTCGCTCCTTCTGTTCCCACCTTTTCCATTTCAGTTTATTTACTTCCCCCCCCCTCTTATCCATCCTTGTCTATCCCATCTTTTCACCACCTCTTCCACACTCTCTCTCTCTCTCTCTCTCTCTCTCTCTCTCCCCCTCTCTTCTTCCTCCATGGCACGCATGGTGGTTTGACTTTGCTGACTGACGCCAGACCACAAAGCCTCCCTTTCCCTGTCCAACTCTCTCTCTTTCCTCTCTCCCCCCCGCTCTCCCCTCCTCCCGTAGGCCTCTCTCGCTCTCTCTCTCTCTCTCTCTCTCTCTCTCTCTCTCTCTTCCACGTCTACAGCTATATAGTTTAATCTGCGCCAGAGGTTGGGGGGGGGGGGCTTAGGGGCACAGCTGCAGGACTTTCACATCACTTCCTTCTCTCCGGCAGCGGAGGAGGATTTGCTGCTGTTGGCAGCCACTGCACCGTGCCCCTCTCTCCGTCCTAAGTCGGCCGTTTCCCTTCGTTCTCGGCGTTGCTTGTTTTTTTTTTTTGTTGTTGTTTTTTTTTGTCCCCGTGTCTCGGTTCTAGCCTCGTTTCCCACGAGCTGGGAGCTTCCCGGACTTAGAGTCCTCCTGTGATCATCGCTGGCGCGGACAGAGTTTTTTTTCGTTGTTTATACTGTTTGGTTGTACGGAACGTTACTGATGTGTCGTCACACTTCCACAGAAAAAACGATGAATTTGACCCCAGTTGTTGTTTTAAGTCACTGCATGTGGCGGCAGAATACACAGCCACATTGGCTTGCATGGCTAAAGCAATGGAATTTCCTGTCCACTATGAGAGCTCAGAGTGTATGCGTGTGTGTGTGTGTGTGTGTGTGTGTGTGTGTGTGTGTGTGTGTGTGTGTGTGTGTGTGTGTGTGTGTGTGTGTGTGTGTGTGTGTGTACGTGTGTGCATGTGTGCTGGACACTTTTTCATAACCCTTCGTGGGAGTCTTTCTCTCTCTCTCTCTCTCTCTCTCTCTCTCTCTCTCTCTCCTCCGTCTGGCTCTATCCATTCACTTACACCGGGCACCCCCAATATGGCTGCCACCAAACTCCCCCTTCCCTTCACCTTGCATTACCTCGTCCCCCCGGCGCTCCCCTCCAGGATTAGCCCCTCATATCTGTCCGTCTGGAGACGCGTAATTAAAGACTCGGTCCCCGTTCTTCTCTTTTTGTTTTCTCTCGCAAATTGAAGCGGGATAAGACTCTTGAGCTGGATTTTTTTTTGTTTTTTTTTGTTCCACCGTTTACTCCCCCCCCCCCCCACGTCCCTTTTTTCGTTTCCTTTTTTTGCCTTTCCTTCTCCC
This sequence comes from Zeus faber, assembly GCF_960531495.2. Classification (NCBI taxonomy): domain Eukaryota; kingdom Metazoa; phylum Chordata; class Actinopteri; order Zeiformes; family Zeidae; genus Zeus; species Zeus faber. The sequence continues at coordinate 24,576,297 of NC_137191.1, forward strand.
CCGGGGGAGGGTCCGATACAAAATCCTCTCTCTTGTTGCTGGTGTTCATGGAATTATGTTCCCGCTTCTGCTTTTACCGCAGACCTCCTCGCTCCTGCGATCAAAACGCAGCCAACCCTGATGTGTCTTAGCACGGTGTGGGACTGTGTGTGTGTGTGTGTGTGTGTGTCAGAGGGGGATGCCTTGAGTGTTTGCATTTCCTCCTAGCCTGTGTTGCTGTCCTTGATTGAGCAAGATCCCTCTGTGATTATAGTAAAACGGCCAGGACCTCAGATGACAGGTAATCCACCATCTGAACTCATGTAAGAATCGCTGCGCCATGTGGTGCATGCGTGTGCCTGTGTATGTGTGTGTGTGTGTGTGTGTGTGTGTGTGTGTGTGTGTTGTGTATGCGTGCGTGCGTGTGTGTGTGTTTGGTGTGGTTCTGTGAGTAATCTCTTTACCAGCACCAAGAAATTGAAATTAATAGACATGCTCTGTCCTCAGAGGATGCCACAGGCTGGGTCACAAATATTACAAATGTGAACCGCAGTGTCTGACCATGTTGGATACGGAATGTGTTCCATTTTCCCTGATTATAAGGATGCGCAATGTGTAGTGTGTGTGTGTGCGTGTGTGTGTGTGTATGTGTGTGTGTGTGTGTGTGTGTGTGTGTGTGTGTGGAGAGAATGCACGGTGCACGTGAAAGTTATTTTTGCATATCTCTTCGCCGGTTTATTTCCCCGTTATGCGTGCAGAAATGAAATCATTCATTCGCCGGCGTCTGGACGTGAGTAAAGCTACAGCCCCCTGTGAGTTTCCTATCTCATGCATTTTACCCCCCACCCCTCCCCACTCAGCCTTTTCCTGACCACTCCATTCCTGGGCAGCCTATAGGCCCCAGCAGGAGTCTGTGATCACTATATTAAATCCGACCTCTCATATAATACATCCCCCAGGCCTGCAGACTGGCATGCCCCCGCCTTCCCTCTCCTTTGCAACTCTAACAAGCTGAGAGAAAGCCCTTCCCACCGCCGCCCTCCTTTACTGCTAAGAAGCTGAGAAGAAAAAAAACGTTAATTTGAAATAACAAGGTTTCCGTCGTCTAGGGTTGCAGGTGAGCTCCTGCCTTTCCGTCTCACCCCCGGACGTCAGTAAATCATGGAATGTTGTGAATGGAACCATTTCGCGACGGAGAAACTGTTGGGTGTATCGATGGGTGTATAGTTGTTGGTTTTTTGCCTGGGTTTGCGTCTCGGACGTGTGAGCTCGATTTGTACTTGGCCATGATGTTATTGCTCAAAGACTCAGTTACGATCAGTAATATTTTATTTGATCGTTGTGCAAATGGACCCTAATGTAGCTGCAAGGGTTTGCTAAGGTGTTGATCGATGCCAGTCAGTCCACTGTTACGTCCATGGTTGCTGAGACTGCTGAAACAGGCAGTCCACACATGTTGATCTGCGTCCAATTCCCGCCCAACGAACTACACCGCTTATGTCTCCCAAATGGTTTCATTTTGGTTTGCCCAAGAATAGACGAACACTCAACACAAAATGTTGGTGTAGTTTCCCTATCTTCCTTTAGCGGGTGCTGTTTGTCACGAACTGTTACACCAACACCAACGTTCCTGGTTGCACCTGTTAACCTGTTCAGTTAAGACATTTCTAACAATAAGGCTTTTTATACAACAAGTACCCTATAAACTGCATCCACAACTGCAACAACTGATCTGGCCTGAATTGCATTATGTCAAAGAAGTTTTAATATTAGGAAACAACAACAGTCATCTCGTTATTATCCTCCATGATCTCATCTCGGAATAATGACAATCGTATCCCGTCTGTTTGTCGACGCCAGTGTACTCCACAGAGCTCCAGATACTCCATTCCATGATGTCTCCATTAGACTCAAGTCTCTCTATTACTGCCCTGCTTCCAGCGGAGACATTTGCTGTATTGCTCTCCCTGGACCGCTGGCAGCTGTTTAGTAATTAACTCTATGTTTAATTTTCACAGCTCATGTGGCAGTTAGGACCTAAAAGAAATTGCTGTTGAGATTGCAATCAATAGAGAGCAATAAAAATCAGCTAATTACACAAATTGCCCCTTAACTTTGGCACGATGGCGGCAGTATATACGTAAATGTTTGTCGGGCTGGAGTGGAGCGGAGGCGGCCACAGTCCAGAAAGTTGTGAAAGGGTGAGACTTGGTTCCGGGAATTCACTTTGTTCACAGATTGATCCCATTTCCCCTCTCCAGCTCTCCCACCTCACGACCCAAAAGCTGTCTCAGCTCCCTGGTGGACGCGCGTGAGTGTGTGATTTCATGTGTCTTTGTCCATGTCTCCTTCCACTAAATAATATGCATGGCAGAGTGGTGTCAAACCTTTGGCTGGTACACACACACACACACACACACACACACACACACACACACACACACACACACACACACATTTAAGGATGCTCAGGCCGACCTGCTGATTCACTGAGCAGAAAAGGGTTTGCCATGCCAACCTTGTATTTTGTGTGTGTGTGTGTGTGTGTGTGTGTGTGTGTGTGTGTGTGTGTGTGTGTGTGTGTGTGTGTGTGTGTGTGTGTGTGTGTGTGTGTGCGTGGAGTTTTTGGCGGAGATCATTTTGTCGGCGAGCTTAACGTATGCTCGCCGCTCGACCAGATGAAACAGAACAATCATCACAATGACGCTCGCGGAGCTACATCCTTCCCGCTGATTGGATCTTAATAAACAGGCAGACCCCCCCCCGCCCCCCTCTCTCGTCGTCTCTCTGCCACACATGTGGAATTGCACACACAACCTATCAAGCTTGCTTAGCGAATATCCCCTTCCTCATCCACCATACACACACACACACACACACACACGCACACACACACACACACACACACACACACACACACACACACACACACACACACACACACACACACACACACACACACACACACACACACAGTTTACATATATTTTTCCATGTGTGCTGTATGCCTTCACACTAAGCAGCAGCATGTTGTCCTCTCCTCCTCCTCCTCCTCCTCCTCCTCCTTCTCTTGTCTATTTTCCTCTCCTCTCCTCACCCAATTCTCCTCTCCTCCTCCTCCTCCTCCTCTTTCATCTCTTTCCCTCTCCTCTGCTCTCTCCTCGTAGACCATTTAGCTGCTTCTCTGCTATGTTGGGAGGCTGCCAGTGAAATGGTGGCTGTCGGCGTGGAAGGCTACTGGCTGCCATTGATTTGGCCCTGGGGCCCTCTGAGGATACACTCTGCAGCCCTGCCAGCTAGGCTTATGGCAGGGGCCATGCATGTGTGCGTGTGTGTTTTCATGTGTGTGTGTGTGTGTGTGTGTGTGTGTGTGTGTGTGCATGCGTGCGCGTGTGTGTCAAAGACCGGGAAAGAATGACTGCAGAGTGCATTTATTGGACTGTGGAGCGCTCCAGCGAATGAAAGCCACCCGTTCTAACATGGGTACAGTACACGTCCTGTTCTATTTTAACTCCTACTCCTCCTACAAATTTGGTGGAAGGTTCCCGGCAATCAATTAACTGTAATGCTCTGGATGTGATTTGGCTTATCCATACAGATAGAAAGAGAGTGTGGGAGAGAGAGAGAGAGAGTGTGTGTCGAACAGTGCGATGAATATAAGTCATGGAAGTCTTTGCACAGAAGAGTAGGGTTATGTGGATAAATGTATTATCATGTTGATCACATACAATATATACAGTATATATGTATATAGATATATATATATATATACAGTGGAGCAAAAAAGTATTTAGTCAGCCACCAATTGTGCAAGTTCTCCCACTTAAAAAGATGAGAGTGGCCTGTAATTTTCATCATAGGTACACTTCGACTATGAGAGACAGAAAAAAAAAATCCTACAATCACATTGTAGGATTTATAATGAATTAATTGGTAAATTCCTCGGTAAAATAAGTATTTGGTCACCTACAAACAAGCAAGATTTCTGGCTTTCACAGACCTGTAACTTTTTCTTTAAGAGGCTCCTCTGTCCTCCACTCCTTACCTGTATTAATGGCACCTGTTTGAACTCGCTATCAGTATAAAAGACACCTGTCCACAACCTCAAACAGTCACACTCCAAACTCCACTATGGCCAAGACCAAAGAGCTGTCAAAGGACACCAGAAACAAAATTGTAGACCTGCACCAGGCTGGGAAGACTGAATCTGCAATAGGTAAGCAGCTTGTTGTGAAGAAATCAACTGTGGGAGCAATTATTAGAAAATGGAAGACATACAAGACCACTGATAATCTCCCTCGATCTGGGGCTCCACGCAAGATCTCACCCCGTGGGGTCAAAATGATCACAAGAACGGTGAGCAAACATCCCAGAACCACACGGGGGGACCTAGTGAATGACCTGCAGAGAGTTGGGACCAAAGTAACAAAGGCTACCGTCAGTAACACACTACGCCGCCAGGGACTCAAATCCTGCAGTGCCAGACGTGTCCCCCTGCTTAAGCCAGTACATGTCCAGGCCCGTCTGAAGTTTGCTAGAGAGCATTTGGATGATCCAGAAGAGGATTGGGAGAATGTCATACGATCAGATGAAATCAAAATATAACTTTTTGGTAAAAACTCAACTTGTCATCTTTGGAGGAGAAAGAAAGCTGAGTTGCATCCAAAGAACACCATACCTACTGTGAAGCATGGGGGTGGAAACATCATGCTTTGGGGCTGTTTTTCTGCAAAGGGACCAGGACGACTGATCCGTCTAAAGGAAAGAATGAATGGGGCCATGTATCGTGAGATTTTGAGTGAAAACTTCCTCCCATCAGCAAGGGCAGTGAAGATGAAACGTGGCTGGGTCTTTCAGCATGACAATGATCCCAAACACACCGCCCGGGCAACGAAGGAGTGGCTTCGTAAGAAGCATTTCAAGGTCCTGGAGTGGCCTAGCCAGTCTCCAGATCTAAACCCCATAGAAAATCTTTGGAGGGAGTTGAAAGTCCGTGTTGCCCAGCGACAGCCCCAAAACATCACTGCTCTAGAGGAGATCTGCATGGAGGAATGGGCCAAAATACCAGCAACAGTGTGTGAAAACCTTGTGAAGACTTACAGAAAACGTTTGACCTCTGTCATTGCAAACAAAGGGTATATAACAAAGTAATGAGATGAACTTTTGTTATTGACCAAATACTTATTTTCCACCATAATTTGCAAATAAATTCTTTAAAAATCAGACAATGTGATTTTCTGGATTTTCTTTTTCTCATTTTGCCTCTCATAGTTGAGGTTTACCTATGATGAAAATAACAGGCCTCTCTCATCTTTAAGTGGGAGAACTTGCACAATTGGTGGCTGACTAAATACTTTTTTGCCCCACTGTATATATATATACTGTATATATTATAGTTATAGTACATACAGTATATGTGTGTGTTCACATGTTACATATTATAGATTCCAAATGAGAATTACTGTAAACTGCTGGTAAACTGAAAAAATAAATTCCAAATTAAAAACAAAATCTTAAATAAATGAATAGACATTCAAGGTATGACATTTATCAAGATCAAGTCTGAAATATTTGAATATATATATATATATGTATATATATATATATATATATATATATATTTATATATATAAATGAATGAATGAATAAATATATATAATAAATTAATAAAAATATATTATGTATATTACATATACATATGTAATTAAATGTAAGAATAAACATATATAAATGATAAACAAAAAATAATTGAAGTAAATAAATTATAAAATTAAATTCCATATTAATTATAATTAATAGCAATTAAAAAATGTAAATATGCTATATATTTAACAAAAAAGAACATCGTGACGCAACGTCTTATTTCCGTCACACAATACTACACAGGACCACTAAAAGATAATAAACAGTGTGATGCAGGAATGCTGCACCTTTCACTGTTGTCTTTTCTCACATTCTAATTTGCCAGACAAGCTATAAAAATATAACAAAAAGTAAACAAAAGTGAGCTGGCACTGGACTATAAATAATGCAGGGACACAGATTGGGGTCAAATGCTTTGAATTCCACAACACACACAAACACACACACACACACAAACATGCACACACAGCAGACCCACACCCTCCCTCGGGCTCATGCACAAATATACGTTCCTGTTACAGTTTAGCGTTTTTACTCTTCAAGGCAGAGCTAGCTGCATCGATTCCCCTCTGGGCACGGTAAGTAACGATAATGAAGTGTACACACACACACACACACACACACACACAACACTCACACACATTTCACAGCCTGGATGTCCGTCGATGACAAAGGGTGACAAACGAGTCTGTTTGAGAACACATTTACTGTAGGTCTCGTCGCGTCCTCGCTCTCTCTCCGACAACGCCCCAAACACCCGCCCAGACGGCCCGCCCATCCCGCCCAACCCCCCCGATCCTCATACCTCTGACAAGGGCGTCTGAGCCATCCTCTCCATGCGCTCCTGCTATCCATCAGCACGCTGCCATAACCTGCCAGCGCCGCCTGACGGATGGCTTCTCATCGGGGCTGATGCATGGGCCTATCGCCGTTTAAAGGATGCGATAGATTATGTTATTACCTGCCCCGATGATGGTGCCCTTATTATTATTTATTTCAAAATGCGTGTTGAGGGTGGGCGGGGTCACGCTGTTTTGAATATGAGCTGTTTCGAATGAGCAAGCGTTCTTTCTTTCTTTCTCTTTTTTTACCGTTGTTGTCGTAAGAAAAGCGGGCGTGGCCTGCAAAGTAACGGGACGCGTGATTGAACGGGACAAAACAGTCCGTCGCCGCCACCCCCGCCCCCCCACCTCCACCCCCACGTAGGTGTTGTTCCGTGCGCTCATTGTATTCACATTTCACATTTTATCTCACATATTCAATCTGAGAATGACGACAGACGGTTCAAGACGGCGCCGGCCGAAGCTGATGCCATTTTTTTTTTTTTTTTACGAAAAGTAGCGTTCAGGCAGTCCACACTGTCCTATGCTGCGACGAAACTTGACAATAAACCATACCATAAATGAACAGTGAAAATAATTGGCAATAAACCTCTGTATACAATAAGCCCCTAAAATATTCTTAAACATTCCTTTCTAAAACATGTTGAGAACCTTTGGCCCAGATCAAGATTTTTTCTTTGCAATTTTTTATGTGGAAGCGGAAGTGACAGGGCCGTGCCTCAGCCATGTGATTTAGAACCTAGAGAACATTATGGACATTATAAACCCATTTAGTGTGGGTAACACGGGATGAATAAATAATGCTAAGCAGAGCCGAACATCTTTTCCCAACGTCCATGACACACACACATACTCACACACACATACTCACACACACACACACACACACACACACACACACACACACACACAAACACGCGCACACACAGTACATTGTGTTTGTGGAATTGAAAAGCAGGATTAGGATGCTTTAATGACGTACCTGTGGTGCGTTGAGACTGCGCTTATTGATAATCCTATGAAGAGAAATTGATGTAATTCAGTGTTTCGATGCACACTGTACATTGTCCTGTTTCACGTACAGTACACCCGCTCGCCTTGAAAGGTCTGCTGTAATCTTGTGTGTATACATGATATAATATTGATATCATGGCAGGGCTGCGCATGCTATATGTTTCTGCTGACATGAGGAGGGTTTACATGATTTCCACTACAGGAGCTTTTCTTTTGTTGTCCTGCGTGGATGGAAAAAACAAAACATTTTTCGACAACTGGGTTTTGTTTTTGTTTATTGTTTATTGTTTATTTTGAAGCAAGCGTCTTTTTTTTTCTTCTTTTTTTTTTTTTTAAACAAAACCCAGTTGTCTCAAACACCTCCCTTTTCAAATTCAATGGGTGGTGATGCATAATGTCAAGGAAATAATAATACGAGCGCGGAAGACCAAGACGTGGTTAAGCCGCGGCTGCAGACGGCAGCGTGGCTTCCCTCCCGCGGCCGCACAGCTGTCCCGAATCGGCTGAATCAGCGCCTTTTTGTTGAGCGTTATTAATAACCTCAACCAGATTTCTTCCGAAGCCTACGCTGAATTCGGGGTCCTTACGGCGTATTTACCCGCACTTATCCGGCTTATGGGGGCTTTCTCCGTGACCCCTGACTTTTAAATCCCCTGCGATGGCCACGCCAGATGATTGATGACATCATTAGGGACATCGGTGACAGAGGAACGAGGACACAATTTGATAGACAGCATACTCTTCTCATCCGTCATCTTTACGCCTCCCCCCTGTGTGTGTGTGTGTGTGTGTGTGTGTGTGTGTGTGTGTGTGTGTGTGTGTGTGTGTGTGTGTGTGTGTGTGTGTGTGTGTGTGTGTGTGTGTGTGTGTGTGTGTGTGTGTGTGTGTGTGTGTGTCGTTTTGCATGTGTAAAGAGCAGCAGCTTCCAGGCCCGTATACAATGTACAGAATGTATGTGTGTCAGCTTTCATCACGGCCAAAACTGTGTCTTCCTGCTACAACTGACTCGTAACAAGACTTTGCCGCACGTCCCGAAGCCATGTGAACTCTTGTGCACTTGTGTGTGTGTGTGTGTGTGTGTGTGAGTGTGGGTGTGGTGTGTGTGTGTGTGTGTGTGTGTGGGCGTGAGAGAGAGCCCTCCTCTCCTCCTCAGCATTCTCTCCATACCCTTCTACTGTAAGACAAGCCGTACATGTCACCAGTCATTAAGGTTTATACTGGAGCTGTGTATACAGGGCCTTGCCCCCACCCCCCAGGAGGGCTAAAGATCACACACACACACTTACACACACACACGCACACACACCAACTTATACGGTTCATGTATTTGCATTCACGACGTCTCACTTCATAGAGTTTGAATGCTCTAGATAGACACTCTTGCTCTCCCCTTTCTCAGGAATGGAGGATTTATTTGTTCTTCCTCCGCCGCCTCATCCTCTCATTTGTTTTTTCATCCCTCTCTCCGCTCCATCCATCCATCAATACCTCCCTTCTCCTCCTCCTCCTTTGTCTCTCTCTCTCTATACCCCTTCACTCCCCGTCATCCTTCCCAAGAGTCGTGAAGGTCCACTGGTTCGAGAGATGAATTAGAAGAGGGAAAACTTTCAGAAACAAACGCAGTACAGTCAAATTTGATCTTTGAAGGATATAAAACATAGCGTGAGTCACGGTGAACTTGGTGTGTCTAAAAAGTCCCCCCTCTCTTTCTCTCTATCTATCTATCCATCCATCTATTCATCCATCCATCCATCCATCCATCTATCTATGGATATAGACATCCCACAATCCAAGGCAGCTGGAAACAGATGAACTGGTGGTGGAAAACAGCTTTCCACCTCCCCACTTCCCCGCAAAGTGAACCGTATAGATTTCTTTTAGCGAGCGGTGAGAGAGAGAGAGAGATAGAGCAAGACTGAGAGAGGGAGTAATAAACGAGTGAACGGCTCAGAACACGGCGTCCAAACTTCCTTCCTCCCTCCTTCCCCTCCATGACATCATCGCTTTGCGGTGCCCCCCGAGCACCAAGTGGTGCCTGGGCAGGGCCCAGGGCGCCCAAGCCACGATGTATGACTTGATTCAGCCTGACAACCGAGGACCATTTGGGAGACCCGTAACCACGGCAACTTCCATCACAACATGCCGGGCGGTCGGTAGTCAGCGGGGCGTGGGGGTTGGGGGGAGGGCTGGCTCTCCTTGCATCCATTTTTAATGGCCGGTGTACTTAGTCCTACCATCCCAGGGCTTGTCTCCCTGCAGTCCCATCTCCATGCCGATGGAGAGCGAGACAGAGAGAGAGAGAGAGAGAGGGAGAGAGAGAGAGAGAGTTTTAAAAAATCCTTTATTTAGCACATGTGGTATCCACTGATTCCAGTGGCACAAGCGCAAAAAGCCGGAAGACAAATCAATGAACAAAGCAATAAATAAATACATATTTGTAATTACAATATCAACAATGAGAGAGAGAGAGAGAGAGAGAGAGAGAGAGTGCAAGAGAGAGAGAGAGAGAGAAAGACGGGCAGCTGCACTCGGCATAAAAAGCTTCCATTACATATTTATTGTCCCGAGTCTTAATTATTGAGCTGGAGGTGATGTGGGGCTTTTATCTCTCTCCTCTCTCTCTCTCTCTCTCTCTCTCCCTCCTTCTCCCTCCCTCTCTCCCTCTCTCTCTCTCTCTCTCTCTCTCTCTCCCTCCCTCTCTCTCCCACCCACCCCTCCTTTCTCCACCTCTGCCCACTTTGAGTGACAGCTACATTGCCCTTCACTCTCTCCTCTCTGGTCTCTGTTTTCTTATTTTTTATGAGCATCCAAGCAACTGTAACTTCACATCCATAGAAGACGACCGCGAGTGGAAGGGAAAAAAAGCATTATGGCTTTTAATGTGTTTCTGTGTTTTGAGCAGCTGGTGCCATGGAAAACTGTGTGTGTATGTATGTATGTGTATGTGAGAGTGTGCAACTGACGGCCAAATGCAGATGACATTATGTGACATATATACATGACATCATTACGGGGCTGCACCCCTCGAGGCCACTTCTATTTTGTGATCCGTTGGCATTCTTTACAGCCCACACTGGCTTCATAATAGACATTTCCATCTGCTCACATGATATATATATATATATATATATATATATATATATACATATATATATATATATATATAGTCATGAGTTAATTTTTTCTTATTACCGTTTTTAAGTGTGCTATCAAATGATTATAACAAAAAATATATATAATTATTATATGAATTAATAATACAATGATTATATATAATAATAAAATAATTTATAATATAATATTTATGATTTATTTATTATGATGTATCTTTTGACAATTTATATTATACATATATATATATATAATCATGTTATTATCATTTTATACCACACTTAAAAACAAATGCAATAATAATAGCATGATTAAATATATAATTTTACATTTAATTATATCATTTTATTATTATGCTAATATTATTTTACAGTACACTTACAGTACAAAACAAATGTAAGTGAAAAGTGAAAAGAAATCCAAGCTTCCAAGCATCATTTCACACGTTTGTGTTTCTTGTCGTGCTTTTTTTACTTCTACTCCTGCAGTGGTAAAAAAAAATCAATCAGAGAAAGGAAAAAAGCCTTTGTAACTTCATCCCTGTGTCTTAGTCGTTGGGAGGTGACATTGGAGAGGATTGATCAAGAAATGTATTTCTGTACTTCTCCAGTTTGACCTCCAGGCCGGCTACACGCTTCCTTTCCCATGTTATGTGTTTTTTTTTAGTTCAGGCATGGCTGATGCTTGACTTCTAACTCCTACGTAATGCATTCGCTGAGCATTGATGAATCTAAATCAGTGGTGGTCAACCTGAGGCCCGAGGGCCACATCTGGGCCATAGACCGACCCTGGATGATGAAGTTTATTCAAACAAATTCATAAAGAAATAGCTTCTGTTTTTTTCATGAAACAATGATAAATTAACCCACTATTTATGATTTTCTTTTCACTAAAAAATATTTGATTTACACACACAATTTATAAATGAAGAGTATGATGGGTAAGATGAGAAAACTTAAACAACATCGGTGTAACAAATTAGAGCAACATTTCCAAGTAATGGAACTAATCCAATTTGATATTTTTTATTGGTCTATTGGTCAAATTAAAGTCAATGTAATTTTAAGCTTTTTGTACCATTTAATTTTTTCCATTGAATGGATATAAAGTCAAAAGGGAAACCTCTTCACAGCAGGCATCAAGGACACATGGCCATTTTTTATACTCCCATAGATCCCTTTCTCTCTCTCTTTCGGGGGTGAGAAGATTTTTCCGTGGTATTCAATGAATGCATGATGATTGCATGCGTCCTCCTCCTCCTCCATCTTCTACGACGTGGAAAAAACAGGATGTTCACACAGTCGTGTTTTTTTTATTTTTGTGCGTGCGATTGTGAGTACGTGTTGTACACAAAAAGTCATTGTCCACTGTATGTTGGTTTGGTGCTTGCTTGGGGCTCCAAGGCCGCAGGTAAGGAGAGTTTGGTTCAGTCAAGTCAGCAAGACATATGTGCTCGTGCAATTGGCAGGTTCCCCCACTCCCACACACACACACACAGACAAACACATACATTTATGTTTGTACCCACCCACACACAAACACACACACGCACGCGCGCGCACAAGGTTTGGAGAATGATCGTCCTGGTAACTTAGAGGTTAAGCCTCCTCCAGGTAAAAGGAAATACATATTTTATTTGACTTGAGAGGCGCTCAAGGCCTTTAAATTATTGCTGCTTTATTCCATCTGACTGGAGGTCACATACACAGAAGGGTAGATGTGTGTGTGTGTGTGTTTGTGTGTGTGTGCGTGCGTGCGTGCGTGTGTGTGTGTGTGCCAGCGTGCGTGCCTGCGTACGTGCAAGCTCACATGTTCATACGCACATATGAACACGCCATATCTTTAGCATGCATGTGTGTTTCAGGATGACATGAGTGCAGATGTGCAGCTCGACAACTCCTCCTTTTTCTCTTGCAGACATGATTAACGCTATAGTCACCTTGACGTTAATGTGTGTGCGTGTGCGTGCGTGTGTGTGTGTGTGTGTGTGTGTGTGTGTGTGTGTACAGTATGTGTGTAGATGTGTGTGTGTGTGCGTATGTTCCGGGCCCCATAGCCATAGCATCTGCCTCACCTCACACGGCGGCCATGACGATGTAAGCACAGCGCGCACGGCTCAGTCCGCCCTACTGTACGTCTCTCCTTTTCAGCCTTCCACGCATCCATCCATGTGCTAAGGCAAATTACAGAGATGACTGCGCCTGATGTGCCACTTTCCCCCAGCCGCTGATGGCTCCCCGTAACACCGCTCCAGGCGAGGGTGCATCAGCACAACAAACACATGCTCGCTCACACTCGCACACACATAAATACAGACCCCAGGCACACAGGGCGAAAGACGCCTGCAGTGGAACCCAAACTAAAATGACACTACTCTAAGAGAGCCTTTCTGATCAACCTATCCCGACCTACCCCACCCCACCCCACCCCACCCATTTTCACCTTCTCGCCCATCCCCGTCTCTCCGTCACCTCCCCTGCTCCTCTCTGGCAGTTCAATTTCCTCTTCTTCTTCTTCTTCTTCTTCTTCTTCTTCTTCTTCTTCCTCCTCCTCTGCACTGCCGGCTGTTGGCTCTGCCTAATGCAGCGCTCAATTAGCCTCCAATGAGGTTTCCGTTAAAGGTTGGATAAATAGGTAATTACATGTTGTCATCCCCCGCCACCTCCACCACCTCATGTTAATCTACTCAACTTCACTCCGCTCCCCTTCCTGTCGATCTCCATTCCCTTCCTCCCTCGCTTTCGAGCTCTCTCTCTCCATATCATGGATGGCTGCCAGAGATGGTCCGGTGGAGGCCCAGCGTGCGGCTGTTAGTCACAGCTGGCTAAACCCTTCCACCAGCTACTTTGCTTCTGCTTCGCCCGCACTTTCCACTTTCCTTTATCTTATTGCGGACATTTTTTCCCTCCTTTCTTTTCGGTTAATCGGAGCTGGGAAAACTGAAACCGGTCACGAGTCCTTTTTTTTTTTTTTTTTTTTTTTTTTTTTTTTGGATGAAGTTCTCTTTGAGAGGATTTGTGTTTTGCAGGCCCGACGCCGTCCCTGCCCGGCCTCAAGTCGGGAAATGTCTTCGGGCGAGATTAAAGAAACGCTAACCGCAGTAAATTAGGGGCAGGGGGAGATCTCAACCTGTGTGATTGGCAGTCCGAACGCGGAGGCCTTTGAGGATTTTTAAATGGCCTGATTCCAGATTCAAGGCAACACACGGGTCCGTTCAGCGTGAGTGCTGGTGTTTCCTGCCGATCGGGACAACTAAGATATATGATATCGTTGTAATAGAATATTAATCAGGTTATTGAGTTATTTATGTACTTACTGCTGCTGGGTTTTCTAAGAAAGATATATATTTTAGTCATTCCATCTGTTATAGTCTCAGAAACCTTTACCGTGGTTGATAAATGATTGTTGAATTTTTTGTCCATCTGGCTCTTGCTCTGTTTCATATGCCCAGTCAGCAACGTCAAAATAACGACCTCTTTTTTATCCTTTCTGTACCGTTTCCATATTACACAAGTGAGAACCTTGTTTTGTGTTCTTAACAACCAATCGTATAAGTTATGTAAATTCAACATCTTCCAAAAACGAGATGGACTTTGGCTTTAATCATCACACCGTGCGCCAGGACTGTGGAATTTCTTATTAAGCAAAACAATTAATAAATAAATAAAGCAATATGTCTGAAAATAGAAAGACTTTGATTGACATTCCAATAGCCCCCCCCCCCCCCCTTTTTTTTATTATTATTTCTGACGGTTGGAGGAAACGTACGTGGCAGGGCCAAGCCTAAGCCAGGAAGCAAGTGTGGAAGCGAGAGAAGAAGGTTAGCCTGGGCCTTTGGAGATAGGAAGACAGACAGCTAAATGGGGTGTGTGTGTGTGGGGGGGGGGGGGGGGGGGGGGTGATGGAGAGAGCGAGAGAGAGAAAGCAGAGTGGGGGGGGGGGCGGGGTAAGAAACAGAATAGGGAAAAGAGAACTCTAGAAGGTCAGATATATGGTCCCAAGGATCTAGTGATAAGAACTGGTCTTCATTTGTTCAGTATTTAAACAATATGGATAATTGTGGATGTTGGTGCTTTCATAAGATACTTAGACGCAAGAAAGATATGAGAAACAATCATTATTAATGTTGTATTACGACCAAGCAGGAACGTCTAGAAAAGAAGAAAACGCATTTAAACGAAGGGCACGTCCCCTACTTCCGGGCTGCGGAGGGTCGGGGTGGAGGGTTACGAACGGGTGGAGCAAGAAGATGGAAGGATGGACCATGAAAGTGAGCCGGTGGAGATTGACGAATTGAGTGGAAACAGACAGACGGGCAAGACAGGTGGACGGACCAAGTCCCGGTCTCAATCAATCACATGCTGCCGTCCTTTGCCTCTCGGTTTGTTTTGTCCGACCTCTCAAGGGCGTTTGGGACGCCTCATCTCGGAGCTCCAACTCTTCCCCCTCCTCTGTTGTTCTCAAAGTCGTACGGGAAGAGTGGAGCCAGCTGTTTTACTGTGTGTGTCTGCACAGTGGACGCCCCGACGTCATCCTATATGGAGAGGCCATATTTTGACAGTATCAAAATATTGGCCCCCTCCGTCCGCCCGTCCGTCCGTCGCTCCCCGTGGACTCGCGGACGGGCGGAGCAGCAGAGCGCACGGACGAAGCTCATTCGCCTGCGTGCACAAAGAAGATGTATGTGGACGTATGCGACAGCAAGGAAGCAGATGGAGGATTTGGACGTGGTGGCGCGTGCTGCGGTGATGAAGCTGCGAACGGGAGATCCTTCCCGCACGCGCGTCGCGTGAGCGCCCGTGTGCAGCTTCCTCGTTGGAGCGGCATAAAGCGATCCGTTCCCCCAACGAATGCCGTGTTTTTATTCGAGTTGTTTTTATTGTAATTGGATAAAACCAACCAACTTCCCGTTACGCAACCGTGCGTAATGGGAACATCCCGCCCCCAACAACGACAATAATATTGTGTATCGCAATATTTGGGCGGGACCGACGACGATATAAATCTTTGGATAAAAAGAAATAAATACAATTAAATAAAAAAAAATTAAAATTTCGATATCACCCAAGACTACAGTAGAGGCCATTAAAATTTCTGTCAGAACGTGACGTGACCATGATCATCACCAACATTCCTGCCTCTTTCAAATAAAACCTGGGGGTTCCTTGCGGTGCGTGCCGGAGTCTGTGTACCCCGTATAAACAGTATGTACATGTGGGATGCATACGAATGAGGCCCTTGAAATATCCTCGATAAACATGGGAGAACCCCGCATTCACAGAAACTTGGCGACATTTTAACGGCGCTCGTATGATTTCCAAACCCGCTCTCACAACATTCCTTTCTCCGCTGTCAGGTCTATATTTGGGGGCGTCCAGAGGCTTTCCCAGATCGCGCCGCCTCTTTGTCTTCCGCAGTTCTTCTCATCTCCACCACCTCGAGACCGACCCAAAATGTCAAGCTATCTGACGTGTGTTTGTTGAGACTTCTTCTTCCCTAAAAGCGCCTGGCGGCTTCCCGGTTGCTGCTCAGACGCCTCGGCACCGTATTCAGAAAGGCGCCGATCCAGTTTCGACTCTTTTTCTTTCTCGTGCAAATTAAAGGCGAGACCGTCGAATTCTTGACGTGGACCCGACAACTTGAGGGCGTCGAAGGAGCCTGGTGGCTCGCGCTTGTTTGTTTCCTCCTCAATCTCTGCGCTTCGCGCCCGTTCCGGGACACTCGCCGTCTGACTTGATACGTGTGTGTGTGTATATATATATATTTATTTATTTATTTATTTATTTTATCCCAGAGACTGCCTTGATTCACGGAACCGAATGAAATAAGTTAATTAGCGTGTCTGATTGGGTTTTGGTGGCTCAGCTTTGGGAATATCAAATCAAATTAAGATACTCAATGTTCTTTCGCCTTAAGCTGTGCTTTTCAGGAGCCTCCTTTAGTTCTCCGTCTCTATCTAACTCCACATCCCTTCCAGCTGTACACTGTCTTCCCTTTGTAGTTTCTCTACTCTCCGTCCCTCATCCTCCACCCACACAACTCTGTCTTTTGCTTCCATTTTTGGATCTCTCTCTCTCTCTCTCTCTCGCTCTCTCTCTCTCTCTCTCTCTCTCTCTGCCTTTCAATTATCTGCATTATGTATCTTTACTGCCCGTCTTCGCGAGAGTATCTCCCTAACCCTACCATATAGAGGATACGCACCCCGCCCCCCTTCCTTCTTCGGTTTCTCAGACCATGAATTTCCCATTTTCTCTCCCCTCAGCTGCCACTTCCTCGTCCGCCATTCTACGATTGCAGGATTATTACCTGTTAGTCCCGCTTCCTTCCCATTTGCCCCAATGGATGATGAGTCCTTTCTGTCCTTGGGTTTGGCGGTTCCTAAGTCGGTCAGTCTCTCCGTCAGTCCCTTATTTAGTCAAACCGTCTGCTCTTCCGATGCTTAGTCAGAAAGGCATTTTATCGCCATGTAGGAGTTTCCGTACACGGAATTCCTCTTTGTTCAAGGCCAAAAGGCTGAAACCTTCAACTAGGAAACACAAGTGTGTCCGAAGAACAGGGTGTGAAACCTGCAAAAGCATCTGAACGCCAGCTGCCGAAGCCCAAGTCGCGGTCGTCTCTGATTGGCTGGATGCTTATCAGGATGCTGCTGGGCTGATGGAGCACGTGTTCTAGTACTTTAGATTATAGACACAATCACCCATTCCGTTTGTAGGCGCTCTTTTCCGGCTAATGGCTTTGCAGGGTCCAGTGACACAACCGCCCCCCCCCCCCCCCCCCCCCCCCGAGACATCTGGCACTGACACCCCAACACCCATGAGCTCATCACAGGCCAAGATAATCCTCAATTCATCACAAACACAACAAAAACCCCACAAAAAAAACCCAGTTAGAACAAAGGCAACAACTCACACACAAAGAGAGAGCACGGCCGCCGATTCAAAGGCGCCAGTCGTCGACTGGAATACGGGTGGAATTTCTTGATCCCGCTCCTTGGTTATTTCCATTATTTCGTTCTCAACTTGAAACCACGGGAAATGGTGATGTTTCTCCGATGGCTTGTTATTTTAGGGGTTAGAACCTTCCCAGCCTCCCTTAAACCCTTTCCAAAACATTCCAGTTGCCATGTGTGGCGGTCACCTGAAGTGCCAATCACTAAGTCAGCCATTCAGCGAGTCAACCGGTCTGTCCGTCAGTTGGTTAATCAGTCAGTTCGTCAGTCAGTGGGTCTGTCAGTGCATCAGTTCATCAGTTAGCCGGCCGTCGCTCTGTCAGAAGCGATCACAGCGCTTCCGTGAGCGGCGCTGCAGGCCTCTGGCAGACAGACGCTTTAGAACCCACTGATAGGGACTAATGGAAGTGAATGGCCCCGAGCCTGACTGTGATCCATGGTCACAGCGAGGACACCGGGCATCAGAGGGAAGCCTTCTACAGTGCCTTTCAGCAACGCTAGCAGCATCAGCAACCCAGATTATAATCGCCCGCCCGCCCGCCCGCCCGCCCCCTGCCAACCCGCGTGGGTGTGTGTGTGTCTGTGTGCATGTGTCTGATAGGATGGGCTCATGTTATCGCCTTTCCCCCCTTTTGCTGCCTCTGTACGTTTCTCATCTTTAAACCCTGTTTGCTTCCCTCTTTTTTTCCTCCCCCCCATCCGTGTCTCTCTTTCTCTGTTATCTTACCTCTTTAATTAACGTGACATGCTGTGAAGTGAGATACTAAATAATGCAGGCTTTTCCAGTGACACCGAGTCGGCTGGAAGTGATTAGCGGCCACACACATGGACACGGACACGCACGCACGCACGCACACACGCACACACACACACACACACACACACACACACACACACACACACGTTCCACTTCATCTGTGATCCATGACACTGAATCTGCCACCATTCGTTATCCATATCATATCAAAGCAAAATTTGGGTCTCAATTAGGCAAGCGTGAAACAAATTCAAGTAGCTCCAATCTGGCTCTGAACACTCATCTTCATATAAAAAAAACCACGTATGTGAATGTCTTTAAACGAGGACGACCTAATGCAATCTCCTAAATCGAAATAGGCAGTGGTGTGTTTGGTTGTGACCGAGGTGCTCCGGTCGGTGTAGTTCAGACTGTGAAAATGGCTCCGTACGTTCCATCAGCGCAATCCATGGCGCAGGAGGGACTCAATATGTGCTTGGGAGAGATCTAGGTTATCCCAAAGCAATTGTTTTGGGCCAAACCAAGCGGAAAATCCGGTGCGGGCTTTTATTTATTTATTTATTTATTTACAGTGGTGGTTGTTGTTGTTGTTGTTGTTGTTGTTGTTGTTTGTTGCCTTGGCTGCTGAGATCCTCAGAGCTTGGTGTTCCTGCGTCCGTTCGTCCATCCGTCCACACACAAACATACCCCCCCCATTGTTTTTTTTTTTTTTTTTTACCAGATGGTTTAGTCCGTGCAAGGCATGGACTGATATTACAGGGGCTTTTTTTTTTTTAGGAGGAAAAGGGATTAAGGCTACACTTGTGCTGCTGTTGACTCTGCTCTGCTCGGTCCCGTTCCTGACTCTGCGAATATATGGACACACACACACACACACACACACACACACACACACACAGGAATGTGCACTCACTGTAAGCATATGCATGCCTGAGCGTTTGCACTTGCATGCATATTTGCATTTCCACTTCATATATGGATACATGCATAATCAGGGAAGCATGCATACACACACACCACAGAAACACAAACACACGCGCGCTCGTACACGGACACACACGTGCACGCTCGTATGAGGGAAGATTCAATTCATAACACACATCCTAGATATACTTGGCATGAGCTGCAAATTCAGCCCAACTTAAAGATGTGACACCTTTTTAGACACACAGGCACACAATCATTAAATCCCCCTCCCCTCTCTCCCTCTCTCCTCTATCTACGACGACTGTCATATTATGGACAGCGGCTGTGATCTGCGCGGCGTCATATGGTGTTTTTTGTTTTTTTGCGCCAAGAGCTGTGAGATCTGACACACAAACTGACGCCTGTCTCTTCTAATACCAGACACTCACACACACACACACCAGACTCTACAGACGGCGGGAGATAAACATGTGGGGAGAGAGAGAGAGAGAGCGAGAGAGAGAGAGAGAGAGAGAGAGAACGAGAACGGCAAAAATGGAGAGATTGAGGTGTGATTGAAATGAGAAAAAATAAAAACAGGGAAGGGTGATGAGGGAGGGGGAGAGGATACCTTCAAAATAAAAAACAACTCCGGGAAAAAAAATGAAAGGGGGCAAGAAAGAGGGATGCTTAGGACAGAAGGAGGAAGGAAGAGGAGGTTGACGAGAGAAAGAGAGAGAGAGAGGGAGAGAGGAGATACCAAACCGTCTTTTAGCAGATGTCAGTCTCCTCATCCCTCCCTCCCCGGCAGATCTCTCAATCATCCATCCGTCCCCTCCATCTTAAAACCAGTCATTTCATTCCGTCTCCGTCAATCCCCAGCCATATTTGCTTTGACGTCATTTCAAAATCGGGCCCGGAATTTTGACGCTCAGTGGCACAAAACAGCGAAACATACTGTCCCATGCGGGCGGGGGGGGGCGCATTGAACCACGGAGGGTCGGATTGTTTTTCAACATGGCTATATTTCGTTATTGTTACCAAAGGGAATTTTTGTCAAATCTGAGCTCTTGAAGCCAAAGCGTCGCCCGATTACCCCAATTCTTTGGGATGGTTCTCTCTGGTGCCGTCGTAATGAATTGTACAAGCCCTGATGGCTGATGTTTTTTTTGAAGATGAATGTCGATGGTGAGAATGATGTGTGTGTGTGTGTGTGTGTGTGTGTGTGTGTGTGTGTGTGTGTGTGTGTGTGTGTGTGTGTGTGTGTGTGTGTGTGTGTGTGATCTCGCTCTCTGCCTTTACTGTATGTCTCAAACACACGCACGCACGCACACACACACACACACACACGCACACACACACACACACATACACACACCTCCAGCCTTGTGGGGTTGGTCCTAATGAAGCGAGGACAGCTGAGACAGCTGCACCGATGGAGTGAAACGCCTAGAGGGAACTTGCTCACTTAGAGTTTCTGTGTATGTGTGTGTGTGTGTGTGTGTGTGTGTGTGTGTGTGTGTGTGTATACAGACTGTTATGCCTCTCAATGCTCAATGATCTTGGATTTCGATTTTTTTAGAAATATTTTCGGATTTTTTATTTATTTTTTTATCATTGAAAACCTGTGAGTTCCCCCCCCCCCGGGTTTTGTTATTCAAATCGTATAGTAGTAAAACATTTTCCAGAATTGCTTTTATGACATCGATTATGCCAGGGAAATGTCAATGTAATCCAGCATGGTTGTAAATAGACACGGAATAGTAGATGACAATGAGTTTTAATAATAGAGACATACGTAGATATACATTTTATTCTGAACACTATACTAATACTGGGTAGGGCCTCCCTTTGCTCTCAAAACAGTCTTAATTCTTCTTGGCATAGACTCAAAAACAACATGTTGGAAATTCCTTTGAGATCCATGTTGACATGATTGCATCACAATTCCTGCAGATTTGTCAGCTGCACTTTCATGCTGCGAATCTCCCGTTCTAGAACATCCAAAAGGTGTTCTATTGGATTTAGATCCAGTGATGGGAAGGTACTGAAGAACACTGAACTCATTGTCATTTTCATGAAACCAGTTTGAGACGACTATTTCTTTGTAACATCATGGTTCATTATCATGCTGGAGGTAAGTAGCCTAAACAGCTGAAGATGAAGAATTAGAAGATGGCTAAATTGTGGCCATGAAGGGATGCACATGGTCATCAACAATACTCAAATAGGCTGTGGCATTCAAGCGATGATTGATTGGTATTAACTCAAAAGTGTGCCAAGAAAAAATTCCCCACACCATTACACCACCGCCACCAGCATGGACTGTTGACACAAGGCAGGTTGGGTCCATGAATTCATGCTGTTGGCGTCAAATTCTGACCCTACCATCTGTGTGCCTCAGCAGAAATCTGGATTAATCAGAGCAGGCTACATTTTTCCAGCCTTCAGTTGTCAGGTTTTGGTGAGCCTGTGCCCACTGCCGCCCCACTTTATGTTCTTGGCTGACACAAGTGGAACTCGAGGTGGTCTCCTGCTGTTGCAGCCCATTCGCCTCAGGGTTACGTGTGTTGTGCCTTCTGAGATGTTTTCTCTGCTCACCACAGTTGTACAGAGTGGTTATCTGAGTTCCCGTCGTCGTTCTGTCAGCTCCAACCAGTCTGGCCATTCTCCGTTGACCTGTCATCAACACGGCGCTTCCGTGCGCAACAGTGCTGCTCACTGGGTGGTTTTTTTTGTTTATCACACCATTCTGAGTAAACTCTAGAGACTGTTGTGCGTGAAAATCTCAGGAGATCCGCAGTTAGAGAAATGCTCAAACCAGCCCGTCTGGCACCAACAATCATGCCACGGTCAAAAACACTGCGATCACATTTCTTTGCCCCATTCTGATGGTTGATGTGAACATTAACTGAAGCTGCTGACCTGTATCTGCATTATTTTATGCATTGCACTGCTGTCATACCATTGGCTGATTAGATAATTGCATGAATTAGTATGTGAACGGGTGTTTATAATAAAGTGTTAAATCAGTGTGCTGTATATACTAATATAAATAATAGGCAACGAGACTAAGATTATATAATATTTTAATTACTAAAGATCACATGGAAAATGATTATATTTATTTTGGATAAAGTCCTTGAAAATGGAAAAAATTGTGCTTAAAAAAAGTAAAAAAAAGTTGAAAGTCCTCGAATTTCATTTTGTAATGCCAGGCTGAACCCTGTAATGACCCCCCCCCCTTCTCTTTCCTAGGTTGTAAGAACCTGTTTCTCTCTTCCTATTGGTCAGTGAGGAAGTGAGCTCACGGGGCGATACAGCATGAGGGTGTCAACGTATCCCATGATGTACTCCGTCAGTCCTGGACTGCTCCTGCTCAGCTTCCTCTTCTTTGCCGACGCCGACTGTGAGTCAACCGCCCCCCCCCCCCCACACACACACACACACACACAATCAACACAACTTTATATGTACAAACACACACACACACACACACACACACACACAGCAGTGAATTGCAATCACTGCATCAGGTCAGAGTGACCTGTTTTTGTCACAAAAAACTGTCTTGTGGAAAGCAGCAGTGTGTGTGAGAGAGAGAGACAGACAGAGAGACAGACAGAGAGCTGGGTTTGATATATCAGCTTGTTCGATATAAGGCCAGCTGTTTTTGTCCATCCCAGTATTACTTGGCATCAAAAAATCACCACATATGGCAAATCAGATGATATCCCCACTCTTGGTGTGCGTGTGTGCGTGCGTGCGTGTTCACAATCGCACTTGGCACGTGTGTGTGTGTGTGTGTGTGTGTGTGTGTTTGAGTTTTTGAGCGAGGCTTGCTTCCGCCGTAATCCGCGGCCTCAGACTCAGTCAGTTGGTCATGTTGACGAGTAACAGCCATGACTTGGCGTCAACAGGAAATGAGAGTGAGATAGACAGACAGATAGAAAGGCAGATAGATAGATAGATGGAGAGACAGACAGATTGATAGACAGATAGATAGGTACATAGACAGATAGACATCAGATAGACAGAGGGATACAGTAGATAGGTACACAGACAGACAGATAGATAGATAGATACTTTCTTCATCCCTGGAGGGAAATGGCAGATGTAGAGACAAATGAGAAAATGTAGGTTCGATAGAAATTTAGTCGTGAAAGAGAAAAAAGAGGATGAAAAGAATCAGTCAGACAAGATGAGTTGAGATTGGATTTTGCAAATTGTATGAAAGATAAGAAATGGCCCAAAAGAAAAACTGTAGAAGTGTTACCTCCGCAGCTGCTTGGCCGTTTCTGGCGGCTTATAATAAATTTGCACTGGCGGTTATACTGTAAATGCAAATTGTGTTTTCTTGCAACGAATCAAAATATTTATTTGCAGATTGGTCTAAATACAAGCAGCAGAGGAGTTCTAAAAGCATGTGGATGTCTGCGGTTTGGGAAAATCAAAACGGGAGACATAGCTGCTTGCGATCCAGCCACGTGGCGCTGACTGCATATGAGGCCAACCTTACGGTCGGAATACCGCCGTCACACGCACGCGCTCGCACGCACGCGCAAGAGGGTTGCTTTAAAAGCACATGGTCGCAGTAAAAGCGCACGTACAATGCACAGAGCACTCAAACCCCCTCACGTCCGTCCGTCCGTCCGTCCGTCCCCTGGGTGACTCCCGGGGTCGTCTAGTAAAAAGCCCAGTCATCCATCAAAACGATGATGCCTCCAGACCTCCACTGTAAGGGGGCGGAACGGCGAAGAGAGGAGAGATGGAGAGCATCCATCTTTCCCTCCTTCCCCTCCTCTTTACCCTTGTTTTGTCTCTCGTGCCCGACTCTCTCCGTCGCTCCTCTCTCACAGTCGTTTGTCCAAATAATGATCCACTCAGCAAGGCGAGAGGGGGGATCCTTTGACTCTTCCTCCTTTTCGGCCTACTTCAATAATCAATATCCACAGTGGGGGGACTCAGCGTTTGAGGAGACCTGAAAGGAATTCTTGCCGGGAACACTGAAATTTCTTATTTTGGGGACGGGGGTCGCTTTCATTGACGGTTATCTCCAGTGAAAATCCTTTCCCCGCCAGACGCTCCGAAGTGCACGTACAACTCAGCCGGAGGTTTCGGAGTCAAGTCGTTCTGTGCACTCATCTGACAGCTGGCAAGCGCTCCTTCTCTGCCCTTTTAAAGAAGAACCATTCACTGGCACTTGTTACACGCCAATGTCTCGACACGTAGAGACACCGATTTGACCTGAGGCTGTCCGAGAGGCCACGAGACGGAGCGCGGACCGATGTGCACGCTGGGAAACTTCGCGTGACGCCGCACCATATGCGCAATCTGCACATAAGCCT
Organism: Zeus faber; assembly: GCF_960531495.2. Taxonomy (NCBI): domain Eukaryota; kingdom Metazoa; phylum Chordata; class Actinopteri; order Zeiformes; family Zeidae; genus Zeus; species Zeus faber. Next base: position 24,600,846 of record NC_137191.1, read on the forward strand.
CGGCATCACAATGATCTTAGCCTCACATACGTGCAAATATTTATGCACCCTTGTTCTCTATCCCTCTTTTTCCTCGCCTTCTGCTTCTCCCCACTTGACTTTGTTTCCTCAATGCGACATGCCTGTGTGTGTGTGTGTGTGGGTTTTTTTTATGTGTGTGACATCTATCTGGTGGATTAAGAATAATGCCCTCATCCCATGGAAAACTAGGCCAATGCTCCATGTTAATAGTGAGAGACCTGCATCCCTCTCTGCCCATCAGTCATCGTCATGAGCAGAGAGCAAAGACAATGGAGCATTTTCTCACGGAGGTGTAAAAGCAAGGTATACACAGTTGTAGCTTACCAAATTAATGACGCTTCCAATTCCATTCAGTCACACAGGAAGGAGTCCTATTGTAGGCGTTCTGCTCTGTCTGTGCCGGTGCTCTGGCACACCTGAAAGGTACAATCCCATAATGAACGGACTGAGATCCCGTTATCCTTAATCTGCAATGACACCCTTGCGTTAAAACTATAATAAAAAAAATTACTTGACACAGAAACAATGGATGACAGAATTCTAATTTAAAAAATTATAAAAATCGCAGCTTTATGATTTGAAAGCTTTGAAACCGAAAACATGGCTGCTACAGATCACATCTGAAGCAAGTTGAACACAAAAATTTGTGGGACATTGGGACCTCGCTACTCTCCTAGATTCTCCCAGCATCAGCGCACTGAAAATACGTAGAATGCACACACTGAAGCTGCTTTCAAACATGCACTGCAACCCTGAAATTATAACGAACATTACCCGGATAAGCTGTATATGTAAACGCAAATGTCCGAATCATTTGACCCGGACATTAACCAGACTTTATCTACCCAGCACCCTAGTACAAAATCCAGGTAATGTCGGATTGAGCAGAATGTGGTAATTTTCCGGAGCATTCACAGCGAGTGAGTGGGCGTGTCATGCTAAAACTCTGCCGCGTCATTGCGCCACGTCCTGCCTCCTGCACGCTCGACCCAGGCTCCGCCCCTCGACCAAACGGAGCATTTTCAGGTAGGTGGCGTAAACGCGTCTGACACAGACATCTCCGGTGTTGAGCTGCATGTGTGAGAGGGTAACTCCAGGCAATGTACAGACCTGATTATCCGGATGTTGTCCAGAGTTCATATATATTGTGTTTAAAATACAGAGCCTAAGAAAAATCGGGAAAAATGGATGCTTAATGGTACTGAAACCGAATACTTCAAAAGATACTTCACAATATTGAAAGGATTGAAATTGCTTATTGCACAATGCAATATGCAAAATGTAATTTAATTCCCTATTACAGTAGATGCCCTTCTACGAATGCCCATCTGCCAAGATGGCGAGCGCAAAACCAAACTCGAGGCTTCAAATTGCCTCTTCAGAAACCAACGGGTGATGTCACAGTCCATTTCTTGCACATTCTATGTTTGAAACAAAAGCTTTTCCCCCTGTTTCGGGGCCTGAAACGTTGACGTCAAAATTGCATTCGGGTAAGAGGATTTTTAATCTGGAAGGCTGGACGGGTCAATTTCATACGATGACAGCTCAGCCGGTTTTACTCAAGCCTCCCCCCAAGGAGAGCAACAAACACCCACTGCATAGAGGAGGCGCTCACAGCTCGTTGTTTCTTCACTGCCATCTTCCTCTCCACTAATAACCCAAGCACACGCTCCAGTGACCGGACGGTAGGTTTTGTCGTGCTGTCATATGATCAAATTCCATCGGCCAGTAACAACCATCGCGTAAAAGGAGTTTGGATAGGGATGGCGCATCAGAACAGTTTATATAATGACAACGGAACAAGACATCAAACCCAAGTGTACTTGTAAGACAAGCGAAATGTACATCACGGACGAGAGGAGAAGCGTGGGAGGTGCATTGGCGCCAAGAGAAATTAGGTTAATTACAGTTTATTGATTGTAGCAGCACTGCAAACTGTCAGGGTTCAGTTTTGAATTTGGTGCTTCGAATATGCACTGCCCTATACTGTATTGTACCAAAGCATGCCAAAGATGCTTTTCAAGAGTTTTGCTAGGGCCAGCTGGAATTTGGCATGGCTGACCACTGTGAATAATATGACTGCTGAAGAAACACCACGAAGCTTAGTACAGTATAGCTTGGATGTCATGTCCTATGTTTTTGGTGAGCCACAAGGGGACGGGATGCCTTGTTAGGTCAGGTCAAATTCGAAAACATTTGTTGAGTAATTGCATGTCAGGACAGAGAAGACATGCAATATCGTAAGACAGATGTCCCCACATTGCACACTAATGTATGTGTGTGTGTATTGGAGGGGTATTGATGTGCACATGAATCCAAGCCTATGGACAGTGTTTAGATTAGACAAGAGTGTCAGTATCTGGTTTCGTGTGAGCGCCATGGGACCTTTGCTGCTGGTGGACGAGGGGAAACCATGGTTCGCTGGGATGAGATGAACTGACAGGGTCGGGGGCTGCAGAGGTTATCGCCCCAGAGGATTAGTTTGGGGTGTGAAAGTGATCCAAACAGACTTTTTCATTTTCATGTGTCGCCTGTCATATTCCAAATCCAGGTTTGGCATCGTTTTCCATTCCACCGAGAACATATTTTGTTATTTTCCATCAACTACTTTGGGAAAGTAACGACCTACGGAGAAAATAGCCGTTGGTTCCTGATCACAAATGAATGTGCCTCTCTCAATTACCTTCAAGATACTTGCGTTTTATAACCCTGTCCAAATAATTGAATGCATAGTTAAACTGATAAAACATTCTCAATGTGTCAAATCACAACTTTTTTCCGTTTGCCCCAATGCACATAACCATCCATACGACACAAAACAGCGTCTCACAAAAAATTAAAATAAGGCTTCTTCAAAGTTGAAAAAACCTAAAGACCCTAGCTTGAACGTAAACAGTCTAAATACAACGGAGCCCGGAGTGAAGCTCAAACCCCGTTGGCTCCCATTTAAACAGCTAGTTTCCAGACGGGTTGGATCGGACGCGTTTTAGAATAGCTTGAATGCATAATCTGAGATGTATTTTCAGCAAAAAAAACTTTTGAAACATGTTTTGGGAACCTCAGAGACAATATATTAACTTGGAGCACGATCCTGTAGGTCCTCTTTAGCTGTCTGAAAATTGCGTTGAACCATGCATAATTGAATGGTGTGTATTTTTTAGGCCTTATTATGAGGAATATTCTACTGTTTGTAATGCAACAACCCTGTCAAAATATGAAAAGAGCACGTTGACCCTGTAACATTGGAGTTGATCAAGACACATTAGGTCGGCAAAGAATAACAAAGGCCAAAAAAAGGGAAACTATCTCCCTTTTGTGGCTGGAGCATCGCAATGTGTCGGAGTTGCCCAGGGCAGTGAATCTATTAGCAGCTAGCATAGCTGTGCACCCATCCGCGAAAAATGGGATCTGACTAGCATTAGCTTAGCGATAGCTTAGCAGATGCAACCGTCTGTGAATAGCGAGGGCCTAGCAGATATGGCTAGCTGTGCTTCAACTTATCCAAGCGCTCATGCGTGAGTAACACATTCTGACTCGCACAAAGAAACCTTTTATTTTTCTTTATGGGAAGCCAGCTCTGACCCAGTGAGTAAAGTCCCACTGGGTAGCCCATATGTTTCTAATGACCTGTGAATAAACGGACACTGTGTGATTACTTCTTCCCCTTGTGTTTCTAACAAATTAACTCTGATTAAGGAGCGACTCGCCACAGCCTGGGGTTGCCATGGTGGCCTAAGTGGGACGCTAATTGGACAAGCTACTGGCATTATCGGAAATGTGCATTCCATTTAATGCTAATAAGCACATTTCTTTCAGAGTACGCTTCGGTTTGTTTGGAAACTGAAATCGAATCTTCTACTCACCATGCGCATATTGCAGATAGTCATGTTAGCTATAACCAGATCATAGCGGAATCTAATTTTGCATGTAGCTTAATTCAGAAAAAAAACAAAAAGAACATTGTGGTTGTAGTAGTGGGGAGTGGTTTTGCCATCTGCAGGTTGGGAGAGCCAGCACTGGCAACCGAAAGGGGACGCAGCTGCAGGAGAGCGAAGCTAGCCCCGCCCAACAAGAGACTTGATCCATTCGGCGCCGCCGTAGCAAGTCTCTTACAGTGGCGAACATGCTGTTGATGTAATGCATCTGAAACTTGTTAATTGAATTATGCTTATTTTTTTAATTGCCAGAAAAGATAGAGTTGGACTATGTGTCATTTCACTGCCTGCAAATAATTGCTTCCTCCCAATGTGTTGTAATTCACACGTATGTGCGCTGCAAAAGGATGATAGCCGTCTCTTGGCGTTTATTGCTTCCCCCCCAACGATCCAATTTCCAGGACAAAACTAAGCAGCTGATAATTTTCTCTTAATGGCGCGGCTTGATGTTAATGTGTTTTAAGTTATGGTCCTGGCCCCTCGCCCACCTCCTTCCCAAGGCTGGCTAGCGTGGCCCTGGCACGGCCCCCGACACTGGCCTCATTCCTCATCGTGTCTGACAAGCCCGACTCCCTTCTCGTTTGGGAAATCATCAGCTCGTCGCCCATATCCAACACCATGCAGCTGGATCTCTCCCTGGCAAGGACCGTAATTACTCAGCGCGCTGTCCAAGTGTCTGCACGAGAACATGGAAAGGAACACACACGCACGCACACACACACACATACACACACACACACTGCAAACACCTATCAAGGTTTCCAACAGGGATACTTTTGATTTTGATCTGATCGGGAGGTTCAATAACCATTTATTTTCTTTCCTCCCGAGGGTGGATCGACTTTACTCGCCGCGAGTAAAAATAGCACAGTACTAAACCAACGCACAAGCGTACGGATGCACACACGTGCAGCACACCCACGCGCACACACACTTATAGAGCAGCAGGGTTAACATGCAGTGGCATCTGGGCGGCCCCAACTGTTCCTTGAACCCTAAAGCGGACTCTCCTGAGAAATAACAGTACGGCTCCTCTTATCGATTCTCTCTCTTGAATATTCAAATTCTTAGCGTCAGATTGATATAACATATCGCCGTAACCTTTCTTTTTCCTCCTTTTTCCTACATTTCATAGTATAACATGAGCTCTCCTTCAAAGTAGTTCTGTCTGATAGGGCACGGTTCACTGTCAGCTATTGATCTAATGTGTTTGGATAGGCCCCTATGCTTTTTTTGCTTCAAATCAATGATGGAAGCACGTGTTGGAGCAGAAGGGCAGGAGGAACCCGACATCTTCCAGTAGTTTAGTCAAAATGTCAGGGAATGGTTTGAAGCGCTCTGAATCCCTTTATCACATTTTAAATCTTTCTTCATAATCTCTAGAGTCCGAGGTCGAGGTTCTGGTTTTGGTCCCTGTCTCGCTCAAACCCCCCCAAAGAACTACATTTATTGGTCTTTTCTTTTTTTGATTCATTTCTCCTAATCTTGACACATTATATCCCCACATTCCCCCCGAATCGGTTTGCGCCAGTGTCTGCTCCGCTGAATTCTCCCTCACTTCCCTGAAGGTTGAGATAACATCTGTCAGCTCTGCTTCTCCTACACGGCTCCTTCGGCTTTTAATCTCAAACCACCGCTGACCAGAGCGTATTATTCTTACTTTTTAGCATTTCAGAGAGCCGTTTATCGTAAGAACAGTTATATTTTGTCCGACAGTTAAGTTCCTTAGATGCAGTGGGGGTACTTAATGGCTGGGTTTTGTTATTTAGAACCCTCAATTTGCAAGGTCCACTTGACCAGAGAAAGTCGAAGTGGTCGTTGAGAAACCTATTGGCAAGCTGTAGACCGGTGCTCGATATCGAACCATTTACCTTGTTGCTGTTTCTTTTTTTTTTTTATTGAGTATAGATACAAAAAAACAAAGAACGAACGCGTTTAAAGGAGGCTTTCACTGCTGGAATTTGAAATGTCATCACACATCTTTAAGCGTGACTCGGAAATGGTCCGGGGGAATAGAGTCGACTTGGTAATCCCCGCCATCTGTTGTGTAGATCAGATCCCTCCCCTGACCCTGTACAATATGATGACAAAACAGAATAGAGCAGAATATCTCTTTATTGTTATTGTACAAGTAGGGTACAACAAAATTTGTCCTCTGCATTTGAACCATCCTATACCTAGGAGCGGTGGACAGTCACAGTGCAGCGCCCCGGGACCACCTCCAGCTCTTTTTGCCCGTGGCTTAGTCAGGGCCACCGACAGGAGTATTAACCCCTAACGTACATGTCTTTTGATGGTGGGAGGAAACTGGAGCAAACCCACACAAACACGGGGAGAGCATGCAAACTCCACACTGAAAAGGCCTGGGACGGCCAGGGGTCCAACCCAGGACCTTCTTGCTGTGAGGCAACAGTGCTGAGCCACCGTGCCGCCATCAAATGTAGGCCACCCTCTATCCGTCCCTCCGTCCATCCCTCTATCCCCCACGCACACAAACCAACTTGGGAAAAGATTGGTGCCATCTAATTCCATCTAAATCTCTATCTCTCCGCGGAACTCCCTCCCTCCCACTCGGTAGTTCCCCTATCGCTCCCATGGCTCTAGCCCTCCGCTCCATCTCTATCGCCCGCTTCTTTTCATCAAAGTCACTTTTGTTCATGAAGACATACCATAATCGTTCCAGTATAAATCCAAAAAACCCATCCAGTCTGTGATGGATCTGTGGATTCAGGGGTTTGGCTGCTAGAAACCCATTGGGTTTGAAGCTCCCTCCAGGATGATGGAGCATTGAGCAAACAACTGTCACATTTAACTCAACGTATGTCTCCTGGTGTCTCGGATCGATGTCGGGACGAAAATCCATTGTGGGGTTGAACATAGACGTAGGACGGTACACAGGTTTGGCAATATACTGTTAGTCTCCTTGAACAGGAGGAATACCAACCGCAGACAGGGGTTTCCACCGTTCCCTGGCTCCCCCGTTCGGGTACAAATAGGCCTATCAACATTTTTTCTTCCTCTGTTTTGTGCCCTGTTTCTTTTTTACTTCTTATTTTGATCAGACAGCCACGCGGGGTGGTCCCACCCGGGAACACGAATACCTGAATACCAGTAGCATCATCTGCGTCTATGGGCGGTAGGTGGGATTGCGGAAATTAGAAATGACAGATGAGCTGGAGAATGAGAGATTCAAGGAAGGATGGGATTACAGCAAATGAAAGAGTTGTAGTGGATAGAGAGTGGCAGAGAGGGAGGGGGGCTGTATCGAGAGAGAGAGAGAGAGAGAAATAAAGTGTAGAGCGTACTCATTAAGTCTGCTAATGTGACAGGAAGACTTATGTAACGCCCCAGAGATAGAGGGAGGAGAGGGAGAAAGAGAGCGATGAGGGGAGGGGAAGGACGCAAGGGGGAGTCGGCAGTGCAACGGGGGGAGAGGAAAAAAAATTGATGAGGCGGGAGTCGTATTTGGAGAGGAATAGAGCGAGAGAGGGAAATAGTAAAAGACAGAGAAAAGGGGAAAGCAAAGAAAGGCGTGATTCATCACCTATATTGGGAGGGGGTAGGGAGCGAGGGAAGGGCGATAGAGAGGAAAGGAGGGAGGATGGGCAACCAGAGAGAGAATGAGAGATCCACCTTGCCTTTCGCATCCATGGCTGGCTTTAAACTTTTCATTTGTTGGGAGAGAGAGAGAGAGAGAGATTAGCAAAAGGATTAAGAGCACGATTCCACGCTCCTCATTCTCTCTCTCTCTCTCTCTCTCTCTCTCTCTCTATCGCTCACTGACTTCCACACACACGCATGCATAAACATATCCACAAATAATAGCGTGCAGTATCTTAGCATGCATGCAGAGACATACAATGCATGGACACACGAAGATGAATGGAATGACTATATGAGCGATGGCGGGATGACGGAGGTATAGATGCACGCTCGTCTTCTTTGGGGGCGGTTTGAGGGACGGTGTTCGGCGTCCTCGCTGTCTGCTCTTACTCGTCCTCCACTCTCATCCTTCTCTCTTTCCAACACTCCCAGTGCATTCGGCGCTACTTTTTCCATACACTTGCGCCCATCGCTCTCCACCGATCTCTCTCCACCCTTCCCCTCTGTTTTGCAGTTCCGTTCTCTCTATCTGTCCCGTCTCTTTCTCGCTCTCTTCCCTTCTCTGAGGAGCTTAGCTTTTCTTTTTTTTTTTTTCCTCCACTGTCCCTCCTTTTTTAAACAGCAAAAAGCAATTTCTCTCCCTTTGTCAGGGCGGTTGGCGGTAAGCCCCTAAGTAGGGATTTTCTGGTTTGGCTGGAATGCCATTAGGCGGGCTGGTGGTGACGTGCCGTGACTGACGTGCCGAATCTTTTTGATGTCGTGATGTCACAATCCAGCGGAGGCCGCGGTTATGATATTGTTGGCGTCCCCGGAACGAGGGGCTTTAGTGGTCATGTCAGGAGTAAGTCTTCATAAATCCTTTATGGCACAGAAATATTAAGCTCCTTTGGCGGTGCGGGGACAGAGGGGAAACATGGCTAAACGTGCGCGCACACACACACACACACACACACACAGACATGCGCACACACATCAAAAAGACGGACAGGTGTGTGGTGCACAGGGACGCACACGCGCAGAAATGAAACACTGAATAGGTTCCTAGATATTCTCTGTGAGCGCTCTTTGACATCTACACACACACACACACACACACACACACACACACACATACAAGGACACACACACACACACAAAACCGGCGGCCTCTGTTCAACAATTGAACGATCCTCTGATTCTCTCCTCCACTGCCCTTTCTCCTATCTCTTTCTCATTCCCTCTATTTTCTCTGAGCGCTCACACACACACACATACACACACTACACACACATATACACGTGCCACACCCACTATCACATATCACACACATAAGCAAGGGGTTTATTTGCTACCGCAGAGAGTTAATCATACATATCGCAGATTAAGGAATAGCAAATACACTGATACTTTATGCTGTGTAGATGAAGGCAAGCACTTTTAAAGTCCAGTCATATATGTTGGCAATTACATGGTAATATCACAAATCAAAGGCTGTTGTAGGTCGCTACATACATTCAATACCTTCAAAACATTCAATGGCATTTCTCCACGCAGCGCCCCCGAAGTTCACGCGGACGCCTGAAGACCAGACAGGGGTCCAAGGAGGAGTGGCGTCCTTCGTGTGCCAGGCCGCCGGCGACCCCCAACCCAAGATCGTCTGGAACAAGAAAGGCAAGAAAGTCAGCAACCAGAGATTTGAGGTAACTACCTTTCCGGCCCTTTCCGTCAAAGTGTTGCTTTTAAAATGTTAGTCTCCCACTGGAGAGAGAATGCATAGTTGTACAATCTGCCTTTGAATATGCATTGCGGAAAATCCGTCTCTAGAAAAAGCGAAGGGGTCCGTTCCACGCCCCCCATGCATCTCCTCGAGGTCACTTTATCTCAACCTGTTCTTCAGAAAGCAGAGAATAAAAAAAAATAAAAACAATCTTAGGGTGCCAAAAAATATCTTGTAACATGTCAAAGTTACACTAGATCATTTTGACCACTCCCTCTCTCACGCCTTGATCAAAACAAACCAAGAACTCCACATTGGAATCCAGCTCGAATCCTTTGCTTCTCTTGAGACTTTTCCATCCTTTCTAAGCAACAAAGTCAGTATTGATTCTAGGGCTGTCGGGCTGTTCAATGCCAATATTCAACGGAGGAACGGGGCGGGGGCCCTGATAAACGGACCTAGGGTTGGCTGCCGACCGACCTGGTATTAAACCCGCCCCGGGGATAAATTATTAAAGACTGTAGTATCGATAAGCTCCGACGTTACCAGTTCTGTCAACAGTATTGGAGAAATTGAGGAAATTGATATTGTATTTATTTAGGCCATATAACCCATTTCTAACTTGCAATAAGATTAAGATATCCATCTAAGAAGCATTTTCGTTATTGTCAGAAAAGATATCCCTCCTGTCTCTCTCTCTCTCTCTCTCTCTCTCCCGCTCCATTGCCAGAATGGAGATATGGGCGAGGGGGGCGGGGCGGGCTCCCTCTGCCTGGCTCTCACACAGGCACAAGGAGACCCTTCTCTGAGTGAGGGACAATGGTACGGCGAGTGCAGATTGCACCCCGATCGCCCTCTCTCCATGTGAATATGCGCAAAAAATGAAAGCAGTTTGTTCTACTCTTGCTTGGTTTTAGTTTTTCTCTTAAAAAATGAAAAAAAAAGGACTGATAAGAGTGCCGTTAAAGTACCGGATCGATGAGCAGCATTGGTAAGAGTAGAAGTGGAGATCCGTGTTCAATTCAAACATATAGAAATGTATTTATGATTCCCCTTATTTAGAATTGAAAAGAATTCAAATGGTATCCCCATCCATTTTTGTAAGCTTCGATCTGTTGTATCCTGTTATTGTTATGCATACCGACCTACAATAAAAAACAACAAAAAAAACGACCGCACGAGTCACAGTCGACTGACGGGTTTCCGACTGACGATTCGACTCGTCGTCTTTCAGGGGTCAGACCTAATTGATTCAGTGTTTCATCCTTTCTTTGTCCGATTCGCATTGTTTTATACAAATATATTACACTTTTTACAAAAAGTAGTCTAGGTGCAGAGAGATAAATGGCTTAAATAGTGAACCAGGCTATAGTATGTTACCAAAGAAAAGAGGCTGCAATAACCGACTCATACCTTCACGACAAGCACCAAAAGTCATGTGATGACTTTTCACCCTTTACTTATGCTTCGATGCCCCAATAAATCAAGCCTTCCCGTGTAGCGTGTGTTAGGTGCTCGACTTCATCGACGATTAACATAATTTTTAGGTTCTTAAGTGGCATTAAACTAAACATCTGAGCTGACCGCTCCATGCGTCAGGCAACACCTTGATTGGTATGAATTCCTGATATGAGACAGCTTTATTACCTACCTCCAGGCTCTAACCTTTCAATTATTTCCTCATACGAGAGTCTTCGTGTGGAGAGCCGGAGCCAACCGTCATCCCCAGCCCCTCATCTCCAGAGATGGTTTTTTTCCATGTATTTCTATTGGAATTCTCAGAATCCTGAATCAAGTTCTGCTGCCAATGCATCCGTGTATTAGACGTATGCAACAAACAGACTTTTTTACGTTTTTGACTCACTGTAAGCCCGCGGTGGGCTGCTGTAAGTGATACAAGTATGGTTACAGTTAAGCGCCTGTAAGCGGTAAAGAGGGGGCTTGGACATTCTCTAGTCCCGTCAGATATCCCGCCTCTTCATCTAATCAGCCAAGGCGCTGGGAATCTTCTGTCTATCAGTGAATTGTTCATCCGGCTAAGAAGCTTACCCTGTAACAACCAGGTCCAGTGTCTAGTACTCTGTCCCATGACATCTTCCGCATGACTACTCCTTTCTCATTGCTCAAGTCATTTCTATATCGACTCACCAAAGGAACAAAATTGTCCATATGGACTTCCAACTCCATTGTTATCCCCAGTATTTACATATGGACATAAGAATAATCCAAATAAGACCATCTCTTAGTAGAGTGTTAATTTCACATTTCATTTTGCATTGAATTGCCAACAAAATCCGAGGAAGCAATTAACATGCAATAATATTATTTGTTTGTTTGTTTGTTTGTTTGTTTATTTGTTTATTTATTTATTTATTTGTATAAGCCGGAAGATGCCAAATTTGGAGTTTGGCTTACAAAGCCTTTGTAACTGAAACACAATGAGAGATTCAAGAGCCTCTGTGTTCTCCACCAAAAAGAGAGTTAAGAAAAGTGAGACCGTGTCATAAGGAAGGAAGGTGTTTGTCCTAACCTATGATTTTTTTTCCATCCAAACCAGGTGATAGACTTTGACGACGGGTCTGGATCGGTCCTAAGGATCCAGCCCCTGAGGACCCCCAGAGACGAGGCCGTCTACGAGTGCCACGCCTCCAACTCAGCGGGAGAGATCACCGCCTCCACCAGACTCAACGTCCTGAGAGGTCGGTGCAGCGGTCTCTCACCATCCCTCCATGAGGAGCGTCTCCAGAAAACCCGACCCTTTCTCCGCACAGTAGATGGCCATTTATCACACGCCATAGCGTTTGGCGTGTGATTATGTGTGTTGGCGGTGAATCGTAATTACCTCGGGGGGTCCAGACTCTGTGTAATCCAGTCAAACTCGTGCTTTTTAGACCGTTAAATCGCATACGATACATATTTCTGCAATATTCTTCTAACCCCCATGGCCATTTTGACAGATTAAGATGCTCGAAGGTAGGTATTTTTATAAGTAGGTATAGACGCCAGGGTTGTTTCTCCTCGGCCCACCGGCCCACCGCAGACACTAATGCTACCTAGTTCTCGAGTCCATTAATGTGGCCGCTGATGCTTGGGGGTATCTTGAGTTCTTTGGATGGTAATTTTAGTGTTAGTTTGAGTCCATTAGGAGAACATAATGTAGCTAGAAGCTCAGGAGTGTTTTAGTGAGTGAAGGTGCTCGACCGTGAATAATCACATTGTCTGCCTTTGCACGCCCGCCTGTCCCCCACTTCTCTCTCTGCCCATTCTCTGAGGGGCCACACATGTGCACCTACAGTACTGTACAGTTCTCTCTCTCTCCCTCTCGCTGTTTGTTTGATATCTTTATCTACACCCGCTGCCATTTTCCACCCCCTTCTCTTTTGCTCCCGAGCTATTTTGCTTTTTTTTCCTCTCTCTCTCTCTCTCTCTCTCTCTCTCTCTCTTTTCGTTTTTTATTTATTTATTTATTTATCTATTTATTTGTTTATTTATTTATTTGCGGGCTCTTAGGGCCACTACACAGAACAACATCTAAATTATTCACATCAGGCCTCTCTTTGCGTCTTCTGCCCTGTTCCGCTCCATCCATCCTGAATTTTCTGTCTCCCAGACACATTTGCACATCTGTGCATTTTGGTGTGCCTGTGTGTGTGTGTGTGTGTGTGTGTGTGTGTGTGTGTGTGTGTGTGTGTGTGTGCGTGTGTGTGTGTGTGTGTGTGTGTGTGTGTGTAATGGCCGTTTCACAACGAGTCTGCTATATTTGTCGAAAAAAGAGCCAGATCAATTTCTGCTTTATAGTGTAGATATTATACACTTTGGATGTGATTTAGTTTCTGCTGTTCGAAACATCTGAATAATCTATAACCGTTTGGTTTTTCTTGAAGTGCATGAGGTGAAACAATTGTGGAGACACTTCAGAGATACATACGTAAGGAAACAGTAAGAGATTCATAATATTGAAGCGGGCAGGATACACAAAGAAAATAATGGAAATTCACGATGGCTATTGAGTTTCTGGCCCCATTCACAGTAGAAATGCAAAATTCATGAACGATTCATTCGTCGCAAACCAATCTCTTAAATGACTTGTGAGTCTGGAGTCGCTGTGCCGTTCCCAACTCAGACCCAAAACGACTCTTCTGGCTCTCCTCATACAAACTGAACGGAACGATACGGAGAGTCCGAAAATAGAATAAATGTTTTTATAGAGTCACTCATAAAGAGCTAAATGAGCTGAATTTTTCATCACTAATTCACAGAGCACAGAAAGTATTGTAACTAGAAGTCTAAACACCGTAGCTTTTCAGCATCACCTGTTTATTTCAAAGAATATCTTGGACTCAATTATATATATATATATATATATACACACACCAATCAGCCGCAACATTAAAACCACCTAGCTCATCAGACCAGGCCACCTTCTTCCATTGCTCATTGGTCTAGTTCTGACGCTCACATGCCCATTGTAGACACTTTCAACAGTGGACAGGGGTCAGCATGGGCACTGTGACCGGTCTGCAGCTACGCAGCCCCATACACAGCAAGCTGCGATGCACTGTGTGTTCTGACACCTTTAACTTTTTCAGCAATTTGTGCTACAGTAGTTCTTCTTTGGGATGGAACCAGACGGGCTGGACTCCATTCCCCACACCCATCAATGAGCCTTGGGCGTCCATGTCCCTGTCGCCGGTTTACCGGTTTACTGGTTATCCTTCCTTGTGTCACTTTTGGTAGGTAGTAACCACTGCATACCAGCAACACCCCAAAAGACCTGCGTTTTGGAGATGCTCTGACCCAGTCGTCTAGCCATCACAACTTGGTCCTTGTCAAAGTGGCTCAGATTCTTACGTTTGTCCATTTTTCCTTCTTCCAACACATCAACTTCAAGAACTGACTGTTCACTTGCTGCCTAATACATCCCACCCCTTGACAGGTGCCATTGGAACGAGATGAGCAATGTTATTCAATTCACCTGTCACTGGTTTTAATGTTGTGGCTTGTCGGTGTATATATACTATATATAGGATCCACTGAACAAGGATTCATTACTAGGGTTTAAAACGTGAGGAGAGAAATAAAAACGGAGTGGAGTCGTTAAGGCCTGTCAAGGTAGAGTGAAAAGAAATGGCACCCAGAGGCAAAAAGGTAACAGCCGAAGACAAACTCTCCACCAGCAGCAGCGCAGGGAGGAGGAGGAAGGGTGCCCTTGCTGGGGCCGTTGCGTCATTTCAAATTAGCTCGGCTCCCCACACCGAGAAGCCTCCTTGTTTAGAGAGAAATCTGTTTAGAGATGGCGGTTTCAACAGTTACTGCGTGAAGCTGGGTGTTCAACTCCTCTCCTCTGAACAGACTGAAGACAAAATGCCGCCATTAGTTTTATGATAATGCAGAGCTCGTAATCAGCACAGGCCGATTCGAATGAGAATCCCGATGCTAAAAGGCGATAACGTGTTTTATTAGACTGAAAGAAAGGGCCCTATTATTTATTCTTTGATGAGGAAGGCTTTCACGGGTGGATGAGAATATGGATTCTTAAAAAGAAAAAAAAAAAAGTTCGTATCTCAAAACTTTTTATTTGAAAGAGAAAGAAGAAGCAAAGGGTGGGGGGCCATCCCTGGAATCTGATTGCCCCCCCCCCCCATGCATAAAACTGGAGCAAAGTGAAAACCAGTGTTCAAATTACGGGGGGGGCCAGGGGGAGCTCAGCTTTAGTCTGACTATGTGATGGCACTTTGAGTTACGAGGTGCGTGTATGTCGAGCATGAAAAGTGCTGTACAAAAAAAGGTTATTGTTATTATTATTATTAGCAATAACAAAATATTTCCACTCCTACAATGGTTGATGAACGTTAAAACTTGCGCTGTGAGGTTTCGAGAAGTCTGTGACAGGTGTCTGGGTTTAACCAATGGCGAGCGACAACGCAGAGCGCCCCTCACCGGCTGTCCCTTCCTTCTCCGGCTCTGAGCCAATCACGACACACATAGGAAAAAAACAGTCTTGCCTCCTTTATTTACACTCTTTGCGTGTTCTAGTTCAAGTTTTCATTGAATGAAAGGTTACATCTTCAATTTTGCAAATGTGTTAAAAGTCGGATTTTGATATAAATTGCATTTTCCGCTTATTTTGAGTATTCTCTGCAGACGCTGCACCGACTTTTGGGCTTATCCCTGAAAGAACAAGTCCGTAATTCACGTTCACCTAACAAGAAAGCTAAGTGATAATGAAATTATTTTCTGTTAGACTAAGTTTATTTTAATAAACAAGCGTAAAGTAATATACAGTTATTCTTAAACAAATGATAAAAAAATAAAAATGACAATATGAAGCACTGCATTGGATTATGCAGCCTCTTAGTCGCCATCATTTAACCCCCAAATAATGAAACTCTCACTCAACCTGCACCCAACATGAAGAAAAATATGTCTGGTAGTTTTGTCCCCAGCTTTTTAATATGATCAAGTAGATATATAAAATATAGAATAAGTTATATTTAATAAAAATATTTAATAAATGTTTTTTTTATCAGCTGCAACTCTCCCTCAAACTCCCCCACTGACAGTGTCACGGACAGTATATCTTAACTTCATCATGGTGGAACTTGAGCATGGCAGAACTCTTGTCTCTTTTTTCTTTTCATTTGTTTCTTTCCTCTACGAATCCGGTCCACAAATGAGCACCGGACTCGTTTGGAAAAGTTTGAGGGACCGATGTGATGGTGAAAAGTGAGATGCGTGCGTGAAAAGGAAAAAGGGGTTTTTGCTCTCTCTTTGGATACCTTTGACGAAAACCTCAAGCTCCACGTCTTCCGATCTCTATCGGATGCACGTGTGCAGGCAGGCATGCACGCATGCAGGCGCCCGCACACACACACACACAAACACACACACACACACACACAAACACACAAACACACAAACACACACACACACACACACACACACACACACACACACAGAAAATCCCCTGTCCTCAATCAACGACAGTCAGTCTTTATGTAGTGATTAGCCTCGTTCTGCTTCTCTGAGGAGCCATTGTGTTATGGATGAATAAGAGGCCACCTGGGAGCGGATAATAGCCCCTGATAGACTGTCAGTCCAAATGTCACACACACACACACACAAACGCATGCATATAGGGATAGGCACGTACAAATATACATGCATTCATATGGACCTACAGTACACATATATACGGTAAGTGCACTTGTACTGTATGCGCACACGCACACAGGCAAACATGCTGAAAGGCGCCAACATGCATTTGTACACACAAGCACATAGAAACATGCAGGCATAGATACTGTACATGCACACACACACACACACACACACACACACACACACACACACACACACACACACACACACCTATACACACAAAACGTCTTGTCAATCATGTCTGCGTCTGTGGAAACTTGGCTCGGAGTGACTGACAGTCGGACGGGGGGGGATCGAATGTTAAGGTCAGATGGCTTAATTACCAGGGATTGGCAGTGAGCTAATTGAAACCTTGGCTCGCGGGGAAGGACTCTGATTGGCTAAAATGCTGAACCATCAATGATCGTGAACTTTGGTGTTTTGGTGGTCGTATGCTTTCGAACTGAATTTGGTCTTATTTGATATTCGTTGTCCAAATTCGTTCGCTTGACTAAGTCAAATTGCACATTGGAAGAAATGGTCATCGGGTCAGGGTGGGTCAGAACTTTAAAAAATGCTTCAATTTGCAGAAACGATATGATTTTTTTAAATTTCCACTTCAAATGTAAATTCTCGGTTGAGAAAACCGAAAGAAAGTTTTAAGTTGATTAATGACTCAAGTCTATATTTTTTGACAGTGTTGTAGTCATCATGGACGAACTTCGGGATCATGTTTTTCAACATTTGTTGAGGCGTTCGACCAGCCCGTCCGTCTGGGGGTGGTAAATGCTGGTCTGAATAGCACCAACGCCCAGTAACCCATACATTTAGCACAGTGTGCGTGACATAAAAGAAGTGCCCTGGTCGGTCAGGATTTCCTTCAGAATTCCGACGTGGCGATTACCTAAAACAGTGCCTGCGCCACATTTTTGGCCGTTATACTGCACAGCGGCACTGCCTTCGGGGTATCGGGTTGGGTAGTCCACGAGGACTAATACAAATCAAAAGCCCCGAACACTGTGGTCTAATGGCCCGATGAGTTCCATAGCAATTCTCTAGTACGGCGTCTGGACTAAGGGGAGGGGCCCCAATGCCGCTATGGAATAGCTGTTGGATTCACCTGGGACAGGAGGCACAGCGCCGCCGCACGTCCACCTAAATGCCCGGCCAATGGAAACAGGCCATTATCCGCTCGAGTATTTTTTCGTGTCCTAAGTGAGTGTCCATCGGGTTATAATGAGCTGCCCAGAAGACTAAACCCTGACGGCTTTTAGGGACCAACAATTGGGCTATCTCTTCTCCTGTTTCAGCGTCACTGTTCACTTGGAATAATCACCTCGAAATACGGGTGAATGATCACAGTATCTGGGCACACCAACACACCATCGATTTGATCTACCCACTCCAAGGCCCCGCAATGTGTATCGTCCCACGACTGTTCCAGAGAAAAATCCTCCATTTGATGAACTGGGGAAGTTCCCACCTGGGGGCTCCCCCTCCCCCACTCTGGTGACCTCCGCCGGTGCCACCTCTGCCTTGCCGTGCAACACTCACATATCCCAACAGACGTGAGCACACCCTCCCCTACGCTTCTCTCATTAATACATCGAAACCTGGCCAATTGGTGCCCAAAATCAG
>NC_137191.1:24623878-24626378 GCF_960531495.2 Zeus faber
CAGATCTTTTTCCCAGACGAGAAAATGACCCTCGTCTCTCTCTGTCCTGTGTCCACCCCTCCACAGAGGACCAGCTGCCCTCTGGGTTTCCCACCATCGACATGGGCCCCCAGCTCAAGGTGGTGGAGCGCTCCCGAACGGCCACCATGCTCTGCGCCGCCAGCGGCAACCCCGACCCGGAGATCACCTGGTTCAAGGACTTCCTGCCGGTCAACACGTCCAACAACAACGGTCGCATCAAGCAGCTTCGCTCAGGTACAACGCGGGGAACGCCCTTTCCCTCCCTGTCTTTCCGATCCCCCGCCTCGATTTCTCTCTTGGTTTTCCCTTCCCGAAATTGACGTTCGCTTTCATCCCTTCTCCCCGGACTCTTTGATAATCCTCCCTCCTCCTTCTTCTTCTTCTTCTTCTTCTTCTTCTTGTTACCGCCGCTCGGTTTACCCCCCCCCTCCTCTCGCTGTCGATCTTTGGCCGTGTTTCCTCAGCTGCTTCCCTCCGGTGTGACTTGACTTGATGTGTCGTTGCAAACCTCTTTGCCAGCTCTTCGACTTCCTTCAAACCAAACCCCGGCGTCTTCCAACAACCGGCTGCTTTTCGCTCCAAACTCCCTGAGGTCTTCCTATGCAAATCACCGTCGTGAAAGCTTTACCTTGATTCTCTCCCGCTTAGTCAGACCTCCAAATATAAGTCTCTGTTGAGCAGCCACTGCCGTCTCCATCCTCCGTGGAACTAAAACAAACGGGTAAACGTTGATGACGGTGAAATGCAAAGCCGGAATGACCTCTCCTACCTAGCTCACTGCTGTGACTTGACGGTCAAAAAGACTCTCTTTTTTTAGGGATCTAAAGTGTCTCGCTTGGGTACAAAAAAAATGGACTGAGACGGTCTTCATTTCAAAGAGTACCCGAGGACGAGTTTCTTCAATAATCATCCATTCTATGATTCTATTTTTTTTTTTTATTATTTTATTTGAATGGCCACAGTAGTGTGTGAGACTGCACCGTGTCGTAGCTGAGATCCCGTACCCCCCCCCTCCCCCCGCCCCCCCCCCACCCCCCCAAAAAATGTGACTCTGGCTACTGTACGATTGGACCACAACCTTTTACGCTTCTTCCCATTAATATTATTATTATTATTATTATTATTATTATTATAATTATTACTATTATTATTGTTATTATAATTATTATTATTATAATTATAATAATTATTATTGTTATTATTATTATTATTATTATTATAATTATAATAATTATTACTATTAACATGTTATTATTATTATTATTATTATCTCCAGCTTATCACTCCCCTATGCAGACCCCTTATCAGATGTTTATTATATGGAGAATCCTAC
The DNA here is from genome assembly GCF_960531495.2 of Zeus faber. Taxonomy (NCBI): domain Eukaryota; kingdom Metazoa; phylum Chordata; class Actinopteri; order Zeiformes; family Zeidae; genus Zeus; species Zeus faber. Next base: position 24,625,233 of record NC_137191.1, read on the forward strand.
GCTAATGTTACAGTTATGGAAAATATCCGCCCCAATATTTGGGGTTTTAACCTTTTTTTTTTTTGGCTCCGGTTTGCCAAAACATAGAGTCGATAACTACCTAAAAATGCTATCTTTGGTGTTCTTGTTGGACTGGCGGGCGCCGTCGCAGGTGTTTTCCGCCCAGTCGACTCCTCTGTGTATCCCATGGTCAGATTTGTAATGCCCTGTCTGTGCTGTTTCTTCTCTCTTTGTATCTTTTTTTTTTTTGTTTTGTTTTTCTTAACCACAGAGTCCTTTGGTAAGTGCTTCAGCTCCGAGGCCCGCAGCCTCACCCTCTCTATCTCTTTCTGCTACACACACACACACACCTTAAAAATATCACTGCCGTCGCTGCTGCACCCACCTGTACATCCACCACCACCGCCACCACCCACTGAGGTGTAATTACCGTATAAACGCATGCACTTCACTAACGAGCACATGCGTTTGAAAACAAATGGTGAGCACACACACATGTGTACACACACACCAATATATAGACATGGACACGCTTTCCCCTCACCTGTGTGCTTACAGTTCACCAGCCACCGGAATAATACTGAGAAAATATACAGACACTCTCACCTCCTTACCCACTCTCATCGCCCTGACTTATTTAATCACGTACTTAATCTCCCTCTCCCTCACTCACTCACTCACTCGCCCACTCACCCACTCACTCACTGTCTCACTCCTGTCTCCTGTATAGAGTTACCTACCGCTCAATAAGCCATCAGCTGCAGAACACTGTCGGTGTAGGCTTCTCCTGGAGCCCCCGTTTAGAAAATCAATGGCTACTAAATTTCAGGCTGCTAAGTCATCTATATAGACTCCCCGAGCATCATATATATGAATATATATCTATATATATGTATATATATAAAAAAAATATGTATATATGTAGAGAGAGAGAGGGTCCGAAACAGAATTCTAACTGCGTAAGAGCGCCGGATTTCCTAAGTGCAATTTCCCATTGAATTCAATGTTCATTTGAATGGACGGCTAATCGACTGCATGAATGAATATACAGATATAAATAGAACAGAACGACTGCTGTGTCTGGGACGCCGTTCTTGGTAAATACAAACCATAATCGGCCTTGGAGCGATGTAAATATAGTGAAGT
>NC_137191.1:24628878-24808878 GCF_960531495.2 Zeus faber
TATTAAGCCCCCACACAGTTCAGCAATTTTATTTTATTTCATTTTTTTCACTAAAAACTCTCCTCAGTTGATCCAGATTCATTTCTGTCTTATTCCAAAAAATATATATTTTCTGCTTTTGATCCATGTGTCCCACAGACAGTTTACAAGATGTTTACTGTTTGCAATTGCTCTTCCTCCTTCCCTTCCTTCCGACTCCCTCCGTCTCTCAATCTCCTCTCTCGCACACATCCACACACTCTCTGTCTCTCTCTGTCTCTCTCTGTCTCTCTCTGTCTCTCTCTGTCTCTCTCTCTCTCTCTCTCTCTCTCTCTCTCTCTCTCTCTCTGGACGCTCGTTTTCCCTCTGCCAGGCGCCCTGCAGATAGAGCTGAGCGAGGAGTCGGACCAGGGGAAGTACGAGTGCGTGGCCACCAACAGCGACGGGACGCGCTACTCCACCCCGGCCAATCTCTACGTCAGAGGTAAGGGGCGGAGTAGGGGGGGATAACTACTAAACTGGCATCCAGAACCCCAGCGCCTGATGTCATATCATGAAGCGCTTGAAACTGAACTTTCACATTGGTATTAGATCTTGTGTATTACTCAATGGGGAAAAAACCTATTCAAGGTTCATATTCCCCAAGCTTTTTAAAACCTGACAACGCCGCTGAATAAAAGTATTTCATTGGGGCATTTTTTTATAGACCATTGCCATAAACCAGAACGAGACCCGAAATGAGGCGAGCACTTTATCTCCATTGTGGGGGAGGTGGGGGGAGGCAAGACGTTTCACCCCACCACCCTCCCCTCTTAGCCTTTAGACCCCAAATCATCGTCTGCTTCAAGTCTCGCGTCTCTCTCTCTCTCTCTCTCTCTCTCTCTCTCTTTTCCGAAATCCGACAGGCACATTTCACCTCCCGAAGCGTTATGCCTTTCGCCCCATGTCTTCGCCCCACACACACACACACACACACACACGCATTACACACCAATGTTTCCCACCAAATCTATGAGACGCTTCAGCTCCCGCAGCCTTTTTCGCAGCAGAAATAAAAGGCACTTTCGCGGAGCAGCGCACTCCTTCTGAATCCGGCGTGGCTTCCAGGGATGACAAAGACCCACACTTACATGCATGCACGCACGCGCACACACACACACACACACACACACACATGGTACACTTAAAATACACACCCGACGACCACTGAGTCAGCAGTGTGAGTCAAAACAGTGCTGGCAGTGGGCCGGGGAAATCACGGCGGGCTCCCCTGCGAAGGTTTGACAGTCTATCTATGGAGACAGTCAGCCATAGAGGCCCCGTGATCCCACACACTTTCTAACCTTTCATTTTCTCTCTCTCTCTCTCTCTCTCTCTCTCTCACTCTCTCGCTCTCACTCTCTCGCTCTCTCTGTTTTAAATTTCCTCTCGGCTGTTTACTCTCTCTCTGTCCCTCAAAGTCTATCTCCGTGCCTCTTCTCCTTCCCCCCCTCGCTGTCCTCTCCTCTGATATATTCTTGTCTTCTCTTCCCTCCTCCTCCTTCTCTTCCCGCCGCGCTCTGTCCTCCCTCCCTCTCCAGAGCTGCGAGAAGGTTGGTACAGTATAACAGCAGTGTGTGGATTTTCTCTTTTTGGACGTTTTCTTTTTTCTCTGTTCCATCCTTCCTCTCCCGAGCATTTCATTTCTTTTTTTTCTTCCGTTCAGTTGCCATTGTGTGGTTTGTTCCATACCCCCTCTACTTTTTTTTAAAATCTTCTGATCTGTGCGTGCATGTGCGTGTTTGCTGTGAGTGTTGACCTCGTTGTTGTCCTGTTTTTTTTTTTTCTCAGGATATCTTTTGTGTTGCAGTTCATAAAATATTCACCAGAGCACACCCTAAAAACACACCATGAATAAAACAGTTTGATATCACCGGCGGCCATGTTGAGTCGCCTCTGTGGCGATTCGGAAAGGCTATAGAAATGCAATGCTGATCTTTTGCTTTCAGAGCTTTGAAAGTTAAAACCTGTGTCGTATAAAGCCACCAAACTTAACCGTAAGCCATCCCACATATCCTGTAAATATAAGGGATGTGAAAAACTCTGATTTTTCATGGTCGAATAATCGGTGGGTGGTATAGTCGATTATTCGTGTCAAATATATACCTACACTTAAGTCAGAGCCCTAATCGAGTGATCAAATGACTGAATAATCAAATAATTGGACCCATTATTAGTAAACATAAAACCAAATATTACCATAATAAAATATAAAACATTGAAAATGTCCCCAGTGCGTCGGGTGCCGCCACGGTTCTCCATCCCGCCGGCCGACAGCGAGATCATGCCGGGGGGCAACGTGAACATCACGTGCGTGGCGGTGGGCTCGCCCATGCCCTACGTCAAGTGGATGCTGGGGGCGGAGGACCTGACGCCCGAGGACGACATGCCCATCGGACGCAACGTGCTGGAGCTGACCGACGTGCGCCAGTCCAACAACTACACCTGCGTGGCCATGTCCACGCTGGGCGTGATCGAGGCTGTGGCACAGATCATCGTGAAAGGTAGGTGGACCTTTGACTTTCATACCTTTCAGCCTTTTGCCTTTTTGGAGAAAAGGAGAAAATGGATCCCATTTGATTTTCTCACGCTCTCGCCTCACTCATTTATTTCCCTTTCTGATTTCCTTCGTCTCTTCCACTCTCTCTCTTCCTAATCTCGCTCTCCCTCAGCCCTTCCCAAGGCCCCGGGCACCCCGGTGGTGACAGAAAGAACTGCGACCAGCATCACCCTCACCTGGGACTCCGGCAACCCCGAACCAGTGTCCTATTACATCATTCAGGTGGGTTTAAAAGCACCCAGGTGCCCTCCATCACAGGAAATCAATATGAGTACCACTATTCAACTCCAATCTAACGACTCTCCAAGGACACCTTACAGAATGACCAGTACCAAGTACCAGTCTCTCCCTGCAGAACTTGGAGAGCCACTTGGCCAACATTCAACCTTAAACATTCCACCTTCAAGCTTTTTGATCTGGATTCTTTCCTCCTCTCCAGCACCGTTCCAAAGGCTCAGAGGACCCCTATAAGGAGATCGACGGCATCGCCACGACGCGCTACAGCGTGGGCGGCCTCAGCCCCTACTCCCATTATGATTTTCGAGTGGCCGCCGTCAACACCATCGGCCAAGGCCCGTCCAGCGAGTTGGTGGAGGCCCGCACGGCCGAGCAGGCCCCGTCCTCTCCTCCTCGACAGGTAAATGGACAGCAGAGGCTTTTTTTTCCAGAATTAGGCTGTAAACTATTTTTGGTATAGAATAACATGCAGCATACAGCGAGTTGTGTATACGCCCATTATTATGTTTTTTGGATATGTGTTTCCACTGCTTTCGAATTATATAGTTTTCATTTGCACTTCCCATAGTTGGAGTTTTGCAATTTTTTTTTCAGAATAATTTTGAATAACCATACAAAATAATGCTTAGAGATGCAAATTTATGTGTAACCATTGTTTCGCGACGGTTCCTGGAAAACAAATTACAATTAGATCTGGCCTTCAGAACTTGATGGTGAGTAATGAGTTATAATGAATAAGTGCCCTTAATTATTATAAACTCCCGCACAAAACTCTGTCACAATTTAATGTGAGAGCACTCTCAACCATCACTTTGTCAACCCATTTTAATCAGAAAAATTCTTAAAATACAAAAGAAAAAAAATATATACAATGTATATATATATACTAAATATATTGAGCAATGATTGAGTTAATTTTCTTCATCTCGACACAGTTTTGACAGACTTCTGTGCCGTTCCACCTCTAGGTCAGAGGTCGTATGCTGAGCACCACCACAGCTATAATCCACTGGGACGAGCCAGAGGAGGCTAACGGACAGGTGGTGGGCTACAGGGTCTACTACACCGCTGACAACACACTGCCAGTCAACCAGGTGGGTGAGATTGGTGTACATGTGTGTGTTAAAGCCTTTGTTTTCACCACTGGTCACTCAGTTACTATGTTGTCTGGATATTTTTTTGTTGTGTGTGTGTGTGTGTGTGTGTGTGTGTGTGTGTGTGTGTGTGTGTGTGTGTGTGTGTGTGTGTGTGTGTGTGTGTGTGTGTGTGTGTGTGTGTTCGTTGCGTTGTCCAGTGGGAGAAGCAGATGGTGCGCAGCGCAAACTTCATCACCATCCAGAGTCTGACCCCAAACAAGACCTACTACATCAGGGTTCTGGCCTTTACCTCTGTCGGGGACGGACCCCTGTCCCAGGACCTGCAGATTATCGCCAAGACTGGAGGTAGGGGTGTGTGTGTGTGTGTGTGTGTGTGTGTGTGTGTGTGTGTGTGTGTGTGTGTGATGCATCCTTATCTCTATTGTATTTCTTTCTAGTCCCATCACAGCCATCAGATTTTAAGGGCGAGGCCAAATCAGAGACCAGCATCCTGCTCTCCTGGGTGGCCCCGCCCCAGAGCGGCCCCGACAACCAGATCAGCGGATATGAATTGGTCTATCGAAGAGCTGATGATACAGAGGAGGTACAGAGAGCGCAAAAAGAAAGGAGAGTAGATTGGCATGCTGGACTATTGAGTCGATGGATGGATGGATGGATGGATAGATGGGTGGATGGATGATGGATGGAAGGATGGATGATAGATGGATAGGTCCTTAGAGTGTCTGGATAGAATCGATTGATTCCGTTCCCACCAAGCATGATGTGTGGACCTTTGGTCCAATGGTTAGATTGGATGGACGGACGGATGGATGGGTGGGTGGGTGGGTGGGTGGATGGGTTATTCTAGTAACTGGATAGAATCGATTGGATTGGTTGGATTGTTTCAATGATTAATCGATGGATGCGGGTCGCATGGTGTTTGGACCGATGGATGGGTCATTAGTAGAGGTGCACTGATCGATCAGCTGGTGACTGGAATCGGCCACTTTTCAGCTTGATCGGCCATGACCGGTGACTGTCATGTGACCGATCAGTGTCAAATATATACTATTCTGTGCCGGTCAAATGCGCCCAGGACAGTGCTCATGTACTTGTACACGTGAAAATGCTCCGATACTCCAACCCGATACCAACGTAATGTAGCATAGTTGCATAGTTGACACTCAAAGGGGGAGAAAGAAGTAGAGAAAGAAAGAAGATTTGATGAATTATTAATCTATCGCCTGACAATATTCCAAAATTGTGTGGACTGCATATCTATCGCTGTCCGCAAATTGCAATCAGTACATCTCGAGTCATTGGAGGCAATAGAGTGTAGATTGAATAAATTGGATGGTTAAATGACAAATGGATGGATGGGTGCCTGGATTCATGGATGGATGGAAGGATGGATGCTAGATGGATGGATGGGTCATTAAAGGGTCTGTATAGAATTGATTGGATGGTTCAATGGTGAAAGGATAGATGGGGAGATATGGGTGCATGACTTATGGACCAATGGTGTAATGGACAGAATGATGGATGGATAGAATTTCAGTGTTTTTCTTCTCTCTCTCTGACACACCCTTCTTATTCCCGCTGCCTGACGTTAGAAGAAGGTGAGCTTTGAGCCCACCACCTCCTACCTGTTGAAGAACCTGAAGCCGTTCTCCACCTACAACTTCCAGCTGGCCGCCAGGAGCAAACACGGCATCGGAGCGTACACCAACGAGGTGTCCATAGACACCCCTCAGACACGTAAGTCTGTGCGTGTGTGCGTGCGTGTGCGTGCGTGCGCGTGCGCGTGCGTGCGCGTGCGTGCGCGTGCGTGCGCGTGCGTGCGTGTGTGTGTGTGTGTGTGAGAGAGAGAGGGAGAGAGGGAGAGAGAGAGCAATTAAGGGGTAATTTTCCAAAACGCAGAAAAATAAAAATACATCTAAAATTATTCCGAAAAAAAAAAAAAGATCTCACATCACAACACTCTGCTTGTATAAATAGTATTTGCCAAAACACTGGAATGTGTGAAGGTGTTTCTTTTTTTTTTTTCTGCGTTGATCAAAATTGCCCCAGCGTGAACCCAGACCTTGAACACACCTCAGATTCAGACTTCCTAGCACTAAATATAGCACTGAATTGATCAACTGCCGATTGACAGCTCAACCTTTATGGTCATTTGACACGATTCTGAGGTCTGTTGACGATAAGAAAGAAGGTGAGCAGGCAAACGCTTGTAGTTAGAGATGGGAGCCGCGTCGTGGATCTAACTGAGGATTGGGTAGGCTTTGAGGACAGTGGAGTAAGTTGTGGACAGGTATGTTTTGTGTTTAATATATCGCCTAGTCAAGTGTTTTTTGTGTCGCACCAATCTTTTTAACTCATCGCTCGTTTTCATGGGTCAACATTTCTCTCAGGAGGAGGTTGACACCCGCCATCCAGTTTGCTTGTCCAGTCACGCTTTGTAGCCACAGGGTCATTTTCTTTAGGGCTTCGGGGCTCTCCAGTGTTTTGTTTTCATTTTATGTCTTTGTTTTCTGTTCTGTCTCTTTGTCTGCTCACTTTCATTCCCATTCCCACACTGATAAAAACCTGACCCTCACAACCTCACCTCTCCAACCATCATCGGCGGTTTGCACACACAAAACCGACCGCATTCACCCCAAAAACATCCCCTACTTCCTCAAAATCGGCCAATCAGTTCCTTCAGCGCCTCCGCAGGAGGTCATGTGCACCAGCCCGAGTTCTACCAGCGTCCTGGTAAGTTGGGCTCCACCGCCGATTGAGTTCCACAACGGGGTGATCACAGGATACTCCATCCAGTACTCCACCACGGAGGGCAACAAAACTTCAAAACGAGTCGACGGAATTCCACCGGGAAGCTCGTCGTACCTACTGGAGAACCTGGACAAATGGACGGAGTACGGCGTAACGGTGCGGGCGCTTACACTAGCCGGAGAGGGACCGGAAAGTTTACAGCTGCTTATCCGCACAGAGGAAGATGGTACGTTCCCCACAAAAACAACAACCCCCCCGTGCCCGTTGCACAGCGCCACTAACAATGGCCTCCACTGACCCTCTAACCCAGCGCTAGCACGATCAGAGCCTCCCAAACTAACCGCAAGCCGCTCCTCCTGGCCACTAAAGGGCAGTGTGTCTTCCCAAGACCAGATCAAGCGCTAACCCCCGACGGGATTGTGAATTCCCCGGAAAAAAAAAAAAAAAAGAAATTCCGTGCTGAATCCCCCGCCCCCCCGCTACTGTTTCAACCTCAGAAGTCTGGAAACCCCGCACCCCCCGCTGCGCCCTCGCTGCCGCTTTGTCTTGTTCTCAACAAACCTCTTGTTGCTTTTCTTTTTTTTACCTCAAGCGGCCGCTTTTCCCCCCTCTTTTTTACCAACATCCCCCCCCACCCCACGTTTTCCCCCGTTCTCCTCTCCGTTTGAGAGAAGGGTACATTAGATTAGCTCCTCTAAGTGGCTTCCTGTGAATAATACGCCCGACTCGTAATACCTGGACCGACCCCTCGGCTTGAAAAGCTTTCATGTACAATGAGCGTTGTAATAGGCCGTGGTAAGATGAAGCCGACACTCTGTTTGGCCTTTCAAGTCTCCCTCCCACTACGGGCAGATTTCACAATATGATTTAACTCCCTGCACTATTGCGTTGGAGTTACGTTCAACGTTTATCTAAATGAGGAATACTCCTCGCCGTCTTGTGAGGAGTGTTTGTCTTTAGGTCAACCAGGCGGGAAGAGGTGGCTTGAGTTTTTCTCAGGTTTTTTTTCGGGATGAAATGTAGTTCTCGGCAGCTGGAAGGAGTGTTTTTTTCTTACAATAGTATTTTCTCTTTGACTACCTGCCACTGTTTATCTCCCCCGGGCAACAAATCCTTTTCTATCTGCCATTCTTATCTTTCTCTGCAATCACTTCTTATCTTCCTGCTGCTTTTTTTTCCTCCATGTTTTTTCCTCAAGCACTCATTTTTTTCCCGCAATTTTGACATTTTTTGCCAGACACCAGGGCAGCTTTGAGACTTTTTTTTTTTTTTTTTTTTTTTCCGAGTGGTTATTTTAAAATCTGTCCATCTTGAGAAACTTTTTTTTTTGAACTGCCCCTAAAACAAATCAATTTTTGATAAACAAATTTTTTTCCCCTAAAGACACCCCACCCCCATGAGTGTCTGTCGCACCCTGCGACCATTGACCTCTATCCCACAATGCATTTCTAGTTCCCAGCGGTCCCCCGCGAGGGGTTGAGGCGGAGACCGTGAATGCCTCGGCCGTTAGGGTGAAGTGGCGCGCCCCGGCGCCAGAACGCCAGCATGGCCAGGTCCGAGGCTACCAGGTCCACTTCGTGAGGATGAACTATGGGGAACCTCAGGGACAGCCCCTCATCAAGGACATCCTTATTGAGGATGCCCAGGTAACTATATACCCTATTGCACCCAAATATAACTGTCCTGCCTAACACATGACATGTCCAACCACTCAGAAACGTTACCATTGGTCCTTAATGTGGACCTAGTACTCCCTACTAGGAGAGGGGTTTATGGACCCAACTCACAATACAATACGAAATGACAAATAATAGTCACAACACAATATACCACAGTTTTCCATCGATATGTGCATTGATAGATAAATTGCTTCCCTGTAATGCTTGGACTCATAGAGAAAATCTGCCTCTAATTCAACTTGTGTTAACCAAGTGTTGATAACTCCATGTATCTGATTATAGGGGTGAATGGAGAATAATTAGAGGTCTTTTAACCATCACTGCAATCCTTTAAGGCTCCTCCACTTACTCAGCAGTTAGCACAAACTACTTTTTTCTGCTCAATGACGGCATACACCAATCAGCCATAACATTAAAACCACTGACAGGAGAAGTAAATAAGATTGCTCATCTCATTCCAATGGCACCTGTGAAGGGGTACAATATATAAGGCAGCAAGTGAACAGTCAGTCCTTGAAGTTGATGTGTTGGTCAGAGCTGTTTTGGCGGCACAAGGGGGAGCTACACAATATTAGTGGTTATTAGTGCTTTTTTTAATGTTGTGGCTGACTGGTGTATATCATCATAGTTTTATATTGCAAACTTTCGGGGCTGGCTATGTTGTCCCATCCCTACTGATCTCTGTTAGATTTTGGGTTAAACAGCGATGGTTCAAAGTCTAGATTGAAAACTGTATTCAAATCACTTCAAATAGGTGTGTTAGACAGATTACTGCCCAAAGAAGTAGGGAACCATTTTTGGGTGTGCAATTCTGGTACATTTTGTCCAGTCTATAGTTTTGGGGGTTCAGATGCCCTGTGTAGAAGGAGTAACTGGTTGCCATGGTGATTCGGGTGGTGTACCTCCGACCCAGTCACGGTTCCAAGGCGCCCATTGTGATAAATACTGAAAGGTGTCTGCAACCGAAGCCTTGTCACTAAATTACTTATCTTTCCTTTGGCGGATCAATACCATAACAAACAAAAGAAAATAACCAGTGGTGTCTGGGCCGACATCCTCTATGTCTCTCCTGACAAATGCGACATTTCTCACATTGGTATTTAAAGATTACCCCATTGTTTTCTCTTTCCTTTTAATCTTATACAAATTAAAGTCAGAATATGAGGGTGTATTTTATCCATTGCCTGATGCTGTTAAGCGCACTGTGCCTTTGTGGTCTGGCTGCGTACAGTAAAAAATATTAAAAGTTAAATTGAAAGAATGGAAAATATGGATGAAAATTAATTTTGCCGACCGCAACTTAATTTAGTGCATTTGCTTTTCTCTTTATTTTTGCCGCTCAGTGGGAATACGATGACTCAACTCAATATGTAAGTAAACCTTTCCTTTTAAACTTATTATTGAACAATAATAACCATGGCGCTCAGAGACGGGATGAGTCATATTTATTATAGTCATATTATGAGCTTGTGGTGTGAATCTCTGGAACTGTGGCCAGAGCATAAAATCCTGTAGGAGCTTGTTTCAGCATTTTCTTGTGTGTTTCCCGGTATTTATTAATAAAAGTGCTGCGAACATACCCAGCAACGACGAGTCATCTGCGTAGTTGTGGCATTGTTGTTTTGTTAAAAATGTACTGCAAAATGTGGTCTGTGTTCGGACTGAATGGTTTTGAGGAAAATCAAATTGCAATATGAAATTATGATCATGATTAATCGTTCAGTCTTAGTCTGCATTAGTGGTAAGAGGTATGCACTGAAACATAGTCGCCCATAGTCGCCTTATCACGAGCATTAAGCTCATGGTTCTTTCAGAGTCCTTAAAGAGGGCGCATTTTGGACTTCTGTCTAGGTTTTCGCGTGGGCGAAAATCGGAGCATTTTTTCTAATCCCTACCGATCCAAAATGATTTTCCCATATCCAACAAAAGTAAAGTCGGCTTAAATTTGCACCGTGTATCATTTGATGATGGCGATTGGTTCGTCGATGTTTTCGACAAATCGAAGCTCTGTTCACGTCTGTTGACCTTTGCAAAACAAAAGACTATGTCCCTTGTGCTGCTGTTTTCCATTGTAGCACCGTAGAGTTGACCGTGCTTGTGTTTGGCATTCTGCAGGAGGTGGTTCTGGGAGACCTGAAGGCAGACACTTCTTATTCTGTGTCCGTTGGGGCTTACACGGCTAAGGGAGATGGCTCGCGCAGCAAGCCTCAAACCGTCTGCACTGCCCTGCCATGTAGGTGTCTCTGGAATACACATAGACTAATTAGTCATTCATCTTTTATAGGGCTGTAACTGGTTCCTTCATTTGTAAGCTGTAAACTTTATGAAACAACCAAAGTTCCAAGCAACAGAAATAATCTCAATGTGTATTTGTGCTCAAGGTAAAAATAATGTGCTTGAGTATATAAGTAATTGTGTTCTCATTGACTCATTGTTGCTCCCGTTCCCTCCACTCTCGTTTGCCCTCTACACATCGCCACCAGTGCCGGAAAAGCCCAAGCTGATGGTTAGTGCCAGTGACTCAGGGACGGCCCTTCTGCAGTGGTATCCTCCGCCCAACCCACCCACGCCCCTCCTGGGCTACCGCCTCACCTTTGGACGCAACGATGTCCTCCCCTTCACCGTGGTGGAGTTTCCCACCAAGGAGAACCGCTACACCGCCCAGGACATCCACAAGGGCGCCAACTATGTCTTCCGCCTCTCCTCCCGTAACAAAATGGGCTACGGGGAGGAGGCCGTCAAGGAGATGACGACTCCGGAAGATGCACCCACGGGATACCCGGAGAACATTGTCTCAGAGGAGGCCTTTGCCTCCTCCATGCTACTGGCTTGGAAGTCTGTGCCACTCGTTGAGCAAAACGGGAAAATTGTCAAGTACTCTGTGTTGTACAAGGATATAAACAGCCGAGGGAATGCCTCGGAGTTGGTGGTGGAGGCCCCGGGGTCCAGTGTGTTGCTGGAGGGCCTAAGTGCCGACACAGTGTATGATGTGAGGGTGTGTGCCTTTACGGCTGTGGGGCCCGGGCCCTACAGCCCCGGTGTCCAGGTTCGGACACAGCAGCTGGACCAAGGTAGAACACACAAACTCCCAACACGTTCATGTGTAAAATTATCCACACAAACATTCCATCATCATTGCTTACACGCAAAGTTAATGAAATCATCCGTTGCGTTTGTTCTGGTGTTTTCACTGTCCTCGCGCCGAGCATATACGTCATGTGGGGCACATGCGCCCTCAAACGTCCAGACCTCCACTAGAGTCTGTCTTTTCACCCTAACCCCCCCCCTCACCCCCACCCCAACTCCCTTCCCTAAACCAAGGTAAGAGAACAGTCAAGGACAAGCTCTTCTATCCAGTCAGTCTACCTGCCTGTAGATTGGACCAGCATTAGAATAGCCCTCCACTAGTTTTAGACTGGTGCTAGCGGAGTCTGCACAGGTAAGAGGGTTCTGCGGTGACAAACGGGCCATTGAAATCCTATTTTTGTGTCGTTTGTTTGTTTGCGGTTTAGTGTTTGCGACAAACTTCAGGGTGAAGGCTGCCATGAAGAACTCTGTCCTACTGTCGTGGGAGATCCGAGACAAGAACCCATCCCAGCCCTTTACAGTGAGTTATCTGTCATGGTCTGTGTCTGTTATCTGTCAGTCTGTTGGTTTCTAACCCTAACCCTCCACTGTCCAGATCCTCTACGGTAAGGGCCAGTCTGTGGAAGTGGACGGCAAGCAGAACCAGAAGCTGATCACGGGCCTGGATCCCGACACCCAGTACTCCTTCCTGCTCACCAACCGGGCCAACAGTGCCGGGGGGCTCCAGCACCGCGTCACCACCACCACAGCCCCAGACATCCTGAAAACCAAGCCCACGCTGGTGGACAAGACCAATGCTGACGGCATGGTGACGGTGCAGCTGCCCACCGTCCAGACCTCCAGTAAAGTCAGGTAGGAATGGATGGACCGTTGAATGCATGGATGGACAGATTGATGGACTGGCAGTTGGACAATTTGAACATAGCACAGCATAACGTACTACTTTACGGCTGAATGGATGAAGGGATGGACAGGCGGATGCATAGATGGATGGATAATGGGTATATGGAGGGATTGATCAATATACAGGTGCTTGGGTTGATGATAAATTATTGGATGCATAGATGGATGGTTGAATGAATGAACGGATGAACAGACAGATGGATGGACAGATGGACGGATGGATGGATGGATGGATGTGTGGTTGAATGGATGAATGGACAGATGGCAGAATCATGTTTTTGAAGCAAAATACCCACAACAGATAGATGAAGTGAAGTGGAAAGAGAGAGAGAGAGATATCGAGCGGTGTTGTGTTATTTATAGTGGAAAAGCGCTCCTTGTTAGTTCTCCCATATCGCTCTTATCAGAAAGGATTTTCTGCAACTAGGCCCAATCAACTCTGACAACTTCTACTTTGGGCTAAAACGAAAAGCCCCACTTAGATCGATTGCACCCCTAAGTGGTCATTCCCAAATCAGAGCCGGGGCCCAATTTTCTTACATTTCTGCATGTTTTTAATGATTTAATTCTTACTCTGGTTCCTGCTTTTGTGTGAGTCGGCCAATCAAAAAATCAAAAAATAAAGAACAAAAAAAGGGGAAATGTTGGTTATTCTGGACCACTCTTCCAGAGCATCTTTTTTCCGCGAAAAGCAGAAAATCCTCTCCAGACGCTCTTCTGGGCAGAGTTGTGTTGTCAGGTCTCCCTGTGGACTGAACGCAAAAGACTCAGCTCCGGTGTCTTGTTTTTGTCGCACAAAAGCCTCCATCCTCATCATCCCCTCTGCCCTCCACTCCGTTGTGTTGCCAGGGGTTACTACGTGGTGGTGGTGCCGCTGAAGAAGCAGAGAGGTGGGAAGTTCCTCAACCCCTGGGAGGATCCGGACCAGATGAATCTGGATGAGGTATGGTTAAAAATGAAATAAATAAATAAATGACAAATAGAAAAAAAAGGTAATATTTTCAAAATAGACAAAAGGAAAAATAGGAACAAAATTTTTTAATATAATGTAATACAATATTAATGAATGAATTCATGTGTTCATTAACTAATTAATTAATTAATTAATTGCTACGTTAGAAATGATATAAATATAATAATAATAATAATAATAATAATATGATGATGATGATGATGATGATGATGATGATGATAAAATTGGATCTGTCTGCAGGTCCTTAATAATTATTAAAATTTCTCAAATGTTTAAATTTCAACATGGACCTTAAAAATCCCCCCCCAAAAATTGAGGACATAAACATTTATTTATCCATATTTTGTTTTTTGTCAGAACCAGTCAAATTCTCCTGCATTGGAGTCAATATTTCAGAATTTATAAAACCTTAAACCTTAACCTATGTAAGTCTTAAATTTAACTCTGACACCCTGAATAAGATATTCTAACGCAAAACAGATGGTGGCGGTAAAGATCACAACACAAGCTCTCTGATATTATAAAAATTTGATGAAGGTGTCGTAATCAATAATAAATGTATAATCACAATTATATAAATGTGTCGGAAAAATTGAGCTGATGACAAAAGACAGCTATGATTCACACTCTCAACAAAGTAAGACAACATCTATTGTGGAGGTTTGGGGACATGAGGCAGATGCGGGCAACTGAAAACAGTATTTATTCTCTCTCACTCTCTCTCTCTCTCTCCCTGGGTGAGTCAGTCCATTATGTGAAACAGCGCTCTATTATTTTGTGCCCTGGTGCTTCTCTGTTCCATAAGGTGCTCTCTCATGCGCTTTCCAACGTCTGTGTCCCACTTCTGTGTCTTTATCACTGTCGTCGCCGTGTTGACCCGGAGCCCCGTTGCTAATCATGTGCGGGAAATTCGTTTCCATAAAGTTTTCGCCGGTAGTCATGGACTGGGGGGGAAACGTGGCAGTGGAGGCAGATTGCAGGCTGCAGTGAGAGGAGCAGAGATTTGCACTTAAAGCAACGGATGCGTCGTTTGCCCAACGACTAAGCACAAATGGGAATAATTTACACAGAGAATTTCAGCTATTTGTTGGGGTTAGGGTTAGGGGATCCTCCTAGAGTAACCCAAACCCTAATCTCGGATCCCTGCAGTCGTCTTCCAAAAGGACTTCTGGGGGGAAGCCCCATCCGAGTTTGTGCCAGAAACCAGAGATTGAGTCTAAGTTTTAAGCCCACCCTGTTTCCGGAGCGTATCGTGCCGAACAGAAACTCTTTCCCGTGTGACAAGATGGAGTTCACAGATGAGGATTTTTTTTGTGTGTATTTCTGCAGTGGCAGATGGTGGTAATTTTCTGGCAGCAGGGGCGCCAGAAAATGACTGTTAAAAAAACAGTAAATTACTCTCAATTTAAAAACATAGATAAACTGTAAAAGAACAGTTATTGTCTTTACCATAATTAATGTTTTACTGTAATTTTACAAGAAATCTCCTTATAAATACATAAAATATTTTACTTTTAACATATATCAGTTGTTAGAATAGAGTCATACACCTCTGAAAAACAGAATAGCTTTAGTATAAATAATTACTATTTTTATTCCAAAAAAGCACCGTAAATCTAAGACCATTTACATAACAAACACAAAGGAACACGTGATTTTACTTTGCAAATGCCCACATGGGCATTTGCACAATTAACTGTCAGGAGTTTTGTGAAAAAAATCTGTCAGAAAAAATGTTTTTAATTCACAATAGCACATTAATTAACTGCCAAAATAAATGCATTTTCTTTCTCTATAAATGCACTCTAAGAAATAAAACGTAACATTTACATAATTTAGTTATGTCAACCTGTTCCACGAAACTAGGTTGAATAAATGAGATAAAGATTAGAAAAGTAATTACTACATGCTTTTAAGCAAATCTCACCAAACCGTCTTAATTAAATACTCATACATCATACAGTAATGCTGAATTTACTTAACGCAATTATGTTGAATTTACAGGATACGAATGAGTTGTATTCATGTAGGATTTTATTGATTGTACTTAACAGGACTTATGAATATGAGTTATTCAAATAAATACCACTTAATTTAAATAAATACAACTTAAGTCAATTCACTTCACCTGATTTTAATAAAAAGAAAACACAAACACAGTGAGTCATGTGCCAAACAAACACGGGCCAAAAGCCTGTGTTTGTTTGTTTTAGTCATTTACTGACTTTTTTTTAACAACCTTGCAACAAAGTGAGAAATCTCAAGGGTAAGCAAAACTGTATACTATTTGGTCCTTAGCACTTTACCCTTAACGTTCAATAAATTAAAGAGAAAATACAATAAAAAGACAAATGTACAAATAATGACTTCCGCCAAAAATGACAATACTTTTGGTTCCATGGGGACCCCGCCCCCACCCTTTGATTTACTTTACCACAAGAGGAAAAAAAGCCATATCAAATGTTATAATGCTCAAGATAATAAACAACCACACAACTTTGCAAATACTAGCAACTCCCATCACACAGCTGCACCAGTTATTTCTATGATCAACAGCTTCCGAGTGTTTTAACTGCAGTCCACGCACACCTCCAGTGGTTGCTCTGCTGCTGGCCAAGTGGTCTCCTGGGGGAGGGACGGTGTGCTGGAGGTTATACACTCCCTGTGAGCTCTGCTCCTTCACGTCAGATAACATAGAGTCCCAAGACCATTTTCTGTATTTTCTCCTTGTGTCAAAATCGACATCCTCAAAATGGGATTTGAACACGGTATTATTGACAATTTCTTTAAGAGGACTATCATTCATTTTCAGTATCAATTAATCTTACTTTGAATTCATCTCATTTTGTCAATCGATTGTCTATTTAGTGTCACACAATAGTAAAAGATACTCATAACAATTTCCCAAAGTGTCGTCTTGAGGTGTTTTATCCATCTAATAGTCCAAAACCCAAAGATGCTTAATTACCATGATATAAAACAGAAAGTAGCAAATCCTTATATTTGAGAAGCTGGAACTAAATAATTGTTTGGCATTTTGGTTGAAAAATGACTTTAACATTATTACCAAAATAGTTTCCAATTACTTAAAGAAGAAAGTAATCGTTTCAAGATTCAAGAGGTTTATTCGTCACTTGCATATACATACTTTCATACATATATGCAGTGAAATGTGATGCAACGCACCCGGTGATAACACACAATATGCCCTAGGAAAAATTTATTTCGAATAGACCAACTAACTGACTCCTAAAATATAATACAGTAAGTTGAATACTTGAATAAAGTAAAAATATATAGAATAAAATAAAATACAATAAAATAAAATTAGATCAAATGGAATAGATAGAGGGAATATGCTTATGTATATCTAATAGGCAATTATGTATATACAGATATGTGCATTAAGTGGCATGTGAATAAAGTGAGGTAGTGCTTGGGATAATACAGCACAGTATACAACAGTACGGCGCAGCAATACGGCATCACGAACAACCCTGAACAGTGACACAGTCGTTTCAGCTTTTAATTAGAAAACTGGAAGATTTCAACTTGCATTGTCATCATTGGCCAAATCAGATCAGCACAACATGCAAATACACTTGATGTTAAGTGATAACAGTTCTTACAAATGTTTGTCCTCAAATGTTTTATGGTCACTTTTCATCTCAAAGTTCTCATGGTTGGCCTGGTTCCAGTCTTAAAACTCTTTATATATGGATTTTCTGAAACGTCAGCGGAGTGAATGAATGGGAAATTCACTTCCGGAAACCTTTTCTAAAAGGATTTTTGGTCCATGGCGGTCGATGGTCAGCCAGGTCACGTTTCAGTTGGTCAGGTTGTTTCCAGTCGGGACTCGTTCCATGTAACGCATGCCAACAGATCCCCGCCCCCAGCAACACGATTGGTTGAAATATACAGTAAGCAAAAGAAAGTGAAACGCCCGTTTGCGCACAGTACGCACGCAGTCTGATTTGTGACACTACTCTAACCCCTTCCCCTCCTCATTCACCTAGTATACAATTCTCTATTTCAGTTGTTTATTTATTTTTTAAATTTATTCATTTTTTGTTCATTTTTATTGGTTTATTTAAATAGATACATGTCTTTTTTATATTGCCATATATACTGTAGATGTAAAAACATGAATATATAAATGAAACTATGAATGAAAGATATAAAAAAAACAAAAAACATAACCATGACGATTTGGTGTGCTGAAAACACATATTCCTCACCCTGGTGCAGAACATTTTACTGGTTAACGATTTAGCCAGAAATTACATAGGCACCTTATTCTTTCCACTCTTTCACTGTCTGCTTCATTCTCTTCATCCTCCATCCTTCTCTCCCTCACTTCTGTCCGGTCGCCCCCCAGCTGCTGAAGGAGATCAACCGGACCAGCGTGAGCCGGGCGCTGCGGGTGCGGCGGCAGGCGGGCCAGGCGGACCCTCAAGCCTACGTCACGGCCCACTTCAAGACGCTGCCGCTGGCGTTCACCCTGGGCGACGGCCGTAACCACGGCGACTTCCGAAACCGCCCACTGCAGAACGGCCAGGAGTACGTGTTCTTCGTGCTGGCACTGCTCGACCTGTCCGAGAACGTGAGTGAAGAAAAAAAATCGATTATCTATTTATATTTGAGTTATTTGTATGAAATTTGAGAGCTCTCTAAACTTCGATAATAATTCATTGGTATGGTATGGTGAAATGATATGTATATAATAGAGATGGCATTGATGCGAATCGCATTATCTGTATCGGACCGATACTGTACCAGCAAAAAATTCTGGATAAGATAATTTAATTCAATTTCAGATCAATTTTTGTTTTAAATGAACACAATTTGCACAGATTTACCCATTAAGTGATATTTCTGCTGAAGCTGTTTTACAGACAATGAGCATATGAAAGTTTAGATAGCTTTTTTAGCTTGAAAAAAAATAAAGAATAGACATGCTTCACAGAATGACATTCAAACCACTTCATTTGAATATAAATTTCAGCGTTTGGGCTTCTGTCTACCCATCAGCCAGTGCGGTAAACATTTCCGTAGAACAAAACCAAACACATTTTTAGAAAGGTCTCATCTTGTAGGAAATGGAACATGGAAATGTTTACCGCACTGGCTGATGGGTACACAGGAGTGCAAACGCTGATATTTATATCCAGTTTAATTGTATCTATTAATTTAATTTATACTGAGGGTATGACCCTATATCCCTATTCTCGCCACACATTGAATTGAACAGACCATTCAGAGAAAAAACGAAAGAACTATCCAGATTTTATTTTGTGATAGTCAGAACGAAATTTAAACCTATGCATTTGAAATTTGAATACATCCATGCCCCCCCACCTCCCCACGGTGGCATATGTTCGTCAGGTTAGTTTTAGTTTTAGTGTGGGTATCTGCGCCTCCCTAATTTCCACATGCCACCCTTTCTTAAATCAAATAAAATCTCCCTAGCCAAATGAATTGGTTTAAAAAAAAAAAATTTGTAGCATGAAAAAATCTCCCAATTTAACTGAATTGGTTAGAATTTTGTTCAATGTGTAGCATGAAAAAAGTAGGACAATCATACTCAATAGATAAATATTCGTGACAGAAGCATAAAAAAGCGTGAGACAGGGTTGGTACGTAAGTTAGAAGTTATTACTATGTAATTATTAAGTTATTACAGTGTCTACAATGTTATTTTAGTTTTATTTACATGTTGTCATGTTGTTGGCGATGTATTTCTGTAAGGTAGTGTTTGTCTTAACTGTTTGAACATGGTTCTTTTAGACGGCCATCTTAAGCAAAGCCAAGCAAAACATTAAAAAATATATCGGATTGATATCATTATCGGCATATACTCGAGATTTCAGTATCGAAAAAGAAAAAGTGATATGGTGCCATCTATATTATACAGCAAAACTCTCAATCAGCCATTGAGACATACAGTATATAGATATATATGTCTCAATGGCATATTTGATTTTTTTCCATGAAAGCACAAAGATTTGTGACTATAACTTCTTCTCCCTCCAGACCATGTACTCCACCAGCCCCTACTCGGACCCCGTCACCTCTTCGGACGTGGACCCCCAGCCCATAGTGGATGAGGAGGAAGGGCTGCTGTGGGTGGTGGGGCCCGTGCTGGCCGTCATCTTCATCGTCTGCATCGTCATCGCCATCCTTCTCTTCAAGAGGTAAGGAGGGGAGTCTGTGAAGGGGGATGGAAAGGATGCAGGCACTAGGTGAGGTAATCTCAAAGAAAACGACCAAACCGACACTAGAAGATTGTATTATTATCGCGTGCGAGGTGGATCTGGATGAGCTTTCTAATCCTTTGTTGTTGCGGGTTTGGAACGCTAACCTTATTCCTTCTCTATCTCTTTTTATCTCTTTTTATCTGCTCCGGTCTTTTGTTTGGGATCCAGCAAACCCGACAGGTAAACAAGCACCCATTTGCACTTTTTATTCACTAGTCCCTTGAAAAAGTAGAAGCAGAAAAGCCTTTTGCGACTACAGGGCTTCCAGGGATAATAATAACAAAATGGATCCCCATAACCTGCAGTATTAACACATGACTTTAGCTTTAACTTCACCGCCATGATGTGTTCTTTATATTGTTTGTTTGTTTGTTGTGTTGTCATGGTTCCAGGAAAAGGGCGGAGGCCGAGGGCAGGAAGACCAGTTTCCCCTGCAGCAAGGCCATGTCCTCCCACCATCCCACCGACCCCGTGGAGCTGCGCAGGATCAACTTCCAAACCCCAGGTAGGAAAACACACACACACACACACGAAAATATATACACATAAATATATACACATATTTAACTGGCGGTCCGGGGACCAAATGTGACAATACTTTACCCTACTCAAAGTGGAAATCAATGTAGATTGCCCCTTTGAGTCGGATAAGTCAGCAAGTCAGGCCTATATTAGAGGCAGGCTTTTATATCAAATTCTCTCTGTTAAATACATTTGATCATATTTTAGTATGAATTTTAAATCAAACCTCCGCCTGGGTGCCATGCCATGCAAACACATGTATGGTGAAAAAAGAGAGTTCGTAGCTACTCTAAAATTCGCACTTGTGGTGGTAGCCGATGGCAGAATTACAGTTTTCTGACATTCCCTTGAACGCAGCACTTGCGTTGGAGCGCTGGAGAGCGAAGAGCGCTCAGAGAGAGGCATTGGCCCCAAGAAGCGAGCTGCAATCTCCGCTTTGTTTGGAGAAAAGATTGCTCTGATGGAGCTGCAGAGCTGTTCCCCGTGCGGAGCTCCAGAGTTCCGATTAATTTTACCCAGTCTGTATTTAATGCAGTATATATATACATATACTGTTTATGTTTGGTGTTTTTGGTAATTTACCCTGAGTGTGATTAATCCTGATGTTTCCCTTTTTCAGCCTACCGTGTTTCAGTGTACCGTGGTTATCGGCGTCTGTCAAGTTAGTTGGCCTTAGTCCGAGTCTCTTTCTTTCTTTCTTTCTTTCTCTCTCTTTCTCTCTGTGTTTATATATATATATAAATATATATATTTCTCTCTCTTTCTCTCTCTCTCTCCTTCCTCCACTAGCAGACTGATCAGGCTTACTAACCAGGTCCATCCCATCCCATATCGCCTCCAAGTGACACCACAATAACCACGCCAGCCTAACAAAACAACAAAATAATTAAGCGGCTTCCAAACCAAAACATTTTGCCATGCTTAAATCTTTTAACCGCCTGTGTCACGGTTCTTTTTTTATCCGCCCGGCCACTCTGAGAAACGTGTTATCGTGCTTCAGCAACTTCCAGAACAGTCGTTGTTCTGACCCCGCGCCCCAGGGGGGGAGAAAGACGGTCACTTAACACGAAACATTTTTTCCATTCATCGCTTCCTCCACCGACCGAAAAACCGACGCCTAAACGCCTCCTATGAGAATCCTAACTCCTAACCACTGTTGGTTTTCTTACCTTCAGTTGAACACGTATCAAATTGTCCTCCCTTTTTTCTTCTTTTCTCTTTTTTTTCGTCTATTTCTGTGCTCGGCAGGCATGGCAAGTCACCCTCCTGTCCCCATCTCGGAGCTGACGGATCACATCGAGCGCCTGAAGGCGAACGACAACCTCAAGTTCTCCCAGGAGTACGAGGTACGACGGCAGAATCTTCTTTCCTTTAGAATGTCATTAAACAGGAAGCCTGTGATCAGGCTTTGATGGGCTGTTTTGTTTTCGCCTTGAAAAGCGGTTGCCATTTTTTTGGTGGGGTAGTTATTTATTTATGTATTTCATTAATTTATTAAATTTTATTAAAAAATAGTAACAATAAATAAAAACCTTTTTAATATAATTATTTAAAAATATATACGGTATATTTTTTGGGGTAAAAAATATTAAACAATGGCCTTTTTTATAGTTTTTATTATTATTGTTATTTATTTATTTTGAGTTGTTATGACCGGAATGCTTTTTTAGGGAGGTGAAGGTGCATTATGTCAATTAACATGTATTGATATTTTGATATACAATCTGTTTGAAACACCACTTCAAATATCTCATTTCACCTCTCGTCATCATGCGGTTAGGTATATGAAAAAAGTCTAACATCGTTCCTCTTTGAACAGCCGATTGTCGGGGAAATTGATACCGCCATCTTGGAGCGAGAGAGTTTGCTTACAGCCGCGATCGCTATCGAGAAAGGGAATTTGCAGAGGAGAAACAGGGATGGCAAGAAGGAGTTAGGGGGCCTCTCTGTGAAAAGAAAAGAAAAGGGAATCGTTTCTGATTAAATTCCTTAAACCGGTGTGGAAACAATCCCAAATGGGTGAAACGTCCTCTTCTCGGAAATAACGACGTTCCAGAGCTGGTGCTTTCGGACCTAAATAGGCTCCACCGAAAACAGCAGATCAGTCCAAGATCAGCCCCCCCACCCCTCCCGAACATTCTGGCTTTGTAGCGCAATAAACAGCAGCGGCCCTAATACAATGAGCTCCACGGAGAGCTGTTAAGGGAGGACGAGGTGGAGGAGGAGGAGGAGGAGGAGGAGGAGGAGAAAAAAAAGTTGTGTCACAAGAGGAAAATATGTTTACACCCATGGCCCCTGGGTAGAGAACTCTGACCAGACTGAGCGCTCTAATTGGCCACCAGAAGATAGAGAGAGAAGCCGAGACATGGCGCTAAAAAGAGCAGCACAACAGAGGGGAGGAATGTTTTGCAGGGAACGGATCACCAGAGAGAGCGGGTGAAGGAGAGAGGAGAAGAGAAGCCACATGTAATTGTGGTGTGGAGTTCGAAACCACCCTATCGCGCCGCACATTCTCTCTGCATGACTGTGTGCTTTGTTCGGTCCTCAGCCCCCTTAACAAGGGAGCGAGGGATGGATGGAGGGAGAGAGAGGGGGGGAGAGAGAGACCAGCAATGATTGCGGTGTAATAATTAGACACACATGATGGCCAGTGAAAATAAAAGCCCACGCATTCACTCACTCACTCACTCGCTCACACACACACGCACACACTCATCCAATCCCCACCCCCCGCTATTTCGCTCTCCAAGCTCCAACCATAATTATGTATCGTAAAATATTCAGAATTGCTAAATTGCTCTGGTTTTCTCTCGGTGTCCCTCTCCGTTGACGGCCCCGTAATGACCTCATGTCTGCCCGGGCCCGGCTCACAGCCGTGCTTACACTGTAATTACCCTCCAGGAGCTTAATGTGTTGGTGTAACACCACCGTCCTCGCCGCTCCCGGAGGAATTTCTCACATTTTTATCACCTTTTGCTGGGCTTCTTTTTTTCTCCGGCCGTATCATTTTTTCCGTCCCTTTAAAGGTTCCAACTGAAAAATACTTGGCCCTGTTATCTGTCGAGTTGTTTCTCGGGCCCTAATTGTGTTGTTTTGCCATGGCGGACAGATTGGACGACGCCTGTAAGCTCACTTGAAGGGTAGGGCCCCTGCCTCGCCTGTTTCAAGAGCCAGCGCCGCGCTAACCTTGGGGCACATTTAAAGCACGAACAAACATCAATGCCCGGCTTAATCTCGCTCTCTTTTAAAAAATGGGCTAATGGGCTTTAAAAAATCTGGCCCCGAATAGTGGGAGAATGGGAATATTCCACAGAAGGCTTTTTTTTTTAAGGTTTTAAAACTGTGGGTCACGGCCCTCTGGTGGGTCACAAGATAGAGCCCTGTGTGTTGCAGGAAAAGCTGCATTGATACCCGGTTACACTGGACAGTGTGTAGGAAAACATCAGGCTCTGAAAGGTAGATAAAAAAATGGTCGAAGTCGGCGCTGGAAGTCCTATGACGTCATACATCGGCCCAATACATGTGGGCCCTGTCACAAAAAAAAAAAAGTCTGGGCGTGAGCATTGGCTGTCATTCAAACTGTGTTCACCCTGCAAGTCCGTCTTCAGCGTTAACAATTATTTCACCGTTATCTCTACTCCGTGGTGCGGCCCGCCGACCATTTAAACTGTTTGTGCGTTCCAGTCGGTGGACCCGGGTCAGCAGTTCACTTGGGAGAACTCCAACCTGGAGGTCAACAAACCAAAGAACCGCTACGCCAACGTGATCGCCTATGACCACTCCCGGGTCATCCTCTCCAGCATCGAGGGTGAGGCTCTGTTTGTCTCTGTTTGTGTGTTACTGTGTGTCTTTAAAAAACAAAGCGCTGTGGCTTCACCCAAATTACAAGCTGCAAAAAAAAAAAAAAAATTGCTTCAAACTTCCAGTTTGCGAAACGTTTCGTGCCGCGGCGACCTGGAAACGCATCCGTGGAAACCAAGTCGCTCTCTTGGCCAGGAGTGCTGTGAAAATGTTTCGTAATTAAAATACATCGGTAATGGAAACTTGTTCATCTCATTCATCAGTTCCAGACGGAATAGCAGCTCTGTGTTCATCAGAACAAGCTCGAGTTTCACAATGAAAGAGAGGACTATTAGTTGCGACTGTACTGTAATGTTCAACTCTTTTTTTTGAGATTCGGTAATTAACAAGTCCCTCAGTAAGGAGCAAAGTCAGAGGAGTGGGATGTGCTCTGACTTGTGAATGGAAGTGTCATGTCCGTCAAAATGATTTATTTTGGTAGAATGCGAAGTGTAAATCAGTCACATTCAATATAAATTATATCAAATGCCGAGACCTTTTTTGCCTTTGACTTCAATTTGATCCTCAGTAATTATTTGCAGTTTTTGAGTGGAAGATTAACTCTCTCACCCACTCCTTTCCCGTAGTGACTCCCGACACATTTAAAAGATTTGTTCGCTATGAACTCATCATTTGCAAGTATTGCATCACCAACTTTAAGTAGGCCATAATAATAAGCTCAGTGTGTATGTGTTTGTGGCGTTCCGTGAAATTTCTCGTGGTTTACAGGATAGTGGTATATTGCGGTGGTAACATTTCATTGTAAAAAAAAGTGTGCCGTGGCAGAACAAAAAGATTGGGAAACACAGCAGACAGAAGACGGCGTCTCTCTTCATGGTGTGCGTTCTGAGGCTCGCTCACCCACCTCTGCTGAGAAAGACCCCAGGCGAGGTTTGGAGAGGAGGGGGAGGCAGTGGGAGGCCAAGCCCAGAAAGATGAGCCTTATCTGGGCAGAGCATGTGTGAGCAGCCCCTCCACCCCCGCCTGTCCTGGAGCCCTGACTGCCTGACTGCCTGGCACTTCCACAGCTCGCGAAACTCACACTCGAGCATGTCCAAAGTTTCATATAGAGGCACACATACACATACACATGTGTATATGCAGCGCACATAAACTGCAACACTCTTTTACTTAAGCGGGTAAAATGTGTAGACAAACACACACACACACAGGCACAAGTGCAAACACAAATACTCTGCCACTCCAACTTTCTTGCACACACATTTTTACGTGCACACACACTAACATGCTCTTACTGCCAAGCCTGCACAGCGGAGGGAAATTAGAAGTCTTTGTGTGTGTGTGAGTGTGTGTGTGTGTGTGTGTGTGTGTGTGTGTGTGTGTGTGTGTGTGTGTGTGTGTGTGTGTGTTTATCTGCAAACGGCACAGTGCTTTCCTCGAACTCCCGTGCAATTAAGTTGCAGCACTTCAAAGCTTTTAGTCAAGCTGTCTTTTAAAGACTGGGCTTGATAAACATATGTCAGCAGCTCTCCCAACGTCTGTTCACAGCCCATTTGAAACACCCCTCTGTCATTTAAGCATGTGGTATTTCTGCGTGTGTGTGTGTGTGTCTATAATGGATGGTCAGTCCTGGGGGTTGTTCAGGGTTATTTTGTGCAGATGTGCTTGTTACACCAGCTGCTAAAGGAGACGTCTTTGCTCCCAGGAGACTCCCCTTGTTGGTTGCTTTGTGATCATTTACCTCCATGTATGTTAATATAAACTACTCCCCAAATACTTAAGGGTGGTTAGTGTTCCACTTTGGCAGAATCGGGTCACAGCTCACACATTTTAAGAGTGTGTGTGTGTGTGTGTGTGTGTGTGTGTGTGTGTGTGTGTGTGTGTGTGTGTGTGTGTGTGTGTGTGTGTGTGTGTGTGTGTGTGTGTGTGTGTGTGTGTGTGTGTGTGTGTGTGTACAGGAGCGTCTGTGTGTGCATTTGCATGTTTTGAGCTGTGACTCAGTGATTTTTGAGGATTATAGTATTAGTCCTCAGATGAGCAGGACTGATCCGAAATCACACACACCCACTGGCGCACACACACACACACACACACACACACAATCCCTTCGTGGACATGCAGTGTCAGCTGAGTCTTACACTTAGACGGCCTTACAGTCATATTGCCATTCAAAGCGACACGTCCGGAGTAGACTCAGATTAGGCCCATGATCATTTTAGCATGTATTATAAAACAAGACGGCTGAACAATCTAACACCAGGGCCCCGGGAAAACATTAAGCCTCCCGCCGCAACCTCAAATGATCCTCGCGCTTTATTGCCGGGACATAAACCTGCTTTAATGGCAATAGATTTCTGAATAATCCCGAACAGATTCTAATTCACGGTGAATCAGAACTGGAATCGTCTCCATCTGCCCGGTGACTTACGAGCATAAGGGAGCATCGACATTTGATTAATTCTGAGATATATTCTCTTTTCTCCTTCAACCCCCGCCCCCCGGCTCAATGAAGGTGTCCCGGGCAGTGACTACATCAATGCCAACTACATCGACGGCTACCGGCGTCAGAACGCCTACATTGCCACGCAGGGCTCACTGCCCGAGACCTTCTGCGACTTCTGGAGGCTGGTCTGGGAGCAGCACACGGCCAACATCATCATGATGACCAAGCTGGAGGAGAAATCACGGGTGAGACACATAAGGACAGAATGGGGGAGAGAGAGGGAGGGGGCGTTGGAATGGGCTGTCCATCACAGGAGGGGATAGAGGGATCGGTTAAGTAGTAGGTCTTGATTAGAATTGGATAGGATAGTAGGATGGAATAGCACAGGGAAGGTCATCGTAGCATTGGATACTTTCACTTAGTATCACTGAGTACATTAATGAAAGTTTGTCTTCGGTTTCTTTCTATTCTTAAAATGGCTCCTGTCCAATAGCGAATCCCCTGGCTGACTGGTCAAGTCTACTAATGCTAGTCAGGGAGCACTGCATGCGATCCATTGACTTCAGATGACCATCTATTCACATCATGAGATGGATATAGCACAGGGTACGGTACCTCATGGTGATATCAGAGCACGAGGCAGGACACCACCAGACAGTGCTGGACAAGAGTGGACAAATCTGGTCTGCTTGGATCGAGCAGGGCAGGACATGTCGGGTTAGGATTCAACGGGGCGGATGGGAAGACGCCAGAAGGGGAAAAGGGCACACATTAGCACATTAGAGCAAAGTATGGATGAGTAAATTACATTAGTGTATGAGTATATTATGGAGTATTTGGATGGAGGATAAACCCTATAGAGTATTATAGAATCCACTAGAATAGAGTAGAATCCAATTGAATAGAAGAACTGGCTGGTATGGGCTTATATTGGCAGCTGAACTGCGTGGTAATGAATTAGATAGCCGTTTTGCTGCGAGGCATAAGACCGGTTAACAGAATTTACATTTCAGTGAATATTCAATGCAATGAAAATGTGATGTCGGAATGAAATGTTCAAGTACTGCTGGAGGTATGAATCATGATTAAGCGCTAACCACATAACCAATTATATCTCAGAGGCCTATTCAGAAAGAAATGATCTTTCCTCCTTCAGTTGTGCTGACCCTTTTTCCTAATAATCTGTGCTTTGTGTTTAAGCTCTTGTCTGCATTTCAACTTTTCCAACCGTCTGTTGTGTCTGTTTGACCCTCAGATGCCCTCTTATTTCTTCTCTAAGGCAAGACCTCTCTTTCTCTCCTTTGCTAATCCTTTGTACAATGCAACCTCCTCTCTCTTCACATGGTTTCCTCCTCATTGCACTTCTCTTCCTGTTCAGTACCCTTTTTTTCTGCTTCAATCCCCTTTCTTTCTGTACAAAAGAGTGAGCCAGAACGCTGTAGGCAGAATTGTGCCCGGCTCACCGGGAGGCACCTGTGGTTCCTCGGCTCTTGCGAAGGGTTTAATTTTGACCGTATCACTCCAAGAAACAGGCCACCAACGTTTGCGTTCATTTATTTGTCCTTGACTCATTTATGGCCGCTCAGTTGTAGCTGTCTAAATGCCGTTTTGCCACAGCAGAGAGGTATTCGATCCGAGAATCATGCATTCGCTAAGGGTTACTCAACAGAGAGGAGAACATCTCTAGAATTGTATCTACTCAAGTTGGCTTCTAAAATGGTAGCGGTACA
This sequence comes from Zeus faber, assembly GCF_960531495.2. Lineage (NCBI taxonomy): Eukaryota > Metazoa > Chordata > Actinopteri > Zeiformes > Zeidae > Zeus > Zeus faber. The sequence continues at coordinate 24,656,937 of NC_137191.1, forward strand.
GTAGGGGGTACAAAACTCTTAAATTGAAGAACATTACGCTCTGCGTCTACTAATACCTCTGCACAGCTAAATGTGTATATATTTTTAGAAAAGTATTTTAGTCTTATTTAACACCACTATGTCTACACCCATTATTAACACGGATGGTAACTGGATGATACCATCAGGAGACCAGCACCCTTTCCTTCCGGCACCATCCCAACCACACAAAGAGTAGGGCCAATTTATGCCTCAAGCCCATCTATCAATCTGGATTCTATTCTTTACAGAAGGGGTTGAACGCGCTCCCATTTGGGCTTTGGCCGTGGTCTGGCCCCCCAATGTAGACAGCCATTTCAGCCCCCACGAGTCCCACAGTGTCTCAGGGCGCGATGGGAAAACCATGGTAGAAAAGCTGTAATTACAGCCCAAATGTCCCGGGCCAAAACGCATAATCCCCAGTCTGGAGCAGTGGAATGCAGAGCGAGCTGAGCTGAGCTCCCTGCTGTCTTTGATGTGAAGACTGGAGGGATCAGCACATAGCGTTTGGTTTGGCCTGATTCTGCCAAGACCCTCCTCCGCCTTCCTATCTAATGGGTTTTACCCCCCCCCCCCTCGCCTCTTGACTGTGGTCTCTGAGGCTGAATTAAAGAACTACAAATATGCCTGCCATATGTGGGGCAAAGACAACGTGTTATATTATCTAGGCAAGCTGGGAGTTGGTGTGTCGTGATTTTTTAGGGGTGGGATCGGGAGGTTGAAATATAGGGCGACATACAGCATCAAATATTCAAGTAGTAAATCCAAGGTGTCAAATGACTTTTTAGAGATATGCACCAGAGCCTTGTAGGAAGATAATGAGCAATTATTCACTTTAACACCTTCCACACCTTCCACACCGCTGTCTCTGCTCGAAGGACACTTTCTTCAAACCTTCAGTTTGACGGATCTGCTTCAACACTTTGCTTGATTTCTCACAAGCTCACTTCTACAGACACAAGATTCCACTTTCACTTTTTTTGTCTCGCGCACATGAAGACACCAAGAAGCTCTCCTCTGCATCTCTTCTAACTTTTGACTCTCCTCCCCACGTCCCTGTAGGTGAAATGCGACCAGTATTGGCCGACCCGCGGCACAGAGACCTACGGCCTGATCCAGGTCACTCTGTTGGACACGGTGGAGCTGGCCACCTACTCTGTCCGAACCTTCGCCCTCTACAAGGTACTTCAACGGTGTGTGTGGTGGATCGGGGACAGTGCATAGGATTGTGTATGTGTGTCTGTACACATATCTGCATTTCTACATTTACATCATAACCGTCCGATCCTCTGCAGAGTGGCTCCAATGAGAAGCGGGAGGTTCGTCAGTTCCAGTTCACGGCTTGGCCCGACCACGGGGTTCCCGAGCATCCCACTCCCTTCCTGGCCTTCCTGCGCAGGGTGAAGGCCTGCAACCCTCCGGACGCAGGGCCCATGGTCGTTCACTGCAGGTGTGTGTGTGTGTGTGTGTGTGTGTGTGTGTGTGTGTGTGTGTGCATAGATTCGCCAGGCACTATTTCAGTTTATTTTGAACAAACGCTAGTAATAATTCAACAAACCGCAGTTATAGTAGAGCCCATCTTATAATCAACAGGGTATAAAGTTTACTGCAGGCCTGCACTGTTAAAATCCTGCGGTCTTTGATTAGGCGATTACGTGCGTGTGCATAAACACACACATCTGTGTTATTTTGGGTCGGCCTTGGCTTCGTTGTTTTCTTAAACCTTATGGTCCACTTTGCAGCAGGAGTCAAGCGGCTCTGGTATAAAAAAATTCTCATAAGTCCTGAGCTGCAACAAGCTTGACCTACCGTTACGCCAAACCGCAAAACTATTCTCATTGGCTTACACATACTCTCACATTCCTGCCTGAACAGCCAGACTCACTAATGGAGTCCTACACTAACAACAACAACAACAACCCTACAGCTTTAGCTTTAAATACTCTGTGTTCAGACCTTTGTCTGTTCTGGTTCATAAATGTATTTTTACATGAGGGGGAGGCGGGTGCGTTGGGTCGGAGACAGAATATTCTGGAATCTTGTCATTTGAATCCTGGTGCATTCAAAGGAGGTCCGCAGTTGGACTGGAAGCCGCTACACACTCCTTTTTTTCCTCCTTGAAGACCGGAGAAGAGGAGGAGGAAGCACAGGAGATTGACTGAAAAAGGACGGGGAATAGGGAAGGAGTGCTATGGAGGGCGGGCGGGAAAAGGAACTAGTGAGGTATAGGTGCAGAGAGTGAGAGAGGGGTGTGTGTGTGTGTGTGTGTGTGTGGGAGGAGGTGTCGGAGGCGAATGAGACAATGATGGAGAGCCGGAGCTGGCGAGAGATTGAGAGAGTCGGGGGTACGTGCAGAATTGCGAGAGGGAGAGGTCAGACCTAGGACGCGCCGAATGGAAATGATGAATTCAACAAAAGGAACGGGAGAAGGGGGGAAATGGGTTCCAAAAGAAAATTATTTTGAGTGTGTGAGAGGAAAAAGTCATTGGCACCATGCAAGAGCATTCAGAGGAGGCTTAGAGAGCGAGAGAGAGAGAGAGAGAGAGAGAGAGAGAGAGGGGACGTGGGGTGCAGAGGAGGTAGAAAGGTTGGCAGGAGATTAAATCATCCTAATCTTCCTTGCAGTCGGGAGGAGTACCTAACAGGATTATCAGTCAAATTAAATTATCCTGGCAAGAATCCATCATAATGTGCCTTAACGTATCGACTGGCCTCTACTATATCACTCAACGGACTGAATCTCATTCCACCTGAGAAACACACTCGCCCATCACTCGCCCTCATTCACACACGCACACACACACACACACACACACACACACACACACACACACACACACACACACACACACACACTGATATTAATTTAACCACGCAGTAGGGTTTTTATTCACTTGCGGAAATCTGCTTGGTCAGTGCATTTCACTGTTCAGGTAACAGCGCAGCAGAAATGTGAAGTGTTTGGGTGGGCAGTTAAACGTATTATATTTCTGGATTATGTGTCGATAAGAGAGGACATCATCCTACGGCTATTGAGGACTGCTGACTTGACGCTGGCGTCAATAATTATGTCATTTATTCAAAATATTGCTGGCTGGAATCTTTCTGATACTTAGCAGGTTTACCAAAGGCGGGTGCAGGCCATTTGATAGTATCAGGTCCCGGTGTAGTTTTGCAGTTTGCAACATTTGCAGTAACACCCCCCCCCCGCCCTCCCTTTCATTCCCGTCTCTTCCTCCCATCGCCCACTCAGCGCCGGGGTGGGCCGCACGGGCTGCTTCATCGTGATCGATGCCATGACGGAGCGGATCAAGCATGAGAAGGCCGTGGACATCTACGGCCACGCGACCCTGATGCGCTCGCAGAGGAACTACATGGTCCAGACGGAGGACCAGTACGTCTTCATCCACGACGCCCTGCTGGAGGCCGTGACCTGCGGCAACACCGAGGTCCCCGCCAGGAACCTCTACTCCTACATCCAGAGGCTGACCCAGATCGAGCCGGGGGAGAACGTCACCGGCATGGAGCTGGAGTTCAAGGTGAGGGGAGGGAGGGGCGGGGCGGTTGGATGGAGTTCTGGATCCCACTGTTAAGACCTGATTTTGGGATATGGGTATGTTTGCCATCGGACGAGTACATTGCGGAATTGGCAAACACACAGAGAGGTAGAGGCTTTGTCTTTTATGAGATAGAAAGTTGTGTGGACATAATTTACAATCAAGTCAACATATGACAGATGGGGGCAGCAGCGGTCCTGTATATAGGGTAAGGGAGTCTGGTTTATTAACAGGAGACTTGGTGTAAGAGTCTTTCGAAACTAGAGCACAAGTCCAAAATAAGAAAGGATCCTTTGAAAGTTCTCTGAGATTCTCCAAGTCCAGCAGTCCTCGGAGCAACTCCTGAGGAGAAAAAAAAAAAAAGACATATTTGGGATTGAAAGCGCGGACTTCAACGGGATTCAATGCTTAGAACTTCCTGATGAGAGGGTTGGAGTTGGGGTTTCGAAAAGCGAAGGAGCCCTGAATGTGGGGGCTGTGAGGGCCCTGGGTAGTAATATCAGACTCCGAGTATCACTTAACCAAAGCTTAGTGCGGGAAAAGCTGCTGAAAAGTCAGAGGCAGGACATTTATGTGATGACTAAACGCGCAGGCTAGCACCGACTCAATGACCGAAGAATGGGTTTAACTATCAAATTTTTCACTTGTTTACATATTGGGCGCTTTGAAGCTGTCAATGTAAGCGACACTTTATTGACATGCCCAGAGGAATAACATTTTGAGTAATTGCAAGCAGGTGCATCGCAGTTTCCCACCGTGGTTCACGTCCAGTCAAAGCTCTGAAGTGTCAGGAAAGAATGTGGCCATTCCGGCACCGAATTCCTATGCTGCTAATTTGCTCGGCTCACAGGAGCACGGTCTCGCTAGAGTGACACGAGCCCCGAGTGCTGACTGAACCGTTTGCTCAGCACGACTGTGATGTAAACCATATGCCACGGTTGTCTCAGTCACCAGATCCCGTTTCGGTGGAATGCTTATGGGTACGTTCTGGATTGGCATGTGAGGCAGGGTTTTCCACCAGCATCAACAAAACAACAAGGGATGGAATTTCTCATAGGAGGAGTGGCACAGTGGCCCACCGGCGGAGCTCCAGACGGTTGAAGAGTTAATGACAAGGCGAAAGGATATAACTTCTCCCTGGCAGCTTTGTTTTTGTGACTCGACCAAAGTCAGGGAGTTGGTATATCTCTGAGGACAAAAGGTGGCTTTAAGTTGACAGGAAAGGAAGTTTACCCTTCGGATCAGTTAATTTTGGCCAAGCTTAAGAGAAAAGGAGTAAAATTAATCTTTGATCTGGGGCTGCGCTGCCAGTCGGCCGCCACAGTTGGGTTGGACAGGTTGCTGTCTAGTTAGACAGGCAAATAAAACTGCGGGCCCGTGACGTGAGGATTTACCGCTGTTGATACTGGAAAACTGGGTATCGGGGCGCTCAAATGAACCGGTGAACTTGCGGCCGGGTGTGTGGGATTTTCCAGGCCCTGCCTCTCCAAAGGAAAATAGGAGATTCCTGTTTCTCCCACAGTGCTCTGATAGCAACAGATCGTCTGAGCTCGGTTCGTGAGACCCCATTGTTCGCACAGAGTCTGCGGTTACCCTCCGCCTGTTCTCTGTTGTTCTGTCTTCCTTTTTCACCCACGTCAAACCATGGTCAGAGAGCGTGTGTGTGTGTGTGTGTGTGTGTGTGTGTGTGTGTGTTTGTGTGTGCGTGTGCGCGTGTACGCGCATGGTCTGGGGGTTCGGCTAATGCAGGATCGGCTCTGGTTCACATATGGGTGCCGAGACAGCGTGGGGCCATGTGGTTTCCTGCACCCCCTCACCCCGACACATCCCCCCCTCTCTAGTTTCTTCGTCCCCCTCCTCTCATTGAGTGTATAACCCCCCCCCCACACACACACACACCCCATTCCCTCCCTTACAACCCCTCACCCTTCCATAACCCTTCATTCAGTTAGAGAAACTGCTTCGCTCATTTGACTCAATATCCCGGTGCTGGCCCAGTCAGACAGAACCTCTGGTGTTCTATTGTCCAATGTGGCCGAGGAAAACAGGATCCAGGCTTACAACATCAGTCAGTGCAGTCTTAAACACGCACACACCCGTGTATACGCTCGCACACACACACACACACACACACACACACACACACACACACACTTACTCTCTCTGACATCCATGTTTTGAGTCCAAATTGCGACCCTTGCAGCTGGCTATTCTTGCCCTTTCACTATCTTTACTTATGCTTCATTTGTTTCTTTCAAGCTCACTTCCTTCCTTATCTGTATTTTCTACTCTGCCTCCCAATCCATTTATCAATACCAAGTACTAGACATGAGCTTTTGGAAAATACATGTCCAGTACATTCTCTGTAAAAACTGACTCAAGTTGGGATTCAATGCCTCGTGTTGGGATGCCGGGCTATCTGGGCCAATCCGTTGTCAAGTTCAGCAAGAGCACATTGGGGCAGTTCTGGGCTTCATGCAAACTTCAGTTTGGATAGTATTGTGGCCCATGAATCAGGGTTGCAGGAACAAATTCAAATATAATTAGAATATTTTAAAAAGAAGCACTGTTCGAATGCTGAAATTGCCATTTGATTGTGTGTTGTTTTAATATCAATGACTCAGACATCAGGAAGTTCACAGGAACAGCAGTATTATAGTATTACAGTATTATAAAAGTTCATCGTTTTTGTCCCCTCGAACCCAGCGTTTGGCCAGTGCCAAGGCCCACACCTCGAGGTTCGTGAGCGCCAACCTGCCGTGTAACAAATTCAAGAACCGGCTGGTCAACATCATGCCCTACGAGACCACGCGTGTCTGCCTGCAGCCAATCAGAGGAGTGGAGGGCTCCGACTACATCAACGCCAGCTTCATTGATGGATACAGGTCAGGGGGAAAAGATGATGCCGCAGGGCTGGGTGCTGTTGTGTATTACTATCACATTGGTCCCAATATGCAGCCTGCAAATAATTGATGGAGTTTTATTCGAATTTTTGAAGATTTCAATTTAGAAAATGATGTCATAACAATGGGTGAAATGCACAAAATGGTAAGTTTTGTTTTCACTTGTTTTGTGTTTAGGCAGCAGAAGGCCTACATCGCCACCCAAGGGCCTCTGGCTGAGACCACTGAGGACTACTGGAGGATGTTATGGGAACACAATTCTACCATTGTAGTCATGCTCACCAAACTAAGAGAAATGGGACGGGTACGTGCACACACACACACACACACACACACACACACACACACACACACACACACACACACGTACATACATTTTGTACTGTCGCTACCCTTCATTGAGCTGTAATTGACCACCGGACCAGAGCAAACATGCTGTAAAGACACCACGTTTGTCAACCATTAGGGAGATTGTTGCCACATTGACCCATGTGACCAAAATAACCATGAACAGACTGAATGATGAGACTCATGATGTTTACTATCTTCAAAAGTATGACTCATAATGTATGCATGCTTGTCCCGATGCTAGGGTCGCACCGCCGGCAACAGGGCTGCAGGCTGGCTGTTGTGGGCGCGCCAAACATTTCAAACCTCTCTCCCTTTCCATATATAATATACATTATATGGATAGATGGGGCCGCGTGCACTTTTTTTTTATTATTAAAATGATGAAACTGTTTACTTTGCAAAATAGATGACCTCTTGAAAAAATTACGTAAATAATCTTGTCACCTGTCCCTTAAAAAAAGAATTGTCCTTGTTGGAGAAACATAAAATGGCGTGTTGCTTATCTTATCTATAGTTTAAGGGTCTTTTGCTATTAAGATAATGGGAACAATAGGCAGTGGTCCGGATGTATCTTCCCTCCTATCACCCGGCGCTGCTCATTTCCATAAAGTTGAAAACCTGCTCAACTTTCCTTGTCGCAGTGAAGCGCGAAGTCGTGGCTTGAAATACACTGCAGCCTACCGCTTTGCAGCGCATGTACATGTAATAAAAAGAAAAATAATAATAATAATAATAATAAAAAAATGCAATTAACAAATCAAAGCCAAGTACATTTGACACATGTAGATTAGTGCATTACAGGATGACTAAATCATATAAAACAGTAATAGAATAGTAGATAACAGAAATAGAATGGACATTATAGAAAATCTATGAACAGACGGGTGAGAAAGTAGACATGGTGGTCGAGCGACTGAGAAATGATGTTATTCTGTAAAAGCAGCAGGAGGTTCAGCATCTTCAACGTGCATTTTTCCAACTCGAGCCCCAATTCTGGGCGTTACTGGAAAAAATAATTTGTTCTCAATTAACTTGTTTGGTACAATATTGGTTGATGATGCTGATGATGATGATGATTCTGGGATTCCTATCCCTAACCCCCTCACAAAAGTTGACCCTAATCTGTGTTGTCTTTTAGTTCGGGCCCGCCTCACCACATCAATTTTTCCAACGTGGCACTCCACTGATGTTCAGTCAGACGTCCCCGTAGGAGGGATTCAATATGAATGTCAAACCCCTTATCCTGTTTATTCTCAGCAGGGTCTGAACGCTGTCTTAACTTCGTCCCCACAGGAGAAATGCCACCAATACTGGCCTGCGGAGCGCTCCGCCCGGTACCAGTACTTCGTGGTGGACCCCATGGCCGAATACAACATGCCACAGTACATCCTCCGAGAGTTTAAGGTCACCGATGCCAGGGTACGTCGAGTGCGACTGAGAACCATTTCCGCAGTTTGAAAAAAGACCGGGTGCTAACATTGCGCCGCGCTGTTCTCGCAGGACGGCCAGTCACGGACGGTTCGTCAGTTCCAGTTCACCGATTGGCCAGAGCAGGGAGTGCCAAAGTCAGGAGAGGGATTCATCGACTTCATTGGTCAAGTGCACAAAACTAAAGAGCAGTTTGGCCAGGACGGACCAATTACCGTACACTGCAGGTAAATGCAACATCCTCCCCAATACGAATTTTTTAGGAACAAATCTCTGTAAATATTCAAGTAATGTAGAGCCAGTGGCGTAACGATCGTCGGTGCCACCACTGCAGCTGCACCGGGGCTCGGTGGCCGCTAGGGGCCCGTCCCATCGGCGCGGCAGCGATGAGCTCCCCTTTCCCCCGTTCCTCCGAGTAAAAAACTGTTTTTTTTATTTTGAATTGAGGCGATCCAAAATAATTTAGGCTTACTCCGTTCATTATCGAACAGAGCAAAAGGAGCACCGTGCGTAACGGACACTCTCCAAACCCCCCCCTCAATGTTACAGCCCTGTATAGAGTCTCACGGTGAGGAAAAAAAGCTGCTTGATTTTCCGAATTTATAATAACAAGAAAAAAAAATTCCCCAGCAGCAAAATGGCTCAAGCACTGGATGGGCTAAGCTCCCGATGCCTTTGCATCCGAGCAACGCCCGTGGTTTTAACAATGTATATACCCTACGTACACATATAACTCGCCACGAAAGGTGTTTCAAACACAGCATTGTGGCGCACAGTTAAAAAAAAAAAAAAAAAAAGAGACACAAATGAAATAGTGACACGTCCCATCCGCAATAAAGACAACTACATCGCCCGCTCGGAGAGACGGGGGGAAACAACAAGAAAAAAAAACGCAATTTCAGTATCTTCTGCCGGTGATGTGGAGTCCCGACTCCTGACGCGTGTTTGGTCCTCCAGTGCCGGCGTGGGGCGGACCGGGGTGTTCATCACCCTCAGCATCGTCCTGGAGAGGATGAGGTACGAGGGCGTGGTGGACATCTTCCAGACCGTCAAGATGCTGCGCACCCAGAGACCCGCCACCGTCCAGACGGAGGTGAGAGGTGGAGGATCCCGGCGCTCCGCTTTCCCCGCCGTCGCCGGCCCGTCTGTTTCTCACGAGCCGGTTCTCCTTCTGTCCCCCCCCCCCCCCACCCCCCCCCTGCAGGACCAGTACCAGTTCTGCTACCGCGCCAGCCTGGAGTACCTGGGAAGCTTCGACCACTATGCAACATAAAAGCCACCGGTGGCCTCCGGCGTCACGCTCGACCAGGGGGTGCTTCCTTCCACCCTCCGCCCAAAACTCATTGGCCAGTCCGACCGACTACGTGACGAACGGCAACCACGTCTGCGTTCGGGGAAAAAAAATAAAATAAAAAATACTTGATTTAGAAAACGTCGAAAGGAAAGGAAAAAAAAAAAATCTCTTTTTGTTCGTCTCCGGTGCTCCCTGACCCGCTTTACATCGCCTCGGGATGCGGAACTTCACCTCGTCCACCACCAAGTTTGTAGCATCACCGACCCTGGAGTCCAGGAGCCAGCTCCCAGTATTTAACGCTCACAGAAAAATGTCGATTTCTTCTGTTTTCTTGTTTTTTTGTTTTGTTTTTTTTTCCGAAACGTCGAGGCCGCATCTCGAAAATATCCACGAATCACGGACGAATCCTCACGGACTCGAGAGACTTTTTTTCGAGGATCCGAAAGTCGCCGATAGGGACGCTGGGATCGGAGACACAAGGAAAGTCCAAAAGAGACACTTTGGGATGTTTTGGGTTTTGCGTTCTCGGAAACAGAGTCTCGTCGTCGTCGTCGTCGTCGTCCCCCCCACCCCCCGCGAAAACAAACATAAATGGAGGATATTTCTACCGTTCAGCAATGAGAAATAGAAAAAAATAAAATAAAACACCTTTTAAACCTTATTCTTAACATTTTGAGATGAAGAGAACTACGGGAGAAGGTTGCAAAGTATTCCACAAAGTAAACAAAAAAAAACAAAACAAAAAAAAAAAAGCAACACAAAAAAACATCGATTTAGTTTTTTAGAAATATATAGAGCTCTGTGTCTCTTTGTTTCTCTGTTTTGTTCATGTCTTTTTAATTTGTCGTTTGTTCCTTTTGTTATTTTAATTATTATTATTTTTATTTTTTTTAATCGACTTGTGACCTCGTCGTGCTCCCGTGAGCCGGACGAGGTCACGAAACGGGGGTTTTTTTTGTGTGTTTTTTTTTTTTTGTTTTGTTTTTTGGTATTATTCTGCCAGATAGAACCGTTTTCAAAGTGTACAATCAAAACATTTTCACCGTTTAACCCGACACCGCCATCGCGGTCGCCACCTCTCCCTTTCTCCTCGCCCCTTTCTAATATTCTCTCTTTTCTAACAACAACAACGACGCGCTCACAGTTTTCCGTTTTTCGCGCCCGGGACGAGGGGCGGCCATTTTGTTTGTTTATCGTTTTGTCCCCCCCCCCGCCGTCGAGACTCCATATTTGTGAAACACAGCGACGAAAAAAGTATGCACAAAAAACGTACAGTGGTTCTGTGTCAAAAAGTGTTCAGTGTGTCCAAATAAGCTTCACAAAGATCTTTTTTGGCGGAAAGAAAGACACGGAGAGAGGGAGGGATTTGGGGAGAAAAGAAGAAAAGAAAAGCATCTTTCTCACTGGAATGCTCACCTGTAGGACGCTCCTCTCTGTCTTGAGTCGGTGTGCAATAAGTCGATGTTTTAATCTCTGGTTTTTTGCGTCGGGTCACTTAAAATCCTGGGCGCCACGATGGGGTCCTTTTTCTCCCCCCCCCGAGAGGCGGGGGGTTTTCTACGATCCACATGTTTACCCACAGCCGGTCGATGATGTCATCCATGCCACAACCCGAAAGCCGACGAATGATCGAACTGAACTCTCATCCTTTTCAGCAGCATCGAAATAACTATTTCAATTTTAGATTTCTAGTGCCTTATATTACACGCCTATTTTGATAACGTTACTTTCAAGAGGTTTTTCCCTTTTTTTTTTGTCTTTTTTTTTTTTTTTTTTTGTGGTGCGTATGTGCGCATGCCTGAATCACGTCGTCGTTATGATTTCGTCGGCGTCGGATGCGCGTCTCGGCGTGCCGTTGAGACGGCCGCACTGGAGCCACGTCTGCAAACCCAAGCGTCAAGATTCCTCTTTTCATTTCTTTTGACCCAACAGCGCCGTGGGGATTCCTGTGTATTTGTCCGAGCAGCGTTTTCTTTCGGAGAGGCTCGTTTCGCTCCGCTGATGCTAATTTCCCGTCTTTTCTCTTCTCCTCCCGCGACTAGTACACAACTCTGTGTGTGTGTGTGTGTGTGTGTGTGTGTGTGTGTGTGTGTGTGTGTGCGCGCGCGTAGATTATTTTTTTGTTTAGTTCATTTTTTTTTTTTAAAGAATAACCGAGACTTTCAGTTTTGGCTTCCGTTGTTACCTTCCGCCACACTATAACCCATTCTGGCACAGACTGTGAACCGGCTCCGAAGACGGCCGCGCTAACTCAGCATTAGCATTGACAGCATTGACTTTTCAGGATATGTGAAAAATCCCCCCCCCCCCCCCCACAAAAAAAAAAAAAGATGCTAAAGTCGATTTTTATTTTTATTTAAAAAGAAAAAAGAAAAAAAGATTTGAGCGTAGAAGCTGAATGGTGGCGGGTTTGAAATGCGGTGGAAATGATGAGCCAGCGTTTCGGAGGGTGTTTCAAAAACAAAATGAAAAAAGTAAAAGCTGCACCTTTCTCCTCCGCGTCTTCACGTATTTTCCTTCAACCGACGAAGGCCGAGAGGAAGTCAGGGTGTATTGTTACGCCTACAGTGTCTTTTTATGCTTTTGTTTTTTGTTTGGTTTTGATATCTTGCCCCCGTGCATCCGTCGCCGTTTTCCAGCTTGTTTGCAGTTGTCGGCCATCTTGCCCCCCCCCTCCTCCCCGACCGGTCGTCGTCCGTTTCTTTTTTTAATCTGCATGACACCACTTTTGAGACGCCCCCCCTTACGGTCGCACCTGTTACGGGAAGACGTTGCACTTTTCTCTCTTTGTACTATGCACTAAAGGTAATATCAGATAATATTGATCATCCTCGAGAGCCCGCCCCCACCCTAACCCCACCCTAACCCCCCACCCCATGGAAAAAAAGCGAAAAACCCTGTAACGCTCACACAGTTTGTGTATATGTAAATAACACCGAAAAACACGGAGAACAATCTTAAAAAAAAAAAAAAACGAAAAAAAAAAAAAGGGGAAAAAAACAAAAAAACAAAGAGAGAAATACGTTCAATAAATGGATGATTATGATAAATAAATTTAAAAATCTATCAGATATTATAGAGTGTTTTAATGGGAGTATCGCACCTGAAATCACAGATTATGGCACATCTTGATGTGAAATACGTGACATTGAGGAATTTGTTGTACCACAAAGTGTTATAATCCCCCTTCCTCCTCCTCCCCCTCCTCCAATTATATCATGTAGATGGATTTAAAAAAGTGGAGTTTATAAATTGTACAAAAAAAAACAAAACAAAAACAAAAACGAACCATTTAACGTGTTACATGAATCAGTTACCTCCGATTGGTCTGTAAATGTAAACCTTTTCATTTGAATTTTTTTTTTTGTTTGTTTCGTTTGTTTGTATCCCACCCCCACCCCCCTCCGAGTAAAACAAGTGCTTTTTATTTTCATACTTTGGTTCTCGGAGTCTGTGCAATGAGAAAAAAAAAAAAAAAAAAAAAGAGTTCTGTATGGAGTTCTGTTCTTTGTCAACACAAGTTTCATTTGTTACAAATAAACTCAAGTTAAAAAAAAAAAAAAAAAAAAAAAGCCAACGCATTCTGCAGTTCTTTTGTTTTTTGCAAACAGATGTATATAGTCATATATGCCATAACACGAAAATAAATGTTGCATGGAGAGACTTTTTTTCGATGACGATAACAAGCAACGACTAGAAACGCAAAATAATAGCGGGAGCACTAAATGATGCGTAGCGAGTTCTGTCAGACAACTTGACGGCGCCACACGCTCCACGCCCATGATGGAGCGGCCTATTTAAGCAGCCAATCCCTCCCGGCCTGCCTGCTTTGCTGCCTGCTTTGCTGCCTGCTCGCTGGCTTGCTGCGCTTCCTCCACCTCCCCTGTTGGGCTCTGCTCCTCTATCCAGTGGAGGGATTGGAGCTCATCACTCCTCTATTTCCAGACCACTAAGTACGTCTATGTTTGCTGTGAACCTCACCGGGAGTGATGAGCAGTAGGAGCCCAGACGCCGACCCCAAACGACGCTAAATAAATGAAGATCATTTCAAAGCAAATCTAAGCTCAGGTATTGTTTTATATTTCATTAAAAATCCCAGTCCAAAATGGAGCCACAGTAATAATCCCGCGGCGATATTGGGAATAAAGCCTTTATGAATGTTTACGTGGCATATTTAAAAAAATAAAATGTAATTATTGATTGGTGTATTTGTCGATTTAATTATTTAATCTTGAGTAATTTCTGTCCATAACTATAATTAGATAATTAACCATTGTTTAGAAAAATAATCTAAAAAAAAGAGTAATATTGTGATATAATCATATAATAATAATAATTATTGTAATGGTCAGTTTGGAGGATTCTGGCCTTTCTATTGTCCATACCCATGGACATTTTGAGTAAAATACACTTTCAAAAAGACGCTTAAAGAATCCTCTATAAACTATTTACATTGATTCTCCGTAAACAAAGCTTGAAACAATATACAAGAGACACGAGTTCTTGAAAAAGCAAAATGTTTTTTTATTGTTTTCCTTACAGCAGTTAGCAATAGTTTATCTATATAGCAAGCCAAAAAAATAAATACAGATATTAACTTAAATAGTTTTAACACAGAGCGACAGTAGTGTCTCATTTTCACATGTAAGTCGGGAACAGACTCTGACTATTGTCAAAAAGTCTGATTCACGTGGCGTCCCGTCTGAAGCTCGTTGTTCTGGAAAGTTGAATCAAATGAGCACATCTGCAGATTTTTAGATTTAATGGACTTTGTTTTCCTGAATCATGAAGAAGGAAACGCGAAAGGAGCGGAGGCCACGGTCAGAAGGAGGGAAGAGGTCTAACATGCAGACGGCGTGGGACGTAAATAACTATACGGGCAAAGTGCAGAAATATTCCGGAGAAAAAAATTCAAAACCGGGGAAACGCAGGAACCCCGCCCGAAAAGCTACAGTCTATTCAAAAAAAAAAAAAAATGAAAAATAGAAATAAAAATCACAAATCTTTTTAATTTCAATTTGTCATATACAAAGAAACAAAACAAAAAAAAACCTTTTGTGGTTTCATTTTACAAATGGTGACGTGACAAATATAAGAGGTTTTAAAAGTTTTTTTTATATTATATTTCATTTTCAACTCCCTGACGAATATGAAAGCATCCTGTTTGAGGGTCCGTCCAGTGGAAAAAAATAAAATACGTCGGCCATTTTCCCTACGAGTCCAGAAATATTAAATATCCTCTCATCTGTACGATGGTGATGTGGAGGTACACGCCCACACACGCCCACGCACCCACCCACCCACGCACACACACACACACGCACGCACGCACGCACACACACGCACGCACGCACACACACACACACCCTCTCTACATCCACTGTCAGTTCAGTGCATTCATTTTGTCATCGCTCGTCCACATCCCTCCCTCCTCCACCCCTCCGTCGGGTCGTTCCGCTCCGCCTCTTTCTTCACTTCCCTTTGGGACTCCGCGGCTCGTTGGCGCTTCTCGTTGCCGTGCGTCCGGCCGTCAGCGCGACAAAGTCTTTCTGGAAGCGCGAGTTGGGCGTCCGTTGGCGCTTCCTCTCGCCCTGCGTGGTGAAGAAGGCGTCCTGGAAGCGCATGCTGGAGGCCGTGGACTGGAGGGAGGGAGGGAGGGAGGGAGGGAGGCGTGAGAAAAAGGCCCGTGTGGACACATTACCGAGTAAACAATGTTTCAAACAGGGTGTCTGCAGGCACCACAAAGAGTTCAATATAATACATTTTAGGACTGATTTTTTGGACTAATCGCCTCTTATTGAATTGAGTATTGCAGGTAAGTATAAAGGGAAGTACGATACATACTGTATGTGACCCACCATTTTTGTTTTTTTATTTGACGATTTTTTTGTATACAGGTTCTCCTCACTTAACAACCAAGTTCCATTCCTACAACCAGGTCGTTAAGTGAATTGGTTGATAAGCGAGGACCCGTGTTATTTCAGGGTAAGGGGGCGTGGCCATTGTGAACGCTGGTGTAGTGAATACTGACAGACTGTGTGAATGACACTGAGAACGGTGATGAGATGTTTACAGTGTATATAGTATATATAAAGCATATAGTATATTTAGTATATATAGTGTTGATAGTATAATTAGTCTATATAGTATATATAGTGTATATACTAGTCTATATCGTATTTATAGTGTATATAGTGTACAGTATATAGTACATATCGTGTATACAGTCTATATAGTATATATAATACATTTTCAAGTATATAGTATATAAAGTGTATATAGTGTATATAGTATATATAGTGAATATTGTATATATAGTGTATATAGTATATATAGTGTATATAGTTTATATAATATATATAGTGAATATAGAATATATAGTATATATAGTACATTTTGTGTATATAGTGTATATAGTATATATAGTATATATAGTACATATCGTGTATACAGTCTATATAGTATATATAATACATTATCAAGTATATAGTATATAAAGTGTATATAGTGTATATACTATATATAGTGAATATTGTATATATAGTGTATATTGTGTATATATAGTGTATATAGTATATATAGCACATATCGTTTATATAGTGTATATAGTATATCTGGTGTATATAGTTTATATAATATATATAGTGAATATAGAATATATAGTATATATAGTACATTTTGTGTATATAGTGTATATAGTTTATATAGTTAATATAGCACATATAGTATATATAGTACATATTGTGTATATTGTCTATATAGTGTATATAGAATATATAGAATTTATCGTGTATATAGTATATATAGAATATATAGCACATATCGTGTATATAGTTTATATAGTATATATAGCACATATCGTGTATATATAGTATATATAGTACATATCGTGTATATTGTGTATAAAGTGTTTATAGTGTATATAGTATATATAGTGTATATGGTATTCATAGTACATATGGTGTATATTCTGTATATAGTATATATAGTGGATATAGTATATATAGTATATACAGTATATAGAATACATATCGTGTATATTGTGTATACAGTGTATATAGTATATATAGTGTATATAGTGTATATAGTATATATAGTATATATAGTATATATAGTGAAAGTTCAAGTTCAAGAGATTATTTGTACATACACACACATACGATCATACATATATGCAGTGAAATGTCATGACACCCGGTGATTACGCACAATAAGCTCTATAAACTCCAAAAATACGAAAAATTCTCAAATGTGCGTAAGCGACACGCGGTGCTCGCGCAGTATATAGTATATATAGTGTATATAGTATATAAAGCGTATATAGTATATAAAGCGTGATGCGTGATGAGATGCTTGATGCACAGCGCACGCCGCAGGAATCTACACAGTGTACAATACAGACTGGTCAGAGAGCTGGTTGTAAGTCTGAACAGTGGTTATACAGGAAGGTGTAACTGTATTTACCTATTTAGTTTTTTTGTCAATTCTTTTGTATATTAGTCTATTTTTGTTCTGTGTCTTCAGACTGTCCAGGCCCTTTTATGTTTTTTTTATGCTAATTGTCTGCGTACAACAACGCACCAATGCTTTTCCAAAACATTTTGAAAAATTGGACAAAATGTTTATGCTGAAATTGAGACCATCAATTCAGTTGAAAGACTAGTTAATGACTTTTTAAGGCTTCATATTTGAATAAAACGCTTTTGAAGGCCTTTTAAGGACATGTTTTTGGACATTTTGCCGTGCAGCTCTTGGGCTCTGACACTTACAAGTCTCCCCTTCACCTTTTTGGGCAGGTCTTCATCCAGGGTGTAGACGTCCTCCCGCTTGGCCAGAACCTGCGAGCCGTCCTCAAACTCCACCTGAGGAGAAGAAACACAAAATATAAATGAACAAGCAGACCACGTCAAACTTCAGGTCTGGAAAGTAAAACACACGGCGTGAACTCATTTAGTACCTATGCCACACTTCCCAAATCTCTCTCTCTCCCTCTCTCTCTCTCCCTCTCCCCCTCCCGAGGAAGCAAACTAAATAAAGCGGAAGCGGCCCCGTGAATATTTCAGTGTGTTTGAATAATGCAGACTGTCACCTCCTCCTCCCCCTCCTCCTCCTCCTCTTCTCACTCCGTCTCTCAATCTCTCTCTTTTTCATCTATTCCACCCATCTGCTCTTCCTCCTCCGCGAACCGGCGTCGCTTCTACAGACGCCCGTCCCCGTTCTCATTTCTCCTCCTCCCCCCTCTCCTCCCTCTCTCGGCTTTTCTCACCATCACCCCCCTCCTCCCCCTCCTCCTCCTCTCCTCCTCAGAAGTTCTCTCTCCCTCCTTATCTCGCTCGCTCGCTGAGCTCAGACCCGCCGGGACCCCCATCATATCAGCGCAGTCGGCGGTGCTTCCAAAAAGTTGCTGCAGAACAAGTTGAAGAAAGTTCTGCGTCTGGGCCGCTTCTTGACCGGCTGCGGGGCTCGTAACTCGCCTTTCTTCCTCCTCTGCCCTCGCTCAAAAACCTTTCTGTTTTACCCCGCGGGTCGATCGCCGAAGGACTGGACGCGTTGGCGCGATCGAACTTTTTGGGTCTTTTTGGCGGCGTTTGCTACCTGATACATGTGGGAGACGTTGGAGCCCAGGTACTTGGCGCCGTAGAAGAGTCCATCGGGCCACTTCACCTGGACGGCCTCGCCCACATCGGGGGGGCCGGCGTTCACGCAGTCCCTGCTCTGGAGCGACGGGGAAAACAAAAAGCACAGCGTCTGAGGATATGTAGGGCCTGTTCCAATGGCGGCCCGTAGGCCAGATGTGGCCCTCGTAGACCGGCCCTAGCGCAAAGGACTGTAGATACGTTCCCTTCAGGAATGCCTCTAGTGTTCAAAGTACGGTCCTGTCCACCTCAGAAGGGTCTGTCCCCTGTCTCTACACGTGCTGCCAGCTCCTCGAGGAGGTTGAGCTGCTGTGACTGTGATATACACTTGGTTCATTACTACCACCAAATTGTACTTATTGCAAGTCACTGCAGTGGACAATACTCAACACAATACAATGATACATACTCACTTTATTCACATGCACTTTAGTGCACTTATCTATATATACAAATGGCCTATCCCATATACATAACTCTATTCCCTTCTATTTTGTACCCCCACTTTGTCTTTTTGAGTCTCGTTTTATTTTTATTTTATTTAATTTTTACATTATTCTATTCACTGACTGCATTACGTTTTAGGAATCAGTTAGTTTCAGTTAGTTAGCTCGGCAGGAATTAGCTTAGCTATTATGTTTGGTTTAGTAGCTATTGTGCATAATCTCCGGCTGCGTTGCAAAGACACTTCACTGTATATTTGTATGAACGTATGTATATGTACAGAATGTGACAAATAAACCTCTTGAATCTTGATCTTTGGACAACGTCTACCTGACGTGACTCGACGTGAGCAGCATGTATTTGAGAATATGAAAGCTGACAGAATATCATCGAAAAATAGATTAGTTCATTTTTCAAGGCACGAAGTTGGTTTTTGCTTTTTCTTGCTCTTGTGTGTGTGTGCTGCCACACTATAAACTACTAAAATAGCATTTTTTTTTTTTTTTGACTCATTTAATTTGTCAGACCCTTAAAGCTGCAGGCTGGGCCCCGAAACAGAATGCACCTAGATAACCCTGATGTAGGGGAGTGTGTCACTGTTGATCCACGTGTGCATGTGTGAATCAAAACATCCTCGCAATGTTGTTAAAGTGCATGAATTTATCCCACACCTTTGACACTTAAAACTAATAGTAATAATAATAAGAAAACAACCTCAGTCATTCAGAAAACCCATCAGTATTGCTACAAAACCCTCCAAAGGTTGTAACATTGGATGGTAATCGCTGGTAATTTACAGTGGCATGGAATAAACACAGACCCTTTCTCCGCGCCTAAAAACGCCGCCTGTGGGTTAATGCTCTGTGAAATAACAGGATAATCGATCAAGTCAACAAGTGCGGCTGTTAACGGCGACCATGTTTTTTTTCTCTCTCGTGGCTTTTAAATTAAACCCAGCGGACCCCCGCTTAAGAATGAAAGAGCCCACACTTATTATTACTTTGCCTGTTAAGTCATCACTTTCCTGAACAGAGAAGATTATTCCACCTTGTAGGGCTTTCATCAGTGACACCGGTACGTGTGGGAGGTGACCGGGTGTGTGCGTGTGTGTGTGTGTGTGTGTGTGTGTTTGTATTGTACGAGTGTGACTTTTTAACTTTCTGAGTAAGGACATTTCAGGAAGTGAGGACGTTTTGGCAGGGACTCTCTCAAGTACTTCTTTCCATGCCGTGTGTGTGTGTGTGTGTGTGTGTGTGTGTGTGTGTGTGTGTGTGTGTGTGTGTTAGTATTGCTATACTTGTGAGGACCAATGTGAGTTTTTAACATTAGATCAAGGACATTTTGGCCGGGACTTATTTTCTTTTCCGTGTGTGTGTGTGTGTGTGTGTGTGTGTGTGTGTGTGTGTGTGTGTGTGTGTGTGTGTGTGTGTGTGTGTGTGTGTGTGTGTTAGTATTGCTATACTTGTGAGGACCAATGTGAGTTTTTAACATTAGATCAAGGACATTTTGGCCGGGACTTATTTTCTTTTCCGTGTGTGTGTGTGTGTGTGTGTGTGTGTGTGTGTGTGTGTGTGTGTGTGTGTGTGTGTGTGTGTGTGTGTGTGTGTGTGTGTGTGTTTGTATTGCTATACTTGTGTGGACCAGTGTGACTTTTTTAACCTCCTGAGTAAGGGCATTTTGGCCGGGACTCATTTTCTTTTCATTCTGTGTGAATGTGTGTGTGTGTGTGTGTGTGTGTGTGTGGCTATACTTGTGAGGACCGGTGTGAGTTTTTAACCTTCCGAGTGAGGACATTTTGGGAATTGAGGACATTATGGCCAGTGTGTCTCTAATTAGGCAGCGCCCCCCTCACCACTATGTCCTCGGGGTAGGTGTCGTTGGAGAAGGAGCCGTCGTCGAACATGACCTCGTAGAAGGTCTGGGAGGTGACCTGTGTGACCCTGGAACTGTAGTAGCGCAGGTTCTTGTGTTTGGAGATGACGGTCTGTCCCAGAACGATGGCAGCCTGGCATGCCCGCTGCTTCTAGAAAAACACACACACACACACACACACACACACACACACACACACACACACACACACACACACACACACACACACACACACACACACACACACACACACACACACACACACACTTTTAGGTTTATTGTATATTTCTTAAAAAAAAATGTGTTCATTAAAAAAATAACGCACAATGATATACGTTAAAACACGTATGTCAAAAACGTCACTGTCACCCTTTCATTAATATTTAAATGCTTAAATGGTAAATGGCAAATAGACTGCATCTTATAGAGCGCTTTTACAATCTTGTGCCCAATCAAAGCGCTTTACAATACAAAAGATTTATCAAGCTAGCACAGGAGTAACTCACAGCCATGGAGTTCCTAGACTGGTGGCGATGGCAGGTGATGGACACCACGTAGGGCCAGTCATCAGGCTCCATGGTGACGCCCGCCGCGTGGGCGCACGTGACGTGGAAGGAGGTGGGGCAGCGGCCGCACGAGCACTGGATGCACGCGCCAGACGGACGCTTGCCAGAGCAGCGCTTTCGACAGTAGATGCACTTCTGGAAACAAAATACCAGCGCAGCGATTAGAGGAAGTTAGAAATCGGTGCAGATGGCAAACAAATGCATTTATCAGCTCTAGTCAAACCAACAGAGCTGGAAGAGGACTCTTTTTATAATCACAACAGATTGGGGAGGGGTTGAGCTGCAATGAACAGAGTACCAATTCTGATCACTCCAAAGCATGAAAGTACCACCTCCAAGCCTCCGTCCCACAAATAAAGAAAAAAATATCATGTGTGAACAGATGCCACTCAAATATACCATCTCTTATGGCAACTGAATATATATTGCTGTAAAACACAATATCCATCTCTGACAACAAAATAAAAAAGGCAAAGGCCCTCACTCAGACATATAATCACCCAGGATATAATTTTTGACCACTAGTAAATTAGAACTACAAAATTAAAACTACAAAGTATTTCTGAACCGAGATCAGAACGCTGCTGTTGAACAGGCGTAATTCTCACGGTCAGTGGCGCCGTAAATGGGCGACCTGAAGGGCTTTTTGTTTTACAAGTGTAAAACCTAAAAATAATTGTGTTTTTCTTCCTTCTTTTGATAATACCGCTAGCGGCAGTTAACAAGCTATCAAATAAAAAAATAATAAAAAAGGTTTTCATGAGAACCACTAGTCTAGAGGAAACAAAGTCACAACAGTGAAAGGTATCCATCAAAGGATATGGATCTGTGATGTGGTGTGGTTTAAACCCGTCTTGGGTCAAGGTAATTGGGCCCGGGATCAGGGTCATTGCACGGCTGTTGCTTGTCAGCAAAATCAACGAGCAACAGGGTAAACATCCATCCCCACACACACGGGGAGCGCCTCCGTCATGATGTGTCCATCTACTCCTGGCTTGTTACATCTTGCCACTCTATAATAAACTGGTGTGTTTGCAGAATCTCTGCCTGTCTCTGTGTCGGAGGGCCCTGAAAACGCCACTCAGGTGGCATATGGCAGGCTGAAATGCCACAGGGTCATAAGGAGGTGGAAAGTTCCTCTCATTCAACTATCTGGTTCTCTGCTGAAGTAAAACAGGACGACCTAATGTGTCATTTAGACATTACATTGAATCTGGCTCAAGACCGCTTATGTCCATTTATCTTCAGCGTCACTCTTCAAATCTCTCCTTCCATTAAAGGCAAAGATTCCTTGGAACGGGCGCCAGGAACGCGTGATCGCGGCCTTGTCCAGACCTTGGAACAAAGTTGGCTCATTTGACTGATTTATCTGGTGTCTGTTGAAACCGGGGCCTCAGCAAAACCACCACAATTCGGGATAAGAAGACCGTGGACGTGAATCAACACTCACCCATGCAATAAACCCCCAGAGATCATTTAAACAACATGGCGTCTCCAAATAATCACGTCGGGTAAACCTCCATAAGCCTCCCGTCATTGGATACAGCAACACGTAAACAGCCTGGAACCCCAGGGAAGGAGTAAAGGTGAGGAACGGAGAGAAAGTCAAGGAGCGGAACTAGGGCTGACCGAGAACATGTTATTTTGCTTCCGCAGTTCAAGGGAACCCTGAAATGCGAAGCACTCAGATGAGATCATCTGAGGTTTCCATAACAAACCCGCGGTGCTGAGCCTCTGTTGTGGCATTCGCTTTCTCTCAGAAAGGAGCAGTCAACTGAAGTACGACACAAACATTGTTACGCACACACTCGCGAGCAGAGTCATAAACTCAGAACCACACACAGATACGCACACACACACGCACATTTTTTGAGAGCCAGCGCTGGGATTCTGTGCACCAAACAGCCCATCAAGTCCATTTCCTCCCCTCTCCCGCTCCCACAAATCCTCTTTCCCTCCGCCACTGAGGGGGAAAAAATGACGGCATCTTCCCATTATAACACGACTCTCGTTTTCTGCTCGCTCCTCCTGCACATCTCGCCCATCTCTCTCCATTTATCCCTTCACTCTCCCCCAATAAAACCCACCCCACCCCCCCCCGTTTCTTGCACTGCCATTTCCAATCTCTTTGGAGTTAATGTATTCGTTAATCTAATTCCACCAAATCCATATTTATGTATCCATACATACCAATGGATAACAGTTCCCATAAATAAAAGAGATCCTCCTACCAGAGACAGTAAGTGGGCTCAAGGGGACATCACATCCAGGAGTTGTTTTCAGTATACCCTTAATCAGCTACAATATGAAAGGGATCATGTGCAACCATCAGGTCATTATCGCAAAATAACCCCTTACAGGGTGGTCAGAATCTTGCATTACTCTCAAGGGGGTTATTTTGCAATAATGACCTGCTGGCTCCACATTCTCCTGCTTGTTACATGGCTACTTATTAAATTGCAGAATATGTTGCGATGGAATACTGATTTGAAATGGTTTTTATAACTAGTATGCCTATATTATGACTATTAAGAATAGTCCACGACAGTGTAGGAAACTATTCGTTCCACAAAAAAATAAAAATTTAAAAAAAGTCTCCCTACATATGTGTGTGGTAGTGGTCAGTGGTTTTTGGCGCCACCTGCAGGTGAAGACAGCCAGCACTGGCAACCAGCAGAGGATGCCGCTGCAGAAGATTGAGGTGAATAGCAGTGTACTGGAAAACTGCTGCGGTTTCACCTCTCTCCCTCTCCTGACAGCGAGGCTGGGTCCCCACTCCAGTACTAGGTGACGTACTGCAGGTCCCGAAGGTCTTGCGGTTCCAGCAGTCTGAAAAGGCTGTTGTTGGTTTGATTTCTTGTAAAACGCTTGGTTTGCCCACCTGCCCCCTGGTCTGCCACTTGCCCCCGATCTTAACAATAGACATGTTACAATATGATATAACAACTTTTTACTGTTATTAATGTGAAATTTGACGTATCCAAATATATCTCTTCAAGTCTTCCATAGCAGTTTCTATGTAGCATTACAAGATGTTGTTACTAGCTAGTGTTAGCATCGGCATGGATCAAGGGATGTGAAACCAGGCGGAGAAATGGTTGTCATTATTAACAGACAGTGGTGATTATTGAGAAAAAACTCACTGGTTATTGCTGCTATTGACAAATCAGAACCGAGTATTCCACAGACCTGAGTAATAACAGCATAAAATATCATATTGTGCTTTCAGCGCAAAGGTAGAGCGGCCAAGTGGACGACTTAATGGTAAACTCTAGCTTTTAATCATTCTTAACTAAGCCTGTTGAATAAACAGCCTTTGGTCTTCACTTTGAGAGATCAGTACCTAATCTGATCGGTTCATCGAGCCCGTGTTTTTTTTTCTTTAAACCCAACAGTAGCTTTGTAGTTTTACAAAGTATAGTGTAGTCCATTGTAATAAAGAACGTCAACTTTTGAAGTTTTTTTGTTTTTTGTACTTCCTGTCTCCTACTTTCTCTTGATGACTAAGTTGCGATACAATTCAAGACCCCCGCTCCCATACTTCCTCTATTATGGACAGCAGTACACTGACAAATCAGACTTGCTTTCTGGTCTCTCCATGCCAAGATTCTGACGGGCAGGGAACCGACGCGCTGCAAATGCAGGTGTGTACGTAAAGAGGAGACGACAATGTGAGATTTGAGAAGTATAAAGTGAGAATATGTTATTTCAGTTATACGTGGCTCTGTGTGGGCTTGTGTGTGTGGATAACCCACTTTCCCCCCATGCCTGTGCAATCTCCAGGGTGTATTTGTGTCCCTGTGTTGAGCCATGCGTTAAGATTCCCACAGTAAATTATGAATGTGTGTGGGAGTGAGTGCGTGTGAGAGGGTGTGTGTCTACGTGTGATAGTAAATTATGAATGCACTGGCCCGCTGCAGGGGCAACGGGTCCAACAAGAGCTCCGAAGCACGTGGCGCATCACTAAATGCAGCAAATGAATGGATTCGGCCAAGGGTAGGACACGAGAAGAAGAAAGAAACAAGGTTCTTGATCTATTTAAACAGTCACTTAGGCAGCAGGGTGGGCAGAAGACTTGAAGTGGAAGTATCATGAAGTAAGAGACTAAACCCTGACCTGTCAGTACTGGCTGGCAGAGCCTTGGCTCCCAACTAGTGGGTAACACTTTTATTCTTTTGGAGTTTCAAAATGAAATGTTTACAGGACAGAACAATAAAAATGGTTACAGTGGTAATCTGTAATTATTTTG
The DNA here is from genome assembly GCF_960531495.2 of Zeus faber. Lineage (NCBI taxonomy): Eukaryota > Metazoa > Chordata > Actinopteri > Zeiformes > Zeidae > Zeus > Zeus faber. Next base: position 24,682,255 of record NC_137191.1, read on the forward strand.
TCACTAAATATTAAATGTTTTATATCCATTTAGATGGCCTTCAATAAACACCGAAATCACCACTATTGGTGACAAACAGAAATGTCAACAAAAAAAGCTCAAGCAAATGTTATCTCCTTCTACACACACTTGCATGGATTGCCAATGCATGGATTGGACAGATACTGTATCTCCACACTTGAAATCACTGTCAAAGATTTTTTTATGATTTGAATTTTTTTTTACTGACAACCTCCAATAAACTTTTTTCATGACAAAACACCATCTGTTTAAAATTGTGTCTTCGGTTGTCTATTCCTTTAAAGAACTACAGAAACTGATAATGTTGGTTTTAATGACACTGGGAATCTGATTTTACTGCAATATCAATTGCAAACATGGACATTTAACAAAGGATTTTGTCTAAAAATATATAATTTTTCTTTCACACTTCCCCCTGGCTGAAAGACAGGGTGGGAGGTCACGGACGGGTGGAAATTTACAATGGAGCTTATATGACTGAGCGTTAGCGTCTTCAATTTTTGTCCAACTGTTACTGCGAGTGCCAATGGATGTGCTTTGAAAATCGATGTATAGCATTTCCAACGACCGTTACTTCAAAAGATGAACTTACAAAGCAAGGAACCAGATGGCTGAGAATTAAATATCAAATAAATATTCTCTCATGGGGCTCAATAACGTATAATGAAAATGCAAGATGATTAAATCATTGGGAAGTGAAAATATAAAACCTTCAAGCATGTTTGAGGTCAATACAAACACTTAAAAAAGAGAATGCATATTAGCTTTATCAGTATTTTCATTTTGTTCACATTTCCAATTTATGGTCCATGCAGCACTTTCAAAAGGCAAACAATCTTTGACAAATCCTAACTGCTCCACTGACAGTGCAACACAAACTGATTCTGTGGGTTCCGCCTTGAGATCCCAGGGAGCAGCCAGCTGGGGAAGATATGGACCGAATCCCAGTAAAAAACCTTTTTAAAAAATAACATTTCGCAGGTGTTTTCCATTGTTTCCGCAGAGTCGCCATCTAGTTCACAATGCGATTTGTCGTTTGCGCCTTGGGTGGGTGGGTGAGGGGGGGGTTTACGATGATAATTAAAAAAAAAAAACCCTGCCTTGTAATAATAAAAATAATTTAAAAAAGAACTGGCGGGGCCATAAAACAGACGACGGCCGCGAAAACAATTTTTTTTCTATCTGGTCCCTCCACCTTGTGCTTAGATTTGCTTCTCTGAATCTCCTCTTTCTGCTGAGCTATCAGGGCGCCTGCAGCACAGAGCTAACTATAGTGGCAATGTGTCAGGTCTGCTGAGACGCTGCCTGGCTCTCTCATTAAACAAACACACACAAAAATCACACACACACACACACACACACACACACACACACACACACATCCACCAGTGGTTAATTATCTAGCTTTGATTGCGGGCATGTTCGTCTCACATTGTTAATTAGGGCTGTGAACACTTCATTAATTACATTGAGCCAGTCCTCAAGGATCTGCAGAATTCCACCACTGCATCCACGTGTGTGTGTGTGTGTGTGTGTGTGTGTGTGTGTGTGTCCTCACCAGTTTGAACCTCTGCATGGGGATCCTACTGGTGTCAATGGGACCCCTTTTTGCCTCATCGCTGAACCTGGCCTCGGGCAGAGCTAGCGCACACATCACGTGGGCCCACCTGTGCGCGTACACACACACACACACACACACACACACACACACACACACACACACACACACACACACACACACACACACACACACACACACACACACACACACACACACACACACACACACACACACACACACACACGGGTTTTAACAATTTGTAGATGCTTAAAAGGATCCTGGACGATTAGAAAGCAGCTTATCAAAGCTGTAGCGCTCCTTACTTGTCGTGTGTGGTTTTTTTGAGCGCCCCGCCTCTCAGGTTGCACAGACAGCACTCCTGCAAAAGACAGATAGAAGGAAATTTTTGTTTTGATGAAATGCAAAAAAAGAACGATTCTTATATCTTTTTGACAATCGGCGGTGCGGAAAAACCTTTGGAGGGCATAAGCGCGGTATGTGAGGAGATATAAATCCCATTCAGATGTGTATCTGTTGGTGTGTTTGCGGTGATAAAAGGCTCCGAGATGCTTTGTTGAATGTACCGTGGCCAGGCATCCCTCCGAGCAGCGGTCACATGACCACCCGTCCCTGATGTCGTCAGCAGCCACACCGTAGCAGCCTGAAGGGAGGCAGGGGTTGGTGTTAATAAATAGAAAATGAAAACGAAAGAAGGTCTCCACTCCATTAGAACTCTAACGGGCCATTACATATCGCTTGGTGATCACAAACCGAAGTTAAGATGAAGAAAGATGAAAAATGGAGAAAAATAACCAATCGCAATGCTTGGAACCTAGACTTGTCTTATATGTAAACTGCGGTCTATGAACTTGAAGCACTCCTCCATTACAAAAAAGGAAGGATTAAAAAGAAGAGAGAAGTGAGGAAACACAAACACACCCAAAGACGCGCAATGCCCGCAACCGCATTTTCCACATTTCTATTGTCGTTTTCCACTGGTTGTTGACAAAGTGTTGGGTTTCTACCGTGCAAAGCGGCACGGTAGTGCCTACTCATGTGGTAAGGCAGACCCCTGTGGTGGGTTCCTACAAGTCACAGAAGAATAAGAATTTTAATGGTGGTGCAGCGAGAAGCTCAAATACGTTAAGGGAGGCCGAGTGTGAATCTGTTTATTGGTTTAATCTAATGTGCGCGTGTAAGACAATCAATTGTCAAATTGCAAAGTTGATTGTCCTTTTTGTGCGTTTTCATGCCACCATCCTAATATAAACTTAGAAGAAAGGGCATGCAGCTAGCTAGTCATTATCGCAAAATAACCCCCAACAGGGTGATCAGAATCTCCACTCTGAAGGGGGTTCTTTTGCGATAATGACTGACTGCCTGCACATTGGGGCGATTTAGGAACATAATCAAATTGTGATTTACTTAGACCAATATTTCAGTATGCAATATTTATTTTCTTTTATTTTTTTTTTTAGTTCCTTATCTTCTGTATTATTCACGTACCCATCAATCAACAAAACAATAAATCATTCTGTATTATGACAAACACAATATTGGATAGAGTCAACATATAAACTGCTCTTTCTTGTAGGGCAGGCCAGTGTGATGAAATGAGATGAATGATGCATGAATTGAGATGAATAACATATCTTTATTTAACTGTTGAATTGTAAAAAGAAAAATCTTCAATCACAGCACAATATTGACTGATTGATTTAACTTCAAGCCTTATAATTGTTTGAATCTGAAAATGAATATTCAAAGAATATGCAGTGTTTGAGCAGAAATGTATTATTTTTTATAAAAATGTTGCACGCATACGTCCACGTACATCCTCTTTGTGCGCGCATGTGAGCTTTGTCCGAGCGCAGCTCTGTGTGCTCAGGGACAGCTTGGTGCTCATTAAATAAAAATAAAAAGAGGTTAAAAAAAAAAAAAAGAAAAGACAAAAAACAAACACACAGACACAGTGTTCTGGAAGAGGCTCCGTCCGGACTCTACAGGCGTTCCGGGCTCTGCCAGCAGAACACACCCCGCACAGTGCACCGCAGCCCCGGACAAAGCACTGGGTTGCACCGGGGAGCAGCGCAGAGGTTCGGTCAAAACAATCGCTCAATTAGGCGGCGGGGGGGGGATAAGAGAGTCACCGAGAAAGTGTCCCCATTGTGCACAGTTTTGTTCGATACGCACTTGTTCCGTTCCATGAGGAGACGCAAAATAAAATAAAACACACTGTTCTGGCGTGCCAACCGTGAGCAACCTGGCACACCCATCGCCGGTACTGTCAGAGAGGGAGACAGGTGCGGAAGTTGCGCCCCGATTGATCCCTCTCCATGCCCCTCTTTGGGATGGCGCCCTAGGCAGCTGCCTATCATACCATCTCACCGCGTTCCAAATTATTATGCAAATTGGATTTAAGTGTCATAAACATTACATTTTTTGTTTTTCAATTAAACTCAGGGATGGTATTGTGTCTCAGGGCTCTTTGGATCACTGAAATCAATCTCATACACCTGTGATCATTAGTTTTCCAGGTGAGCCCAATTAAAGGAAAACTACTTAAGCTGCTGGTGCCTCTGGAGTCCCGTGAACCTCAAGGTGTAGGATCCTCCAGAGGCTTGCAGTTGTGCATAAACCTACTATTGGGCCACCCCTAACCAATGCTCACAAGCAGAAACGGTTGCAGTGGGCCCAGAAATACATGAAGACTCATTTTCAAACAGTCTTGTTTACTAATGAGTGTCATGCAACCCTGGATGGTCCAGATGGATGTAGTAGTGGATGGTTGGTGGATGGCCACCATGTCCCAACAAGGCTGCGACATCAGCAAGGAGGTGGCGGAGTCATGTTTTGGGCCGGAATCATGGGAGAGAGCTGGTAGGCCCCTTTAAGGTCCCTGAAGGTGTGAAAATGACCTCAGCAAAGTATAAAGAGTTTCTGACTGATCACTTTCCTCCATGGTACAAAAAGAAGAAGCGTGCCTTCCGTAGCAAAATCATCTTCATGCATGACAATGCACCATCTCATGCTGCAAAGAATACCTCTGTGTCATTGGCTGCTATGGGCATAAAAGGAGAGAAACTCATGGTGTGGCCCCCATCCTCCCCTGAGCTCAACCCTATTGAGAACCTTTGGAGCATCCTCAAGCAAAAGCTCTATGAGGGTGTGAGGCAGTTTGCATCAAAACAGCAGCTCTGGGAGGCTGTTCTGACATCCTGCAAAGAAATTTAAGCAGAAACTCTCCAAAAACTCACAAATTCAATGGATGTGTGTATACCAACGCGGTGTATACGAAGAGCCGGCCCTGGACAGCCCCATTGGTTAGATTGTGCAACATTAAAAAAAAAATAAATATATATATATATATATATATATATATATATATATATATATATATATATATATATATATATATATATATATATAAATATTTATATATATATATATAAATATTTATATATATATATATATATATATATTTTTTTTTTTTTTTTTTTTTTTTTTTATTTCAATAACTAAATAAATAAATAGGAAGAAGAAGAAGAAGAAGAAGAAGAATCACAGCCTTTGCAATTTGAAAATTGCATTCTATTACATTGCAAAGTCTGTTTGAATTTGATTAATCGTTCAGCCCTACTGCACATTATCACGCTTATTGCACGCGCTTAAACAAAATAAAAGAATACATCAAGACAGAATACAATGGATATACAGAAGACACCGGCAGAGAAGTGGTTGCCCGTGGCAACGGTCATTATTAACAGACAGCAGTTATTATTCAGAAATGACTGCTGATTGACCAGTGAGACTGAGTATTTCACAGAGCCGTGTATTAACAGTGTAATAATACATGTCTACATATTGCAGAAAAGCCTTTTAGTGACACTGGAACATAAAAATTTGGGGAGCCATTTCCCTCAACCAAATTGATGGAAACGGACATAATTCACATTCTATTCATTGCAAGGTTGTTAACATTGGTTTAAAATTTCCCCTTTGGGGACTTACGTGGCTGAGCCCTTCTAAACCTTGGTAATATGGAAGACAGACGACCCCGGTATTGCTTGTTTTAAAAACAGCTTTCCGTACGCCCGACGTAGCGTAGGGGAAAATCTAACAAATGTGTTGATAAAAAGCAAAAGGTCCGTGGGCCTGTAGGACATAACAACCAGAGTTCAAAAAGTAAGATGAGTATGATTCCTTTTCGGAGTTTGGCAGCCACTTAGAATCCACAGACTGGAGCCCTCAGACACGTAAGCTGGGGAATTTTTATTTTTTTTACAAAAAATAGTCAAAACTCTGTGTGTGTGTGTGTGTGTGTGTGTGTGTATGTGTGTGTGCATTTACTTCTCTTTCCCAGCCTCTTTCACCAAACCAAGTATCAGGGGAAAAAGAAGAGAAAAAAAATAAAACGCTAACCTCTCGTTACTTTCGAGAGCTCAAATAACAGCACAATATCAACCCCTATTTATTGTTCGGTCTTGAAACCCAAATTCTTGGATTTTACATCAATGTCAGCCGACGTACACTTCATCTCACCCATGCACACACATGCGCTCAAAAGCCAGGAGAAGAATAGATTTCTGAATGAGGGAAGGCAGAAGAAAAACACTTTACAATAAACCGATACATACACGGAACCTTTTCAGTTTGAAAAGCACAAAATGAGGCTGAAGTGGAGAATGTGAAGGAGTGGAAAACAAGGAGTTTGTAAAGTAAATAACATGTGGATAGAGGATCTTGGGAGCTGGCGATGACTGAAGGAGTCGCGAGGGCTGTCAAAAGTGGTAGAGATAGCTTGTGGAAAAAAGAGATTGCGGGACAATAAAGATATGGTATTCGCGAATATGCTTGTGTGTGTGTGTGGTGTGTGTGTGTGTGTGTGTGTGTGTGTGTGTGTGTGTGTAAGTAGTGGAGTCTCAAGATATTGGGAAATTGCATTGGGTGAAAAAAGAATCTTGAGTTCTGGGAATAAGCGGGTGAGAAAATGTGTTTGGGTATTTGTGTTTCTGAATGCATACACTGGTTTTATTTTGTTTTTGTTTTTGTGTGTGTGTGTGTGTGTGTGTGTGTGTGTGTGTGTGTGTGTGTGTGTGTGTGTGTGTGTGTGTGTGTGTGTGTGTGTGTGTGTGTGTATGTGTGTGTGTGTGGGCTTGTGGCATTGGCCGGGTCCCTTGGACAGGAAGTGTGTGCGGTGGAGACGGAGGATTCACCCTCGTTCAGCTGACGAGGGAAATAAAATACTGTAGACCACAGAGAGCAAGAGAGAGGAGGAGAGAGAGAGAGGGGTGAGAGGGGGGAAGAACAGGGGTGGAAAATTGCAGAGGGGAAGGGAGTCAGAGCTTAAACCCGCTGAACTTGTTTGAGAGAGAATGCTGCCGAATTCAAGAGAAGAGTAAGAGGTGAGGGTGTCTCACACACACAAGTGCCTGAATGGACACTGGAGTAGTGATTTGAAAGTTTGACCCTTTACGAGTCACTCAGTAAAATTATCTGCTCGATTTTCTGACTCTTTGTTCCTCTGGTTCAGTCGGTGTGACGCGCAGTTCACAAGTTGAAGATTCACTCAGTCGTGGTCCTCTCGCTCGCCCACTCACTGAATCGAAACTTAAGCAGCTTGCTAGGGCTTGAGGTGCATGCGTGACTCACAGCCCTTCTCTTTCGTCAATCGAGAGTCGAGGGTCGGTGACTCAAGAGTTTGTGAATCGAGTCAATAAATCAGGAGTCAGTGAATCAAGCGTCAGAGAATCAAGAATCAAGAGTCAAGTCAGTGAATCGAGAGTTGAGTCAGTGAATCGAGTCAGTGAATCGCTGAATCAAGAGTCAAGTCAGTGAATCGAGAGTTGAGCATCATACCTGTCCACACACGTACGCGCACGCACACGCACGCACACTCACACACACACCCCCACACACACACACACACACACACACACACACACACACACACACACACACACTCCTTATTCGTTCACGTACTTGCGTGGACCTGCAGGCAGCAGCCCTGGCAGTACAGCAGCGGGGAGGAGCCGTCCTCCTGCAGCCGAGGGTTGGTGGGCGTCGGGGGGCCGTTCTGCTCCCGGAAGGAGAAGCAGATCTCCGGGATCAGGGGCTTGGTCTTCCTCGGACCGCCGGCAGGGCGGGTGGGGCTTTGGACTGGTGGGGGGGGGGAGGAGGAAGAGGAGGTGTGGGATGGGGTGGCGATGGGGGCAGGGGCGAAGGCCGGGAGTGGGCTATTGTCTTCCACCTTGTCTTCAGCCTGCGAGAGAGGACAAACGGACATGGAGAAAGAAAATCCTGGAATGACGGGCAACTTAGATTCAACTCAATGGAACAGTGTCATTTACAATGGTGTAGAGTTAAGACATTTAAATACAGTTGAAAACAAAATAAATAAGAAAAAATGAATAAATAAATACAAATAATGCTGATAAAATAAATAAATCAATAAAATCAATGAAAAAAAAATCTATAAAATAAATTAAAAAAACTATGATGCATAAGATCTACTATAATAACATAACAATACAATTACAAATCAATTGTGAGATTTTAATACATAATTCTTCATCTTGAGCCAAGTGGAATAGAGATACGGTACAGTGAGTCATGTTTATGTATTACAGTGCCTAACCAGGGCTAATCGTGCAAAAAGTTATGTAAAAAAAAAAAAAAACATTCACAGCAATAACAATAAAATGAATCACTGATGGTGCTGCCAGGCGCTATGGATGAAACAATGCACAAAGCGTGTGTATGTATGAGCTACCTGGCAGTAGGGCATGAAGAGTGTGCACACGGCGCAGTGTGGCTGCATTGTGGCAGCGGTGGCGTTGTACTCCCTCTCCGCCGCAAAGTGGCTCTTCCTGCTTTGCCACAGGAAGAGGAGGGGCTTAGCCCAGGCCTCCTCTTCCTGCCACTCCCCCTCCACCAGGCTCGCCTCAGGGGGCTCTGAATTAAGAAGATGGGTAGTTGAGGGTACTTTTAGAACAGGGGTCTCAAAAATCTGGGGGCCACTGGGGCCTGCGTTGAACATCCAAGGGAAGACAAATTTTTTTTACACCACATTAGTGAATTGCCTAATAATGCCTTCTAAAATTAGACGTATTCTTTAAAATAAATCTTCTAAAAATCTGTTATATTGTATTATATTCTGTTTTATATTGTAAAAAAACATAAAATTGCCTGTATGAACTACACAATGTAGTTTTCTACGTAGATATGTCTTCTGTGTTGAGCTATGTATATGCCGAGACATGGTTCAGCAGTAACTACGGTATTCCCTCTGCAGTGTCTACAGTGGTGGTGAACTGTTCATAGTCCCGGAGCCGCTCTTCCTATAGGCAAGATAGGTGGCTGCCTAGGGCGCCATCCTGAGGGGGGGCGCAGAGAGGGAGTGATTGGGGCGCACCTGTCTCCCTCTCTGACGGTACAGACGACGCACACGCAAGCGATGCGCACGCCAGCGTTCTGGTGTGCCCACGATCAGCGCTCCACAACAGTGTGTTTTTATTTTATGTAGGCTATTTTATTTTACGTCTCCTTATGGAACGAAACAAGTGCGTGTGGAACAAAACTGTTGGTAAGGGGGACACTTTCTCTGTGACTCTCTCCCCGATCGCCCCCTCTCCATGCGTTATGCACAGAAAATATAAAAAAATATATTTATGATTCCCCTGATTTATTTATTATTTGTATTTAGTTATTGTATTGTTATTAATTCCCCGTTTAAATGTTATCCCTGGGTAAGCTTATATCTGTTTTATCCTGTTATTGTAATGCATACTTACTGACTGAAAAAAAAAGGACTGCTTGACTTAAAGAATTTTGGTTGACTGACTGGTTTCCAACTGATGATTCGACTCGTCGACCTTCAGGGGGCAGCCCTAATGTCATCTACTGTATGTAAATATAATTTTTTGAGTATAATGTGAATGTTAACACTTGAATGTCTGAGATACACACATTAAGGTGCTTTAGCTACTACAACACACATAGACTTTAGTTGGGCCCAGGTATATTAATTGTCGCCAAAGTATATTGGACCCATTTTAGCTATTTTTATTTATTTATTTATTTATTTTTAATCCGTCAGAGAACGACGCCATCCCAGTCGATTTTAGAAGATGCGGACACGGCTCTCCGCAGGGTTCCGAGCAGGAAGTGATGCTATGTCATTGGAACTCTGATAACTGGAGGTGATGCTGCGTTCAGGGGAAAAAATCTGTATCGGCATCTGTATAACAGTGTATCGGCTACACTGTTATTTTAAACCTCTGTATCAGTTTCAGCCCAGAATTTCACAATTGGTGCACTCCTATTGCACATCTTATTGTTTTACCCAAATTTCGCCACTCTCCTCATCCCAGTTTTCGAGGCACACACGCGCAAAATATATAAAAAAAAAAATACAAAAACAAATTTAAAATGGACCAGCTCGACCCCGACGGAGATGTTATAATTCACGTTCTGTAATGTCCAAACTTATGTTCCGTGCTATTTCCCAGCATGAGTTCTCAATCTTTGTATTTTTAATAGTCATTATCGTGTTATTTATATTTAATAATATATTATAAACATATAGTGGGGTCGCATTAAATTTTCTTGTGAGCTGGATGTGGGCCCTCGGACCTGTGGTTTGACACTCACAGTATTTGAATCCTTCAGTTGAATTAAGATTAAATTAATCTTTACAAAAGATGGGATTGTGCTGGCGGAAAATAATAGGATGCAGCGTTGAAAATAAAATGATAGAATAATTAAAAATAAACTATTATAGTATTAACAGCAGAGCACATTGGGTAAAATAAAATGAAAGAACAAAAATAAATTAAACACTCATGTTATCATGCACATGGTGATTCGTGCTTAATCAAAAGCAAATACCCCCGTCTGGTTGTTTGTTAATTAAGTCTACCCTGAGTCGGAGTCAAAGGTGTGACCTGCATATCAACAGCCATCGCTCCCTCCCCAACGCTGTGTTAATAGACTTGGTGCTAAATCAAATTTAAACCCGTGCAATTTGGCAATGACCTTTTCTTTTTTCCGAGTTGAGAGAATTGAGAAAATATGACATTTCGGATGAATCGGCGCTCGTCTCCATTTCTAAGAAATTGCTCCGAATTATTTAGAGCTCTCATCATCGTCGTCCCAAAAAACGCTGACTCCGAGGCATAAATGGTCATTTCATGGTCATTTTCTAACTGAGGGATAAACAAAACAAAAACGACTGCTGAATTATGCATCCTTCTCCATCACCAAGGAGATGATGAGAGTGAAGGCCCTTGTGTTTGTGTGTGTGTGTGTGTGTGTGTGTGTGTTTGTGTTTATGTGTGTGTGTGTGTGGTCTTACGTGCACATGTACGTGCACTGGAAGTTGTTAATTGAGGACCCCCCTACTGAAAGCAGGAAGAAATAAAGCCCAGATATGAGTATCTAACAGACTGTGGTAGACCCTGGAAGTAAATCTCATTATGGTCTGTTTATGTGTGCAGCACTGTCGTCAGAGCAACCGTTTAGGGATGAAATAAAAGGAAAAAATTAAAGGAAATATGAAATGCGGATAGCAACTCATTCAACTCTCAAAAAAATAAATAAAAAAGAAAAAAAAAGTCACCCAAGAAGCCACTTGCGATATTTAATTTAAAGTGAACATAGTTTCTGATCCAGCAAAGTAGCATCTATTACGATTCATGAGAGTTTCACCTGTCGAATAATTATCAATAGGTAGGATCTGTCGCATTGCTAATTACTGGTATTGTTACCGAAAAGAAAATTTTTATTAATCCGCTGCGACGATACTCGCCTGTAATAAGCAAAACCCGAACTGAATCCAGAGGTCAGAGGGTCGTGGTCTCTGGCCTGTCGCCACTCAGCGCTCGGAGTCTAACCGCACCGATCATTACCCCGGCGGTTCCAAATGATGTGCGCTCAGCTCAAGGCCTAACTGCACATGTTCGTGCTTGTGTGAAGGGTGGAAGCCATTGGGGCCGTTTCAAGTTTTATTGTAGTGCAGTCTTTTTTTTTAATTGTCTCTCTGCTACTTTTATGCATGTCCTGGAGCTGTCAGGACTGAAGATGACTGGAAATTAAGACTCCAAGTCTCAATGATTCCATTGAGAAAGAAAAAAAATGGTCTATGTGAGATTCCTCTGTGTTTAAATTGTCAGAGTCATTACAGTAGAGGTTAGAACTCTGTTTTAACGTGTGTGTGTGTGTGTGTGTGTTTGTTTGTGTATGTGTGTGCGTGCGCATGTGCGCGTGCGTGTGTGTGTGTGTGCCCACCATCGTCGCTGGTGGTCTGTTGTTTAACGGCAGTGGGCACGGCCCTGGCGGTTGGTTTCCTCAGTGGGTGTCTCCAGCTCTTACTGGTCCTCTTCACGGACAGGGCAGGGTACTGGTGTAAAGTAAAAAAATAAAAATAAAAACAATGAACAAAAAACAAATAATCAGACTACAGTACATGTATTAAGAGTTTATGTATATGTTGATTATATTCATTGGTTACATATAATGTAATTACACTTTGATTTTCAGAATTCCCTTATATTATGTATCTGTCTGTGTCTCTGTATCCCTGATGATTACAGTGATAGAAATAAGCCCCTTTCTGACTTGCACTAAAAGCCGTGAATATATTGGCAATGTTCTGTATTGGCGTCATGTGGGAACAGGAGCCGGTATTGATGTTCCGCAAAAGTCGTCCAATAAATTTCCCCGCTCTTGACCTAGTATAATTTCGGAAAATTGCCGGTACAGCTGTAAATGGAAGTGTGTAAAAATGGAAACATTAAAATAACCGTAAAGTGGGCGTGGAGATTAATCAAAATAAAGAATAAATAGTGGGTTATTTAATTTTAGTTATTTCGTACAAATATTTAAAAAATATATTTGTTTTTGGGAAGAAAAAAAAAACATTCTGAAAAATTCCGATCCGAAATGCGGCGCTCGGCTGCAAAGACGAGAAACTGAAACGCGTCCAGTTTCTACAGAGACAGGTCTTTATATTCTTATATTTTATTCTTGTTCTAAAAATTGCCACCCAGACACTAGACATGTCTTTTACAGTTAGGGATGCTGTGCGGCTGTGCACTGACATCAGGCAAAAGTTCTTCGCTTTGCCCGCTGGCTGAGCCATCGCGCAAGCCGGAGGAAGCGAGTAAGCAGACAGGAAGAGAGAGAGTGTAGGACAGGTCGAAAATGATCACACTGATTTAATAACACTGGGTTAGGATTATTGGGTCCGGGGACAGGGGCTCCGTCCACTCTCAGTCAGCGGAGGGAACAGAGTCCGTCCAGGAGGGATGGGGAGACGGGGAGCGAAGCACTGCTCTAAAAACAGACCAGTAGCCTAGTCTTGCGTGATATTAGACACCTCTATCGCGAAATTACGTAATGTATCCGTAACAGTCTATATGGGAACAGAATCCATATGGAACTTTTCCGTAGAGGAGGTCAATGTGGGAATGACAACCTACTACCGATAACTGATATTTTTAAGCAGCCATGTTACGCATTCTATGTGGAAAAGTGCTGCTGAGCGGGGAGCCACAGCTGTCTGCCTGGACTGCTCACATGTGCAACCTGCTGGTGGTTGGTGCGCACTACAGATAGTGGGGGTTTTTCGGGGAAAAAAAAATTACAAATTAACGTGCGGCACTGCTGGAGCCGCGCAAATCGCATTGGCTGAATCCAATGACATCTGTATCTGTGTTTAGAAGATTTAGGATTCTTTGTTCAAAACTACTCACAGCACAAACCTCTCCAGGTTCCAGCTCAGTTTCGTCGCACTCATAGTCGCTGGAGCTGTTTTCCTCCTCTTCCTCCTCCTCCTCTTCCACTGAAGACTCGCTGCTGCTCAGCTGCTCTTCCACCTCATGATCTCTTGTCAGGCCCTCCTCGTCTTCCATGAAGCAGATCCCCTCCTGTGCTCCGGGGGCACAGACTTCCGCCTCTACCTCCGCCTCCCGCTCCCTCTCCCTCTCCAGCTCCCTGCACAGCTTCAGGGCCTCGGCCGCCTCCCCCGCCCGCTGGGGCTCGTAGTCTCCCGGGGGGAGCTCCAGGGGCTCCAGCTGGGCCCAAGTGAGAGGCGGTCCGCCTTCCTCCTTCCTACCCGGGTCGTCATGGAGGTCCGTGACCTCCTTGCACCGTGGCTCGGTCCACATGGTGTAGGGGAGCGGGTCGTGGGTGAAGTCAGACGAGGGCAGCTCTGGGTGGAGGCTCTGGATGAGCACGGCGGGGCTCGGCGAAGTGAGGTTCTTCCAGATGCTGCTGGAAAAGGGTTTGGGCTCCGTGTAGGAGCCATGGGAGTCAAAATGGGCGGGAGAGAATACGCCAGGCTCCAGAAGGGAGTTGGCCATCGGCTGGAGGTGCAGGGACGAGTGAGAGTCGCTTTGGGGGCAGAGGAGAGGCATGGAAGGAGGGGTGGGAGAGCTAGAAGGCAGGAAAGATGGGTCTCTAAGGGTTAAGTCCTCAGAGTTTCCCGTAGATGCTAACTCTGCTAGCTCCGCTCTGTGAACTGGAGGGTTAGCGCCAGCATCCCACTCTGAGGGGACACCATTTTGTGGCTTTGTACGACTGTCCTTCACACAATCAACGACCTTTTTTTGCATATCCTTACCAGCTAAATCAACAGCGTTAGCTTCAGGGAGCAGTGTAGCGGGCCACTGGTGTTTGCATTGGGCGGGGCAATTGTCTTGTTCTAAGGACCGGGACTGGTTTGAGATGGCCGTATTGCTCTCAGTCTCTTCATCTCCTTCCGAGGATGGAGAGCCCGCCGGCGGTGTCTCACGCTGGAGCACGGGCGCCACGTGGTGCGAGAGCGATCCGGACGTTAGGACCTCGTCGGCGAGGGTGAGTGAGGGCATCTCTTGCGTCAGCACGGGAGGCGGAAGGGGGGAGGTTTCAGCCCCGTCGAGCCCCCCCAGCTCAGGGGTGAGGCGCGGCATGTCCGCCCCGTTCCTTTGCAACAGGGGAGGGTGGAGGTTTTCTGAGCTAGGCTGGCCTCCCGTCAGGGACAGCGACGTGTAGCCATCCGGCTCAACTGCCTCCGTGTCACAAAGTTTATCAGTGGAGTTTGGATCGATGGTTGCTGGCGTGGTGGTCTCCATGGTCTCTGCTTCGGGAGCTGGGGTGTCGTCCATCTCCATTCCAGGGTCTATGTTGGCATCTGTGCTTGTTGGTGTTAGCCTAGAGGCCTCCTCACTATGTTGCGGACTGGTTGCGGGGGCTTCCGGGCGACCCGCGGTTGAGGAAGACAAGGCCTCATCGTTGGCCTCCAGAGGTGTGAACCCCATGGAGACGTCCTGAGGGGGTGAGAGGTCTTGTGGTTTTGGAGAGTGAGGCCATGGCGCTTCGAGTGCCGCCTTGGACCTGCAGTCGGGTCCTTCGGCACCAGGGTCCTTGATCTGTGAACCTGAGGGGGGGATGTGGGCCAGCGTCTCTGTCACCGGGCGTTCAGCAACAACAACAATGGGGGAGGCAGGGGGCAGAGGGGCGGTGGAGTGAGAGTAGCGGGACGGCTCGACTTTAGAAAACCCAAAGCCATCACTCTCTACCCGGTTCACCTTGACAACGCACATCTGCCTGCACGAGTCTGTCAGAGGAAAGAGAGGAGGGCGAATGTGTGAAATCTGATTTGACATCAAGTATGTAACACAAACCACTAACATCATGCATTGCTTTGTGCATTTTGCTATCGGCCCAAAAGAGAATTCCTACAAAATAGGAACATTTTATATAAAACAGGGGTCTCAAACTGACCTGAGATTAACCTGGGCCAGGTTGTTTTCTCGGGTGGCCATGTTGAACATCAAGGGAACTGTCCTATTTTTTGTTTACACCACTCATTACCATTTAATCTGTTGTATATTCAAAGAACATTAAATAATGTTACATATGTATGCAAACCTGCATTTTTGTCAGAATGTGCATTGTTGAGAGGTTTATTGTAATTGTTTTATGTATTGTTTATGGCGTTTTTTTCTATTTTTTGTTCATGTTTAGGTTTATTGTATATTGTCATTATTTTATATTGCAATATTGCCAATTTGAGCCTCTCTGTAACAACACAATTTCCCTCCAGGGTTGATAAAGTATCCATCTCTCCACCCAACCATTTAACCATGTATCAAAGCACTGTGAAATGAATTTGAAGGGACAGATTTAACAATACATTAATAAATTGTGCAGCGGGCCAGATGTGGCCCCTGGGCCGGTGGTTAAAGACCCAACTCAGACATACGAGAAAGACATCGCTATAATGACCGACACAATGACCGACACATACATGCATGCCCACACACATGCACAGGGACCCCCACATGAGCACACGTGCACAGCAGACAGGAACCGAGGTCTTAAACAATACCTTGGTGTGCCACCAGTCAGTCTCTTACCAGGGAGCTGGAGAGAGTTCTGATTCTGGCTGTGCTTCTCTTTCTCTGTGTCCCCTTCTTCTTCTTCTTCTTCTTCTTCTTCTTCTTCCTCTTCCTCTTCCTCCTCCTCCTCCTCCTCCTCCTCCTCCTTTGTCCCGCAGGTCGTCGTCGCTTCCAGGGCCCGCCGCACCTTGGGCCCCAGCGGACCCCCCAGACCTCGGCTCTTGCCACTGCCCTCCAGGACCGGGGGCTCCTCCGTCGTCCTGAGGCGCTTGGAGCGCATGCGGGAGTGTGTGCAGCTGCAGGAGGGGGGAGAGAGCGAGGGATCAAAGGAGGGAGATTCACACCAAAAGCCCGATTAACATAGAAAAGCCTTTCAGGCCAGCCTGGAATTTGGCGATTTTTGGGGGGACGAGGCCACTTGACTTTTAAGAGACCGCCACAGATTTCAGAACCGGGTCCCCGATGTTTATGCAGGGAACAACAAAATCCCAAAATAATTAATAAGCATGGAAACAGTAACAAATCGCGAATGTACCAGCTATAATTAAAAGCTGTAAATTACTTGTTCCACTACAAAGAATGCTGTAATATTCAGAGAAGGGCTCTTTTGTTTATTTCCTGAATTAATTTAGAAGTTAGGTACGTGAGAGGTATGGAGAACTCTTTCCCTGCTTAAAGAAACAGGTATTTTTTTCCATTTTTAAATAAACTATAAAAATAATTTAAATTCCAAGCAGCAGACTATTTTTAACTAAATACTGTTAGTGTTAAATGTGATTAAACAAGGTAAGCACGTAAAATAATCCTCATTATTAGTGGTATTAGCATTATAACCACTACTACTATTATTATATTGTTAGTAGTATTTCTGATAGTATTATTATCATGAAATACTGTTGATATATAATACTGTATTTGCACTTTATTTTAGCGTAACTGTCACCTGCCTATATTTGGGCACATAGCTTAAATATAAGCCTAAATATGTAAAAATTTTAGATTTTTTACATACTTTTTGCACAATATTTTTTTATTTGCACTCTTCTGTCAACATGTGCATTTCCTACCCGGGGTTTGATAAAGTGTTATCTCAACCTAGCTTATCTCATAAGAAGTACCCTTTATTGGCTGGCTTGCTCTTGCGGCGTCTCTGCAGCCAGCTCTGGAGCTCGGGCGTCGTCCTGGGCGTGGCCAGCGTGTGGTCCAGTGGTGTTGGGTCCTTCCCCAGCATCCAGCTGGCGTAGCGGTCGGGCTGGAAGCGCTTGACAAAGGGCTCCATGGAGATCTTCACCATGTCCTTACTGCACGTGCACTGCAGCGTGCACAGAGGGAAAGGAGGAGAGAACTGAGCTCACCTTACTAGGTGGACTATTGGGGTGCATACATTCAAGGCTGTTAAGACCAAGACCTACATCTAAGGTTAGAATTCAGGTGAACTCTATTTATTGTAAGACACATTTTCAAGATGTGGCAACCTCAGTCAATCAAGGCTCATCAAACTGAAATGGTCTCATTGTGACCCATTCTTTCCTGTCCTTTCAACACTTCAAATCATAGCACGTCTGAGGGTTACCTGCATGGCCGACTTTCCGTAGTCTATCCAGCGGATGCTGGCAAAGTTGGTGGACTCGGCGCAGTTGAAGCCATGGTTGAAGCCGGCGTGGTACCCGTAAGGGAAGGTGATCATGAACTCTCCCGCTTCCTGAGTGATCTGAATGAATATAGTGGACAGAAGATGTGAGGTGGGCAAATGAAGGAGAACAACTGTTCTAGAAGAAGGCTTGGCAACATTAGCACCGCAGAAACAGGGGTCGAAAAACCACCGAGTGTATACATTTGTGGTCAATGAAAATAAAGGAACAAACAAACAGTTAATTGATATGTAACCCCTTGAGCCTGGTGGGGTTAAAGCGTCATGGAGAATGTCAGCAGATGAGGAATGACTGGTGGGAGGAATCAGGGGTATTTTTCAAAGGGCCCACCTTATCAAAGGGGATTCCATACTTCTTCAGTATAGAGGGGGAGATTAAAGTCATCTTGTGACGAAGAAATGCCTCGCATCCTTTGAAGCTATTGGGAAAGAAACCTGACAAGCGCACACACACACACACACACACACACACACACACACACACACACACACACACACACACACACACACACACACACACAGTTAACGGAGACACTGAGCCAGATTAAAAAGCTTTACTTAAAAAAGCTTCAGCAACAAAGCTTGTTTTTCCCACTACAAGCAAGCAAACACAAAACGGCTGTGACATTTCTTTTACTTTGATGGTTTACAGTGCTGCTTTTTCTTTGGATGCTCAAGTGTCCTGACTTCACCATTGGACACATTTTGCATTACCGCTTTGTGGTTTGCTGAAAAACTCCCTTTCGCTTATTCATGGGCTTATTTCAGCTGGATGGGTATCACTAGCAATTAAATGACAAACGCACTGGCTCTTGGTTTGGATACTGTGATATTTCTGGGGAAATTGCTCTTGCAACTTTTCACTTGTCTAGTCACGTCATGTGCAAAATAAGGAAAGGTCTCATTACTGAAATTACAAGAGGTTCCCAGAACCAAATCTGAAAGGCACATACTACATTATGCTCCTATGTCTGCCTTTTATAAATCATCTTATCTCACGACAAAGAAATTGCATTACAAAATTGTAAAAGTTGTATTATATTTATCTTTATGCTCAATAATAGTAAATTAAATGTGTCCTTACCTGTCGCGAGACGCTCCAGTCGCTTGCCATGCTCTGGTGGGATAGCGTACCTTTAAAAGACAAAAAGAGATCGGCTTATCTGTTTGTTTGTTTGTTTTTGTAATATGGCAAAGTTCCTTACCCAACACTGCATTGAGTTCACGGTCTGGGGAAACCAGTTTATAAGTTCTAGACTGCCACCATGTGGGGAAGAAATGCATAAATAGGAGGGGAAACTGGCCAAGTTCATACACAGCATACTGTGCATAAATGTTAGTGACGCCACTAAAATAGTTCCACAGATTTTCTCATATGTAAAGCACTATCGATATGCTATCAATAATGTTAATCAGGGGTTAAATAAACTGGGATTTGGGAGGTGAACACCTAATTTTGTAAACGTCTGGAAAAATCAATGTATTTTGATGCATATTTGGCTCGGAGGATTTCATGGGAGTCTTCGAGATATACGAGTTCAATCCCGTCCGGAATGCCAATATATTAAAAAAATGACGATGTTGGCAAGGGAGACCCTTCAATATCTTCTTATTAATCTATGTACCAAAGGGTCATGTCCACCCCCAATTTAACCTCTGAATGTAATGTAAAAGGTAATCCAGTTGGTGACTAGTTGCGTTTCTCCAACAGAGAAACCAGAGTTGAGTATTGCTCTTTAAATTCAATTTCTCTCAAAATTATTATTTTTTTATTTTTTTTGGCTTCGTATTACATCCACCTTTGCCACCACAGTGTTGACGCACCCTGAATATAAACTAAAACCCAAGGTTTCAGGCGAAATAAAAAAGGGAAGGAAAAAAAAGAAAAACCCTAGAAAGCTTGACAGAATTCCCTCAAGGGTCCCAATTCCATTTGACTCACACCCTTCCCCCGCAGATCTGTGGCATTTCTCTCATGGTATCAGCTGTCAGCTTTACAGGGCCAGGGGTGTGGGTGGGGGTGGAGAGACCTCAGGTTAGTAAGAATGAGGCGGCATGGGCTGGAGAGGAGCATTTTTAGGCTTCTCTCCTCCAGGGACAAGATGTCAAAATAGCAACCAGATGAAAGTCAATCTGTGTGTGTGCGTGTATACACATTAAATGAAAAGGGCTTGTGTGGATATTTGGGAAAACTACGTCACTGTGTATGTGTGTGTGGCGGTGATACTGATCCCTGTGAAGTTTTGGGGTCTCGCCGCACTAATGAGCACAACTCTCTCCAGGGCAAAGAGAGCGGAAGAGAGAAGTGGAGCGACACAGCCTGACAATGAAGGCCTAAAAAGGAGCAATTCTGTTTTTTTCTGGCCTTCGTACCTTGCCCCTTGTTCCTCGTGTCACTTTCGCTCTACAGATTCACGCAGGCGAAAACATTGTGCTGCACCTTACGCGCAATTTACCCGGCGATTTGTGTGAGGTCGGATCCACCAAAGGTGTCGGCTAATCATGCAGGAGGCAAACAGGATATGGGTACGTTTGAAGATGAAGATGTTTGTACATATGAAGATGGAGCATTGATTCGGCTGATATTAGCGCCGCCACTGTTAGAAGTCACATCTTCCACAACCGTTCTTTGACAAACCTGCGGTATTTAGAAAGTAAATCACATGTATATCTCATCACATTATTCCAGCGATCGCCTGTTAAATGCATATATGTGTGAAGAAAGAGAAGCACACTTTGCGATGACATCCAAGGATGACATCCGCATCCGCGCTTTGCACTTGCAGTTACTGGCTGATAAATGGCGCTTATCTTTATAGAAAGTGAACAAAAGTAAAAAAGTAAATAAATAAAATGTTTAACCAGCACCAATTAGACATTGTCCACTTTAAAATCTGTACACTGTACAACTACTACGCTTTAGCGTCTTTGTCCAGAACAACATAACTATCTCTATGTACTGTATATCTCAACGTGATCAAGTCAAGATCAACCTCAGTCATCTCAACCTGGTTAATAAAAAGGGAAAATTGATCTCTTCAATATGGACCATATGATATTGGTATTCATATATGCATCTAGTCATAAAAATGCTGAATGGTGTAAATGTTTTGATGTGTGGATCATATATAGATTACAATAACCAAGCATGACTTATTACAGCACAGAAACTTGCATAAGAAATTGGAATTATGGATAAAAATTCCCTAATGGAATGTTCATTGGGAAATCATCCTTTAATGTAGCTTCCATTTTTATTGTCTAGAAATACCCAGAGGTGCTCTATTGCAGGACATGAAATAACACCTCAACAGTTATGAAAATGTACAACACCGCGTTCCAAATTATTATGCAAATTGGATTTAAGTGTCATAAACATTACATTTTTTGTTTTTCAATTAATTATTGTGTCTCTTGGCTCTTTGGATCACTGAAATCAATCTCAGACACCTGTGATAATTAGTTTGCCAGGTTGAAAGGAAAACTACTTAAGAAGGACGTTTCAAATTATTAAGCAGGCCACAGGTTTCAAGCAATACGGGAAAGAAAAAGGATCTCTCTGCTGCCGAAAAGCATCAAATAGTGCAATGCCTTGGACAAGGTATGAAAACATTAGATATTTCACAAAACTTAAGCGTGATCATCGTACTGTGAAGAGATTTGTGGCTGATTCAGAGCACAGACGGGTTGGTGCTGATAAAGGCATAATGAGGAAGGTTTCTGCCAGACATTCATGGGATTAAGAGAGCAGCTGCTAAAATGCCTTTACAAAGCAGCAAACAGGTATTTGAAGCTGCTGGTGCCTCTGGAGTCCCGCGAACCTCAAGGTGTAGGATCCTCCAGAGGCTTGCAGTTGTGCATAAACCTACTATTGGGCCACCCCTAACCAATGCTCACAAGCAGAAACGGTTGCAGTGGGCCCAGAAATACATGAAGACTCATTTTCAAACAGTCTTATTTACTGATGAGTGCCATGCAACCCTGGATGGTCCAGATGGATGTAGTAGTGGATGGTTGGTGGATGGCCACCATGTCCCATCAAGGCTGCGACATGAACAAGGAGGTGGCGGAGTCATGTTTTGGGCAGGAATCATAGGGAGAGAGCTGGTAGGCCCCTTTAAGGTCCCTGAAGGTGTGAAAATGGCCTCGGCAAAGTATAAAGAGTTTCTGACTGACCACTTTCTTCCATGGTACAAAAAGAAGAACCGTGCCTTCCGTAGCAAAATCCTCTTCATGCATGACAATGCACCATCTCATGCTGCAAAGAATACCTCTGTGTCATTGGCTGCTATGGGCATAAAAGGAGAGAAACTCATGGTGTGGCCCCCATCCTCCCCTGACCTTAATCCTATTGAGAACCTTTGGAGCATCCTCAAGCAAAAGCTCTATGAGGGTGGGAGGCAGTTTGCATCAAAACAGCAGCTCTGGGAGGCTGTTCTGACATCCTGCAAAGAAATTCAAGCAGAAACTCTCCAAAAACTCACAAATTCAATGGATGCAAGAATTGTGCAGGTGATATCAAAGAAGGGTCCTATGTTAACATGTAACTTGGCCTGTTGAGATGTTTTTGATTGAAATAGCTTTTGATTTCAGTAAATATGACCTCCTAATGCTGCAATTTCAACAAATGACCATTTTCAGTTCTTTACAACCTGTAAAATGTTTTGAAACTCTGTTGTGCATAATAATTTGGAACAGTGCATTTTGAGTTTATTTTTGAAAAAAATACAGTTATCATTGGGAGGTTTGTTCAATAACATTCAATTATACCCTAACGGCTGATGACAAGAAATTATGCTGACCGTCATTTGCATCGACTATTTAGGAAAATCAGAGAAAAAATAACATTTGTATAAGCATTTGGAACGCGGTGAAATTATGTTGTTGAAAAAACGATGACAAAACATGTTTGTCAACTATCAATTCATTACAATTACAATGAGGCCACAAATGAAATTCAAATCTGCTTCTGTTCGCAGAAAACTTTGACGAGAACTAAACTGATTTGTGTCAACGAATAAAAGAACCCAAACACTCCAAAAACGAAATGCTCAGGCTTGGTTGTGGAGAAATACCCCAAAACCTGCTGTTCATAAGTTGACGTCACCCCATCGGGATTGGGAATGCTAACATCTGGAAACCGTAGTCGCATTGCAATTTAAAACATAACGCAATGAACCATAATTGGACGATGGAACATGAACCCCCACAAACAGGAATAAGTGGGCAATGAAAATGAATGATCCGTGAACACCCGAGCACCCGAAATTCCCATGCGGTAAATGAGCTCAGGATGCAGAATGTTACAAGGTTAGGACTCGACTGTTTCTGTGCACGGGGGATCGTTACAGTGTTTGTTTGGACAGTCAACAGAGTATGTAACTTTAGCAACCAAGCAGCTAAAGCTTTTTTTACATCACCCTTCCCGAATTAAGGGACAAAGTGCTTTGCAATCACATAAAACCATCAAAAGCTAAAACCTCAGAAGATTTCAGTGTATTAATTGTACAAATGTAGTCTTAAGTCTATGAATGTTTCAACCGTAAGTCTCATACCCCTTTCTGTCTGCGCCAAAAACCTGGTAACACTCGCTAACATCCGGCATTTGTCATCGGTGGGAATGGAAAAACCCGGGTCTCAGTCCCAGGTCAAATGACCCGGCAATAGACACAGGTTTTTTATCGGCTCCACCTCCGATGAGCTCTGATGTAAACAGGACACCTGGGTTGACCCGCTAATTTTGGCCCCTTTACCTGCGAGATGCGGCGCGCATTGAAGTTCCGGACGTTTGTGCGTTAATAGAGAGGAATATCCATGTGTCATTCCATCATTTCATATCCCATTTAGAATCCAAAATGAAAATCCAAGTAATTGACTTTTTTCCCCCCGCATAGGGGACAATGAAATGTTTTGAGTGTGGGGACCGCTCCATGGGGAGCACAGTGGAGAACCCCCACGCTCTCCGCTGGGCTGCGATTCACTCCAGCATCACCCCATCAAAAATATTTAAATTATGTGATTCAAATTCATTTTTTTAATGCAATTATTCCTATTATTCTTATTCAAATATTAATTATTCAAATTCGGTTTCTTGTGACACATTCTGCCCATACATACAATATATTACATATACAGTATCTCGTAATATGGATGTGAATAAATTGACCGAAACCAAAAAACGAATAATAATAAAAGACTAAAAATGAGTGAAACACTAAAACCAAATCTCAATCAGCTGCTAAAGTTGTCATCCTTTCCTTTCGTAAACTTTTACCAAAAGTACAGGAAATGATGGCTCCAGAAAATATCAAAACCATTTTATTCAACAGAAATCACCATTTTCTACAAATAACCTTCACCCTTCTGCCACAGGAATTCCACCTTCAGGTTGACTGACTCCAGGCAGAAAGGCAGAATAAGCGCTCTTTGGATGATGTTGAATCGAAATGGGGACCTACCACCTGCAAAGTGGATGGGGATATTCCATATTCCTCCAAGCCTCTCCCCAGATGATAAATCTAATACGTATTTAATTATTCTCCAATGACGCCGTCGATCCCCTCACCGAGCTGGAAGAACGGTATGTCGGGATCCTCCACTTACCAGGACTTGGGTTCCCCAAAGTGCAGGTAGTTGATGCTGTAGAGGTCCATGTCCTCCGTGTGCCAGGAAAAGGAGGTCTTCCACATGCCGAAGTACAGGTAGGGCGTGTTGACGCCCTGGATGGACACTCCACAGTCCTCCTCGATCACATCCAGGATGGAGTTCAGGTGGCTAATGTTCCACTCCTCCACGTCCTGCGAGGAGCGATAGGGGACGCACATGTACTGTGTGTGACTTCGATGCTCTTAGCACAAAACAGAATTTACGTCCAATTCTAGTGATATATATCACTACTCCCCAAAAGCCCAATGTCTTCACAGGTAAAAGTAAACTTCCTAATTAGACAGATAGATATGTAGACAGGTAGGTAGGTAGGTAGATAGGTAGATAGATCTAAACAATAGGCAATAATAATAAAGTAATACAAATAAAAAATTCTAATGAGACCTCAACCATGTTTGCGTGTACTGCTGTTGTCCTGTTTCTGATACCTTTAGCCAGAGAGAGGGACAAAAAAAAAACCCAGCGGAAAAAGAACAGTATAATCATGAAAAGCACCTCATGGATGTAAATTTTTGTTTAAAGTGAAATAAGATGGAATATGAAAGGATCACCTTCATAGAAAAGAAACCCTGAAATGAGAACTCAATGTAAATATGTCCAGTTGGTATTGGGTTTTTAAGAATAGGAGCAGTTTTACGAGTACGACGACATGACCACAGCATCAGACCTGATACCAGATACTGGTTACCGGTACTGATGTCGGTGTCGGTGCATCCCAAAAACAAAACATTTAAATTAAAATACTTGATACCTCATCATATAGGCTCCCACTGACATCAGCTCCATAAATAGGCGAGACGAAGGTGAGGTTTTTCCAGTATTTCCTCTCGAGGTCTTCGTAGTTCAGGTAGCGAGGGGTGCAATACCTTGGGAAGTTCAAAGATTTGTCGTCACATTTCATTTCAGAGCCTGGAATCTCAACCTCTAAATGAAATCAACTCTTTCACAATTCAAACTATAAATGACTGACTGGTCGCTGTTGGCGAGTCTCCGGAACTCCTGCACGCTGAGAGGCTTCTTCTGGATGTTGTACTGGGTGAAGAGCCCCGACTGGCCGGCCACCATCTGCTGGATGGGAGCGTGGATCACCAGGTCGTCGATGTTGTCGTAGGTGCGACGTGGCTTCCAGCCCTTGGGAGGAATCACCTGGAATATACAGAAGGAAAAAAAATGATAAGAAGGGAAGGAGAAGATTGGGGGGGGGTGGGGTCAGTAGGCCCTGCAATCTGCCCACCCGATGTTAGTTTGATTCCTAATCTGCCCACCAGAGTTAATTTAAGTTTATTGTTTCCATATGTTTCCATGATGACTGGATTTCCCTGCCAAATTCTATTTTTCCCCCCGTAGGAAATCTCTGGGGCAATACTTTTGCAAAAAAAGTGGAATACATCCTAAACCATTTGCCAAAACCGTCTAAGTTAAAGTGCACTCGCCGGGATCAAGATGGTCGTTTTGATGTATTTTGCCCGTATGTGGCTTGAAAAACACTGCCAGGGACACTTAACAATCGAAAAAGAAAGCCATAAATTGACCTTTTTATGAGTCAACAGCGTGCTCTGTGTGACCCACATATGGTGCAAAGAGAGAGACAACGTGCCAATGTGTTACAATGACATTTAATGTTGTGGCTTAAAAGCTGGATCACTACTCACAAATACACTTATTTTTTCATCAAACACATAAAGTGATGGATCGATAAATAACTCATTTTATGCATTGGAAATCCTAACCCACGCACACGCACACACACACAGTCAGTCTTACCTTGGCCAGGCCGGCCCGGTGCGCGCCCTGAGACTCCATGTAGACCAGGTACTGGTTGAAGTCCCGGAAGTCATCCATGGTGGGCCTGAAGGTCATGATCTTGCAGGTGGGGTTGGCAGGGGCGTACGCCTCTGCTCCCGCCATCCTGCCGCCTCAGCAGATAAAGCTGGGGGAATATTTAGAAAAACAGTATGTATTAAAATCAGCCTTGTTTATTTAAAGTGGAAATCCACAAGATTGTCTGTGTCGGGTGTATGAGACGAAGAATTCAGTCCCAGAATTCCATTCCATTCCAAACAGCAACTTTTTTCTGAATATCCCATTTTACACTCGTCTACGTCACTTTGTTTCATCTCTGATTACATTATTTTCCTCTTGGTCATTTAAGGTTTTGGGGATATAATTTCTGTCATTCACGTCTTGCAGGTGCCCAATCAGTGGATTCTTTACCGGAAAGGTGGACCCTGACAGCAACGAGGGAAAAAGCATATAGAGGCGCACGTGCATGACGCAAACACGGGATAAATAGAAAATATGGGATTTCTTTAACAAAAAAATCTTATGGATGACCACTTTAATACATTTTCAGTAAATATATATATAATTCATGCTAAGAAATAATTATATTTAATAATAATTGTATAGAAAAGATGAACACAATTTATGATGGACATAAATAATATTTGGTATACAATATAACAAAAAATACAGTCGTATATACTACTAAATTTTTTATTATGATTAATGTCATCATTAACGGAGGCCTGAATATTTAATAGAAGTGGATAGATCAGATGAATTAGACAGCGTGTTGTTCGTGAATCCCACTAGAGGGCGGGAGAGTCCCTCTAAATATGCCCAAATAATCCGAAAGGTTGACGCTGAGGCACCAGCAGGTCGAGTCCCTGATCCCTCTCCCAACTCCAGATCCACTTTGTTTTGGGACAAAGGATCCCGACCCACTGACATTTAAACTGTGACTGTCACCAAGCTTCTTTAGCTTTAACTGGAAGGAAACACACATGCTCTAAGGCCGTGCGATCACGTTATATAACATAGCGTAACAACGATTTTATTAATATTATTATTATTTGTATTATTATCTGTATTATTATAATTATTTGTATTATTATAATTATCAATAATGATGTTATTATTAATTATTATTATCATGATGATGATAATAATCATGATAATAATAAATAACATGAATTGGCTCGTGTCGGAGGTCTTGTTATGGGTTCACGTTACTCTGAGACATAAACAATAAAAACAATCACGTGGAAATCACCCAGTGCGTGCAAGATAGGGCCTGCTATTGGTTTACGAGGATTAATTAAAAAAAATGAATATTCAAAACACCGCGTTTCCTAAATTGAGTCATACATTCGCGTTTGACACCGCAAAATAAACCCAGAAACACATTTCGCTTTGTTGATCTTTGTTGTGCGTCTGAGCAGCTAGCTAGCCTGTTAGCATGCTAGCCTGGGTTTAAATACCCCTTGCAAGGTGGCTACAGATGCTAGGCCCGCAGCTAGCTCTGTAGTTTGGGTTTCAACACCGGATAAACCCGACGTGTATACCGCATGTACAAATACCCTCCGCTTGTAAACGCGCCGAGCGGATATTTCAGTGTGGTGTCGACAGCTGAGCGACAGATGGACCGACGTTGGCGAAGCGTCCGAAGCCCCTAGTGCCAATTTAGTAGCCTACCCCGAGCTGCCTTTTAGCCGCGTCCCAGCGCGGCTAATTCAGCACCAGCGGCAGCAATGGAGTCGCGATTATGTTTACCCTCCTGTTTGGGTGACGGAGGAGCAGCGCCCGGCTAGGGCAGCGGGGTGTGGTGGCCTCGTACCTCGGTTTGAAGCACGGTGTCCTGTTGCTGTTGTTGCTCGTCCCTCCAGCTGTTTCACATGACAGCTACCGCCGCCGCCGCCGCCGCCGCCGCCGCCGCCGCTGCTGCTGCTGCTGCTACTGCTGCCTGAGCCCGAGTGGAGGCGTTCCAGTTCACCCGCACTACAGCCCGTGGACACAATTAAATCGTTATTATCATTATCTTAAATATGACTATAACGCGTGGACGTAAGTGATTAAATTCTATAAATGTGAATCACATCATATTACATTTTTTTTTTTTTTTGTGATGTAATATTGCGATATTTGATCATCACCGGTGTATCGGTCGGTTGAGCCGCTCCCGATCTGTGCAGCATGGGATGGGGTTGCGACGCGAGTGAAGGGAAGGCGCACAGGCCATCCCCTCACTGTGAGATCTGGTCACGGCGAACAGGACGATCCGCAACGCAGCCACGATTCTACTACGAAACCCGCACCTGAAATGAAATAAGAACAGACGAGACGAGACGAGACGAGTGTGAGGGGGAAAAAAATGCAGATGATCATTTCTTTGAATGACATCTCACATGTTTTAAATGGGACAATTGCCCTTTTGTATGTTACGTAGCTTTAAAAACCCATTGCCTTGGGGTTTTAATGAGCTCAAGTCAAGAGACTATTCTCTCGGATTATGCCACACTGTATTGTAAAGACCAGATCATATTCCATCTCCACTCCAGCTTGTGTGGAGATAAGGATAGCCTTAGGGGTCTTGGCAGACTATTGCGGTTTGTTTTATAGGACAGTAAGATTGTATCTGTGACCGGAGTTTGACTGTTGAATCATTGTACAGTGGTACCTCGACATACGACTGTAATTTGTTCTGTAAGAACGGTCGTATGTTAAAACAATCGTATGTCGAGGCAATTTTTCCCATATCAATTATGAAACTCATGAAGGGTGAAAATAAACAAAATACACAGCACAAACACAGTAATTATGAAAAAAATATTGATAAGCCACGAACTACGTGCACACACGATGTAGGTCGCCCGCTGACTGACTGCTGACTGGCCGCCGACGCACCAACTGCAAATTTCCACGGTCGTATCTTGGAGCAGTCGGTCGCAAGTCGATACAAAATTTCGCGACTATCGCTACTCGCATTTTGGAGTAGTCGTAAGTAGATGCAGTCGTAAGTTGAGGTACAACTGTACCAGAGAAACACCAGGTGAAATGATTGGGGGGCATAGTCTTGTAAATGACAAGCTGACCAATGGCACACAACCTCTCATCGGTATATAGGCCTCTTCAGCAGAAGCAGGGGCAGTTGATCAGATCACTGTTTCGAAGTACATCTGTATTTTTCTCTTTATTCTGCAGAATAAATATCTTTATATTTAGTTTTATCAATTAGTTTTATCAATTTAGCTTAACAAAAGCTTTTGTTAAGCTTCAAAATCTATAATCTAAAATACCCGGTGGGACTGCTGGAAAGGATACTGCAAGGCTTTAAATTAATTTAAAAAAAAGTATAGCAAGGCGAGAGAGAGCTGTAAAGTTAGTTGATGGACTGAAAGGATTATGGAACTTGATTTGTAAGACAATGAAATTGGAAAAGTAAGCACATGATGCATTTGGGAGTCTACGTTTAGGATGGAACTTGGAGCAAAGACAGTTGTAAATGTAATTTTAGTAAGATATTGGTTCAGCAGAGGAAGCTGCAGGACCGAGTGATTCAACTAATAGTCAAATGGTGCTCTGTGTGATTATGGTTAACTAGTGGTGTTAAGCAGACTTAATGAAAATCGAATTTAATTTAAGTATCAGTTAACAACAGTAGTCTATGCTAAGGTAGTATGAAAAGATAGTGAACAGTTTGAACTGTTGGATTGTGTTCAGAGAGATGATTGTGATAGTGATCATAGTGGTGTGGTGAGTTGAAGCAGATATCAAGTTGCTGGAAAAAGTGTCTGTTGGTTTATTAATGCTACTTTGGTAAAGATGAGGAGTATGATGAGTCTTTGTTTTCAGAACTGTAGTTTGTGCTTTGTTAATAGCTTTTATCGCAAAGCGTTTTTTAGTTTTTTTTATAGCATTCCAAATTGATAAAACTAAATTGATCAATATAAATTGGGAAGAAAATGCTTCCAAAATATATTTTTGTGACATCACAGAGAGCAGATATGATGCATAATAGCAGCAGAAATGCATTTGTTTTTGGTTTATAAAGTTTGAGTTATTTATTTTCTCTTTTTGAGTTCTTTGTTTTGTGTTCTTGTGTCAAAGTGATCTGCTGGTTGAGATAAGATAATCCTTTTTACCATCCCACTGTGGGGTAGTTTGCAGTGTTACAGCAGCAACAGGATGGCACAATAGCATGAAGCAAAGTATTAGTAAGCAAAGCATTAGTAAATTGATTATTCTAAATTCAAGGATATGATAAATAAGTAAACAGTATAGATTAGACAGTATACATTAAATAGTTATATTGCATGAGTAAAATGTTAGTTATGGTGTGATATACAGTAGTGTTTGTGTGTTCAAATCCTTACCGGTTACTTTTTTCAGTAAGGCTGGTAATTGTTTAAGTATAATCAAACAACATTACTTTTTTATTTCTTTTTTTTACTCTAGAAGTGATCTCGACTTGACATTGAATAAGGTACCCGTTGATATACAGTATAAAACTTAGCAAGTAGGTTAACAGAGACGGATAATTGTTTTGTTTTGTGCACTAGAGATGTAATGGAATGTGTACATTCGCTAAGTAAAATTTGAAGCACTAAAATAAATATGAAATACGTTGGCCGTTTCAATGGCTTTCAATTTGGGCATTCCAAATTGAAAGTTCTAATTTGGAAATATCTTGTGAATCGATTAATGTTGTAATTGTGTATTGATGGATATTAACCAACCCGTCTATTCAGTGTTTTATTTCCGCAGCTTTTAAGGATTTGAATAGGAATCCACTGGGCTGCAGTTTGACTTTTGGCCAGTGTAGATGTAACTGCGTCTGATTGGGAAGACCTGAAGGATTGACAACAGAATTGATCAAAGAGAATGGCTCTGCAATTGAGTAAGGCCATAACGTGTCCAGCATTCAAAGGTCCTTGTAAATTATTGACATTATTGCTATTTGTATTTAACAAATTTACAAATATGATTATTTAATCGGCTCAATTTGAATTGTTGGATTAAATACATGCAAGCATATAAATGGAAAGACCTTGATTTAATTTAGCTCTATACCTCGTATTGAGCTCCATCGTGAAATTATTGTCAGATATTATACAGTGCCCTATATAACCATAATCATTTTGATTAGTTCTCATTAAATTGTGACTAAATTGTGATTAAATTCTCCTAAATTTACATAGTTATTATTATTGATTAATGATTACTGTGTTATCACTTAGAGACATTACTGTCAGAGAACCCTGGAGTGTTTATCTTTATGACACTGCCTGTTACTGTGGTAGACCTCTTCTTTCATCTTTTGACAATGTCTGCAACAAACACATTAAACTCCCCAGGGCTTCACCGAGGCCGGAAGGACATTTCTATTTGTCTGATATTTTGCTGGGGGACACTCTACTCCTGGGGAGTAGAGTGCCTACTCTACTCCTCTACTCCTACTCCTACTCTACAACTACTCCTAGGGCTGAGAAGGTCTGTGAAGACCTTGTGTACAGAGATCCAGTTTGGTCAACATCAGGCTGAATAACTTGGGACATTTTTTGAACAACGAACAAAGGTCTGTCAAATGAAATGAAATGCAAGTGTTGACAACTGCTGCTCCTCCTCTCCACCAACAAACATGAAGTGTTTTGTCCTCCAAGTACTGCAAACACACAATTGGAAAAAGGTGTTGTGCGCAATTGAGGACCCTAACCAACTATTCTCCTCTGGACCCTCATACGGAGATGTCACTGCATCAGACAAAACATTGAACTGAATGAATGCAATCTGAATGTTTTTTTTCTTCTCCAACTGGGAGTTGGGGGATGATTGATCGCCTTAAGTCCTGCTGGAAATGACATCTGTGTGCTCCCTGGGGGGCTATTTTTGTGTGTTTGCAGCTCTTGTTTTATCAATCTGTCTATCCTGATAGTACACAGATTATTAAATGTTCTCTGAGAAAAACTATATTGTAGTGCATTGCACTGCTGCCTCACAGCAAGAAGGTCCTGGGTTCAATTCCCCCCCACCAAGAACATGCAGAACATCATCATCTGACCAGCAATGGACACTTGTAGATTGTACCCAGGCACATCGCTGTCTGCTGCTCACTGGCCCTGGCTTCCCCCCAGAGGTAAGACAAGCCAAGATGGGTCAAAATCAGAGAACAAGTTGACCATTGAAGCGTCTGTGTTGGTCACCGTCACCGCATGTCTTGTGTTGTGTTGTGGTGTGTGATGAATAAAGAATCTTGATCATCTTCGCACAGTGAGAATAGATAAGACAAACAGGACAGCTCAGTGGAGAACACAAAGTGTTTCAGAGTAAGAGAATAAACACTAATAATAAAGTATCTAATAAAGCATCAAACAGCTGAATAAATATACAATGTAGTTATTTACTATGAAAAATAGAATAGAAATAATGTTATAAAACAAATTTTCAATTAAAAATAAAATTAATAAACACCGGCACAAAATAACATGATCTCTGAATGCATTTCCTTCGTTAAATATCGCCGCGCTGTCCGTCACCTTGGCAACGCATTATTTGGGGATTTGCATATTGATGTTCCGCGGCTCGGTGGGAGGCGGCTCCAGCGGCTCCAACTGGGAGGGTCGCACGGGACTTTCTGCAAACATGGCTGCACAGGATGAGCTCAGTAAGTTTCCTTATCGCCTTGTTGAAATGTCTATGCTGATCAGCCATGATCGCCGCGGGTACGACTCTCATCTCTGTGTTTTACTCAGCTGTCCTGGCGCCAGCTACGTGCTCAAACGGTTCTTAAACAACGAGATCCATAGATTTGCAGGCTGCCGCAGAGCCGCTAGCATGGAGAGCAAGCGGCGTTTCGCTAGTTAGCACGCTAACAGCGAAGCTGCTAGCAGCGGAAGGCCGTTTGCCATGCAGTTAATGGCCCTTCGCTGTTAGCATGCTAACAGCTAACACGCTAACAGCGGAAGGCCGTCTGCCCAGTCATGGTCAAAGTGAAAGTACCGCTATGGAGTGAATTGTCACTGGCCCCCAGTCGGCTCTGTGAGACCGGAGGGTTATTTATCACACAGGGTTCATTTCAAAGCGTGTCATGTGTGGTCGAAGGGGAATGAATGAACAGCAAGCTGTAGCCAGCACATGTCCCTAAATAGTGTCAGTTATCTGCCCCGTTCGGGAGACGAAGCCCCGTGTCTGTGGCGTGATGGGGAAACAACCTGTCCCGGAAAGATCCGCACTGTGGCACAATTATTCACTCTCTGTATTTATATGCATGTAATGGAGAAAAATGACACTGGAACAAATGTTCTGTTTGTAAGTTTGCGTTATATTTTCATTCGCGATATGAACCGATGTTGCCTGTGTTCATAACGCGAATTGAATTGAATTGAATTGAATGACTAGAGCGACCTGCAGGGTCATTTTCCGTTTTGTTTTTCATTTATCGGCATACAGCTTTTTCCGTTGATGAAATATTGTTAAACAGTGGACTATTACGATCATTATTATTATTATGAATATGCTTATTATTTTTGCACCATCTGCGTGGAGTGGAAATGGTTCTTTCCAATGGGGCTCAGACGCTTGAATAGCAGGGGAGGGGGGAAAAGTCAGACTCCACTCCGGGATTTGAAGTCAACCATCCGGATTTCTCCTTGAACTGCATTCCACTGAAGTCCGAACTCTGTCAAATCCGAGCTCCTACTGGAGAGGAAAGTGCAAAAGGATTGGCCATTTATGACAAGATAACACTTCAAATTCAGGCGTGGAAGAGCACTATGCTAATTAGTTTCACACGCCGAACCAAACACATTTACAATAGGTGTCCGTTTTTTCCCGAACAGAGGCAATATAACACATTTGACCTGAAAGTGTAGACTGATGCCGACTTTCCAGTTTTACTGGAACGCAGCATCATCCTTTAGGTCGAAGCTATTGCTGAAACCCGGAAATCACGCAATTTCTGATGCCATTTTATACCACAAAAAAAAATACCACTTGGCCTCAGACCACGGAAGAGAGCGACAGAGAAACGACTGAAGCGGCCAGGATGACATTTTTTCTTGAATTAAATGTTTGTGTTGGACAGACCAACTGGAACGCGTGTTCCTACGCCTGGGCCATGCGGAAACAGACGAGCAGCTGCAGGACATCATCTCAAAGTTCCTGCCGCCCGTGCTCCTCAAACTGTCCAGCGTCCAGGAGGGCGTCCGGAAGAAAGTGAGAGGCGCACAAAGAATATGGAGGGGGGGAAAAAACCTCCCGATTTTGAGTAATTTTGTTCCGATCTCATTGACGTCACCGACTTCTCCGCCAGGTGATGGAGCTGCTGGTCCACCTCAACAAGAGGATCAAGAGCAGACCCAAAATCCAACTCCCGGTCGAAACTCTCCTGGTGCAGTATCAGGACCCAGCAGCCGCCTCCTTCGTGACGGTATCGAATCTACTTTATTTTCTTCCAGATATGAAAACATGTACTTGGTATCCTAAATGTATAATCATTTAACTCCACTCTTAATACTGGGTGTAATTTGGTTGGTGCACATTGGCAAAACTAAAGCTTAATTTAACTTAAAATTTTGTTAAACTGCCCTTAAATGTGTTGTTACGCTATTAGTTTTGTATATTATAAATTAACCCTCTGGTTATGACTCCTGTGTCTCCGATCTTAAAATAGGAGATGTAATCTGAGATAATGTGGCTCTTATTTTTAATAATGGCATTCATACGGTCCTATATGTGTCCTGCCTTAATGACCTGGGATCAGTTTTTGCTGTTTATAGAAACTGCGAGTGGAACTGGAGCCCCGGGAGGAGGTGAAGATTGGGCTGTGGTCACTTTGTTTGCTGTTTTGTGCTCGTAGAACTTCACCATCATCTACATCAAGATGGGATACCCTCGTCTGGAGGTGGACAAGCAGTGCGAGCTGGCCCCCACGCTGCTCACCGCCATGGAGGGCAAGCCTCAGCCCCAGCAGGACAGGTGAACACACACACACACCTCAACCAGAAAATTCACCTTTTGTCTTAATGTAACTGAAAATATCAGATTTAAAGGTGCGGTGTGTAGAATTTAGTGGCATCTAGCGGAAAAGAGTTGGAACAAATGGAATATAATATTCATAAGTATGTTTTAACTAGTGTATAATCCCTTGAAAATAAGAATACAAGTACTCCTCACTTAACAACCT
This sequence comes from Zeus faber, assembly GCF_960531495.2. NCBI lineage: Eukaryota > Metazoa > Chordata > Actinopteri > Zeiformes > Zeidae > Zeus > Zeus faber. The sequence goes on from NC_137191.1 coordinate 24,717,498, forward strand.
ACCTGTTTAACGACCGTTCACATTAAGGACCAGCTCTCTGACCAGTCTGTATTGTACACTATGTACCTGTGCACCTATTTCTACAGTAGCCCAGAATGGACTAACCAAACACTGGCTCTAGAGAGGGCCTTTCGCAGTTTTCGCAGCCACCGTAGGCTCTCCTAGATGCTCGGAAGGGGGGTCGGGGGGTATTCAGTTGGTTGCAATTTGCAACCCCACCGCAAGATGCCACTAGATTGTATACACTGAACCTTGAAGATGTTGAGTCAATTCATTTACATCAAGATAAAATTCACGATTTCTGATTTACCTTTTATGTAAAATCCTTTTCTTTCCCACTTTTTCATGTGGGTGATCACGGTGCTTGATAACTTTTGTTTTCATTAAATAAATTTGATAATTTAAAAAAGGTTAAGGTGTGATTTGTCCGATAAAATGAGCTGAAACCATTCAGCATGACAAATATGCAATAATAGCGGTGACCAGAAAGGGGGCAAATACTTTTTCACAGCACTGTATATTAATTATTAACACTGTATATGAATTGTGCTTTCTGTTTCAGTTTGATGCACCTGCTGATCCCCACTCTCTACCACATGAAGTATCCCGCGGACACTTCCAAGAACGCCTCCCCCTTCATCCTGATCGAGAGACCAAAGACCGCACAGCTGCTGCTGGAGTTCATGTTGGACGTCCTGCTGATGCCCTACGGGTGAGTCCTAGAACCATGGTTTGGTTACCGTCGGATCAGGAAGTGGGGTCCGAACGCTCCACTTTAACCTAGGTCAGCGATGCCCTGTCGTAGTTTACCCTCCGACCGCTCTTCCCCCATCCAGGTTTGTCTTGAACGAATCTCCCACTCGCCCCAGTCCCTCCTCCTCCCAGGGTGGCTCCGGGGCCGGGGCCACCCCTGGTCAGGGTCTCCCACAGCCTCCTCCTGGGATGAGCGTCTACGCTGCCAAGAGGGTGATCGGGGAGACCCAGTGGAGCGCCGAGCAGCTAGAACAGGTACATGTCCACTCGGTTATTTTCATAAATGAATTACTCTTCTCTAAAATGTTTGTGTAATATGATAATTGTAATGGAATGAATCGCCTCTTTCTGAAAATAATAACTTAGCCCAGGTGGCATCGACCATCCACCATATGGGTTCCTGCCTATGACAAAAAATATTTATATAATAATAATTGTATTATCATTAGTTTTTTATCCTTTTCCATTCTTCAATTGTATCTATAAATTTAAAAAAATATATATATTTAATTAACAATTACTTAAGCTCTTTTGCTTAGACACTACACATTCTGCTTTTGGAAACTTTTACTAAAAGTAGAATTTGTCTTATCTTTTCATAAATAAAACGGTAGCCAAGCCCAGACCGAACCCACCACAATTTCACAACTGCCGATCCTTAGAACCACATTATGAGAAGCGTTAACTTGTCAGGCGTGTTTTTGAGCCCCGTGTCTTACGGGATTGTCAAGTCCTCACACTCTCTGCGTATCCTCGGCAGTGTAAACTGGGCATCGTGAAGTTCATTGAGGCGGAGCAGGTCCCAGAGGTGGAGACGGTGGTGCATCTGGTGGTGGCGTCCAGCGACACCCGGCACAGCGTGGCGACCGCGGCAGACCTGGAGCTGAAGAGCAAGCAGAGGTAGGAGCGCTGTGGGAGATGTGGATGAGTACATCATTAATGGCATCATGATTTACATTGGGCGGTCCTGATTCAGTCTTTCCATCCCTTACACATTACAGTGTACGAAGGCTGTACATATACAGGAGAACATGATTTGGTGGGGGGGGGAATATATATATATATATATGTATATATACACACACACATTTTTTTTATTTTGTTTGGTGGATGACATTTTTTAAATTTCTAGTCGTCATTAATGAAATAAAGTGCTAATTCTGTAAATTCAATAGCTTCATCATACCTCATAACATAGAAAAAAAAAGGTTCTCTAATTGAGTCTACTTGGCAACTCTTGGCACAGTTCAAGAATACTGACTAAATGGATAAACCATACGTCATTACATGTATTATAGTGTCCAAAACTACCATAACTTTTTGCAGCAATATTGGATTCATTTTTTTATTGTGAGGGGGGAAAAAAAAACCAAATGGCACTTGAATAAAAAGTTCAACTTTTCAGTCTTCAGCTTTGTGTGCGAGGGGGAGGGAGGGACAGTCCATTAAACATTCCGGGGATTTATTTTGTGTCTCAGATTACTATTCATTATTTCTCGGGCTGTACCCGACTCAGAATTTTGTCAGTCGAGTCGGATTCGGCTATTCAATGCGAACGAAGGCACGGATGGTTTAATTACGAACGGAGGGGACTGGATGGCCAGTCTGCCTTACCCCAAATATTTCGAGGAAAGGGGCACAGCTCGGGGTGCACGGAGAGCCATGTTTGTGTATAAAAAAATATATTTTACAATGCGGGCACACAGAGGAATGGGGCACGGGTTCCTCCATGCCTGTCCCGGTTCCTCCAAATAAAACAACTATAAACCACACTGTTTTTAGTTGATTTATTTGGAGGAACGGGACACAGCTCTGTGCGATCGGGGCTCACGGAGAGCTTTGTTTGCGTATAAAATGTATTATGATTCCCCTTATTTATAATTATAATTTGTAAAGTCCAAAAAAAAAAGGCCTTAATTACTAGTTTTTTCGGGTGACAGTGCCTTAATAATTTCATCTGATAACGGTTAATGATCGGTTAACCAGGGTCAGCTATCAGTCAGAAAAAAAATTCTAAATTAGCATCCCAAAGCATAATATAATATAGCAAGATCAAAAATATATAGCTGTTTGAATGCATGAACTTCTACTTCTGCTATCATCTTTTCTTCTTTTTTTTCTCCGCATATCCAGCATTATTGATTGGAATAATCCCCTCATCATCAACAAGATGTACAAGGTCTACCTTGGTGACATTCCTCTGAAAACAAAGGTTTGGTTACTTTTCCAATTTGTTCAAAATCGGCTTTTGCTTGAACTTGTGCGATCGGGTAATTCACATGTCACTCACGCAGGGAGCCGGCTTGAAGCAGGAGCTGAAGCATGAGCCGGTGAGCACCAGAGTCAAACTGAAAATCCTGCCTCACCTGCTGCGCTCGCGCCTCGCCGCAGAGTGCTTCCCCGCCAACATCCAGGTAGAGCTGTGAGATCGGTCCCACGCGGGATTTCCTTCCGGCGAGAAAGTCACCCACCGGCACGCTCTCAAACCACTCTCCTGGACTTTCTTTTCCTCCTCAGGTTGTGTACGACGGCCTCTTTGGAGCCCACACCAACAACAAGCTGCTGTCTCTCACTTTGCAGTTTGTCCATCACATCTGCATGGTGTAAGCACATCTCGCCTTGTTTATTGTATTGAAGGGTGTTTTTGTATTTTCTCTTTTGCTTATTTTTCCAACAAATATTTCATTTTGTTTGTTTTCTAGATGTCCAGACAGCAACAAACCTCTGGGGCTGATGCTCCTGAACGGCCTCACAAAGCTCATCAACGAATACAAGGAGGTGAATAATACAAACTCCGTCAAATAAGATTACACATACACTTTCATAGTTTAAATGGTAACTTTTGTCTCTTTGCAGGATCCCAAGTTGCTTTGCCTTGCGTACTCTGCTGTTGGAAAGCTAGCCAGGTATTATTATTGAAAAACCTTAATCCTTTTGGAAGTCTAATTCGAAAGCTGCTGGTTGAGTCTTTAAATAAAATGTCTTGCATTATTATTATTTTTACTTTTACGTTGTTTTTACCTCTCTCCTAGCCGCATGCCCCAACTCTTCACCAAGGACATAGCGCTGGTACAACAGTTCTTTGAGTCTATGTGCAAGGTGCGTTGAACAGGGTTCTTACCAGGTCGTTGCGGTGCTTGAATTTGGTCCTGTGAAATTTTAAATAATAGAATACCTGAAAATAGCTCATTTTGTGCTGAAGTCCTCGGAAAAAAACGCAATCAAATCAAAATCGCTTTTAGGACATAGATTGTGCCAGGGAAATGTACTATTAATCCAGCCTGGTTGGAAATAGACAAAAATGTGTGTGTGTGTGTGTGTGTGTGTGTGTGTGTGTGTGTGTGTGTGTGTGTGTGTGTGTGTGTGTGTGTGTGTGTGTGTGTGTGTGTGTGTGTGTGTGTGTGTGTGTGTGTGTGTGTGTGTGTGTGTCACTAATAAAAATAATAGACGAGACTACGATTATATTTTAATGGATAAAGTACTTATGTCCTTTCATTTGTTTTTGTAATGCCAGAACCCTAGTTGAAGATATCTATCTATGCTCTGTATTTCTCAGTTCTTTGATATAAGAATGGTTCTTGAAGAACGAACAAGGCTCATAAAGTTATCCCTCAAATAATTTTGTTGTGACTCATGTTTTCCAGGAGGAGTCCGACGTTCGTCTGGCCATCCAGGAGGCTCTGTCCATGATGGTGGGCGCCTACGCCAACCTGCAGGGGGCGCTGCTCAACCTCATGGAGGCCCTAGTAGCCGCGTACATGGGGAAGGTAGGCTCTCTGCTGAAATGACTTCGGAGCAACCTGAAGTGAATTGCCGTCATGGTCGGAAGGGTTATTCTACGCCGGAAGGCAATTAAGAGCGAACTAACATTTAACCTTTCTTCTCATTTGAACCCATTCCTCTTCTTTTCCAGCCCGAGGTGCAGGTACGACAGGTGGCCATGAAGTTTGCCAGCACCGTGTTCGCTGCAGACCACGTGCCGTCCAGATACCTGCTGCTGTTGGCCGCTGGAGATCCGTAAATGCCAATACTAAATACTATGCTAAATTAGATTGTTTACGACTTCAATGATTAAAGGTTTTTTTCCCCCAAATTATTATAACATGAGTTAGTCTGGGGCTGGGCAATATATTGATATACTATAGATATTGTAGGATTTTGGTTATTGTAATATTTTGATTGTTAAACGTTGTCTTTTCCTAGTGCAATGAAATGTTTACATCAGCGCCTCTACCTGCTTAGTTGTAATATCCACATTAATACTGTAAGGATCATCCCCAAAATGTCCTTATGGATCTATTGGTCAGAAAATATTGTCACTTTTGATTCGAGGGGGAAGCGTGCATGCTCTTCTGTTTTTGGCTCCCAGGAGAGAAGAGGTGAGCGGGGAGGCCCAGAGAGTGCTGAGGGCTTTCCCCACCAAGAGCTCCGAGAAAGAGGGGTCCAAGCCGATCCCTTCTTTCCCTGACATGGTGGCCTACGTCCAGGAGAAGGTGAGGAACGGGCCATACTGTCCATATCGCCTTATCTGCTGACCTGTCAGTTCATGCAGAACATTCATTCATGGTACAATAAGGTGGGGGGAAAAAATAGCATCTTCCAGCATATTGGCTGCTTGCCGAGGTGTGATCAGGAAAATGGCCTCGGCATCGCCAGATCATTGGTTCTGAATCCCAGGGGTCCTTCCAAGAGGTTCCCTGTGGGTCCCCAGCAGAATGATGAATAGTAAAACGTAAATTGTTATTTCATTTAAAAGAATGTATAATTAAGACTTCTTTTGGTTGTAATTTCACTGTTATCTCCCTAAATATAGTATAGACATAGTAGACCTTTTTGTGTGCATTCGGCTTAAGACATTTGTTTGGACTTTCCACCGCCAGGCTGCTCAGAGGATGAAGACTCCAGCCAAGTACATTGTGGGAACCGCAACGCTTCCCTTTAACCCGTCTGCATTTGGAGAGGTATTGAAAAATAAAATATGTATGTAAACTCACTCACTCACAAGTTGCTTTGCTTATAACTTAAATTTTGATCTCGCCGGATTTCCATTGTGTTTCCTCTTCCAGATTGTGCTGTACCTGAGGATGTGTCTGGCGTATAGCGCCGGGGCCACGCCCGTGTCCAAGAGCCTGGCGGACATGCAGGACGACGCCCCGGCCATCGGCCGCTACATCCACTCTCTGCTGACCTCTGAGCTGCAGCCCGCGGGGTCAAAGGGCAACGAGTCCAACCCCGTGCACGTCTACATCGACCTGCTGCAGCAGCTGCTGTCTGCCATAGGAGGTGCGGCTTACTTCTGGAATAAACGTCTTACTCGGAATGCAGTTTTTATTTGTACATTTCTACAAGATTGATCCAGTGGGATTCCCTTTTTTGATGGATCACTATTCATTAGTTTTGCATACGTGTGTACATTTCAGTTAATTTCTATTTTACGAGGGGGGTTCGAAATATTTGAAGTATATATTTCTTGGCGATCTGTTGACAGGTATCCCAGTGATGTACTGCCTCCTGGAGGTAGTTTCTGTCTGCCCCGAGAAAATGGCACCCAGATTTGTTGAAAGAATCGACTGGATTAAAGTAAGTCTCTATCTTGTTGTAAAAAAAAATATATATATATATATAAATGACGCATGCGCTTCAGACACTGTTTCTCTGCCCAAATAGAAATTTCTCGGTGACTTAAACATCGACTAACTGTGGTGATCCAAAATGACCCATCACAAACAGTCGTAATATCAATACTTAGCACTGTGTCTGTGATGGTGTGTCTCTTTCAGAGTCTGATGAACACCAACAAAGAGGACATGAGGGAGCTGGCGGCCCAACTCTACGCTGTCGTGGTCTCAACAATGTCCGGCAATGAGCTGAAGACCGCCGTGCACAACCTGGTCAAAATTACTAAAGACAACCATGTATGCCACTTACGAAATTGACATACTATCTGAGGCCATTAAAGTATTCATGCAGATGCTCTGATGTCCCAACATGACTTTGCTAAATGTTTATTGGTTTTGCCAAAACGCAGAGCCCAGAGACCCAGCATGGCGCCATCTTGGCTCTGGGCTACATGGTGGGAAGGTACATGAGCAAGAGGAAGGCGCTCACCTCCAGCGACTCTGCCAAAAGGCAAGAGCGGCAAAGGTCCCAGGAGGATGACGAACTTGTTGCCCTGGCAACCAAGACCATAGGTATATATGTGTGTGTGTGTGTGTGTGTGTGTGTGTGTGTGTGTGTGTGTGTGTGTGTGTGTGTGTGTGTGTGTGTGTGTGTGTGTGTGTGTGTGTGTGTGTGTGTGTGTGTGTGTGTGTGTGTGTTTTTATTTTTTTATAATTCTAGTCGTTTCAGCCAATCCATCCTTTTGACTGAAGTTTCTTGATGTAGTTTTTCAGTGGTATTGTCATGAAATTAAGACCTTGTCCTATAAGGACAACACCTTCTCATTCTCATGAAATAATGGCAAGATGATCTGAACTTTCTCACAATAGGATAGGAGGTATGAAATAGTTGAGCTGGATTTATTTCTTTTGTTTAGTTTTTTTCTTGTTTGTTTTTTTTATTACTACTAGAGGTTTTTGTTTTTTTTCACACTTTATATGAACTTACAGTTCTATGCAATTTACCACAGTTGGATTGTTATGATATGAAATTGCTCATATCGCCCACTTCTATGATATAGCGTGAGAGTACACAGTATTACAATAAATTCCTGTTCAGGGGCTGATCAGACTTCAGGCGACAACCTTCCTTACTACAGTAATCATCCCTAAATGAAGCGTCTAGGCTGTTATTTTGAGAAACCTAACTCAATCGGGTGTATTGATCTTTTATTTCCCCCCCTAATATGGAGCTAATGTCTGGTCTGTTGGTCTAGGTTCCTTCCTGGACAGCGGCAGTGCGCTGTTGGCGGTAGCGGCCACCACCGCCGTGGGGGAGGTCGGGCGTAACGGGATGCTGCTGATCCCGGCAGAGGGCGAAGGCTTCACTAAGCTGTCCACCGTGGGCAACCTCCTGGCCCGCATCCCCTCCGGCAAGGAGACCACCAAGGTAAGAAACTACTGCTGCTCCCGCAGTTATTGAGTGAGAGCAGTGCATATTGTCCATTGTATACATTTGTATACAATGTGTGTTTGTGTCCGTCTCCCAGATGAAGGAGAGGTCTATCCAGACTTTGGGCTACCTCCCAGTCGGCGATGGAGACTTTCCACACCAGAAGAAGCTCCTGCAGGGACTGATGGACTCAGTGGAGGTATTAAACACACTTGATAGCAGCAATAATAAAGCAGTAATACAAAAACAGTCACTTAAATTGGATACAATGATAAATTAAACTTCTAATATTTTGGAACTTACACCTTCAATTGCTTAGAAAATGGCATTTTCCACTCGGCTAAACCCATTTTCTCTTTTTACCTCCGTTTTCTCGAACTTCACCATCCTCTCCTCCCCTCTTAGGCCAAGCAGGTAGAGCTGCAGTTCACAGTGGGGGAGGCCATCACCAGTGCGGCTGTTGGGTCCAGTTCTGGTGCTGCCCGAGACCCCTGGACCTGCACCGAGGACCAGTACAGCCCACCAGACAGTAAGTTAACAATTTATTAACAAGTTGTTAATAATAAAACTTTAATTAACAACCAAATATTAAATGTTGTTTGAGTTGGGAATTTATTATTGAATGCAAAAATGCATACATTTTCAACATTTGTACCAGATGCTACGACCCGTGGTCGGGTTTCATCGGCCGGTCAGTGTCAAATATATTTTCAGATTCTGTGCGGGTCAAATTTACACTGCAGTGCTGTTCTCATGGACTGTACTCGTAAAAAATGTTCCGTTACCAACATAATGTAAGGTAGTTCCGTAGTTGACATTCAAAAAAGATAAAGAAAGAAAATGTTGGCTGTTTGGAGGTACTTCAAGGTAAACAAAGAAGATAAAGTAAATTATTTATTCATTGCCTGACAGCAGCTGGTAAACATGTTGTAACTTTACAAGATAATGCATTTCAAGGGGTATATCCTAATAAGATTAATTAGTATATATAGTTGGCCGTAGTAGCTCGCATAGGATGTGATTAGCCTCATTATGAGACGGCTACAATGTGAATAACTGATGGAGTCATTTAGCTGCATTAACTCAAACACCACGGAGACTCCCCGTTACACTGTTGTGGTACTCAAAATATTCTCCCAAATTTGGCAAGTTTGCCATGTATTTACAATTTGGAAAAAAAAAAAAAAAAAAACACATGCAGTTACTATTAAGTGTTAAGTATTTCCTGAAAATATATCTAGCATTACTTTGTTCACTCCATATTGAGACATGTTTTGATAAACATTCTAGTGGGCTGTAGGGCTCCAGACAGACCTGCTGAAAATCTTAGGAGCACCAGCACAAAATTTAGGAGTACCACCGAAATCAGCATGCAACGCAACCCATTCATGTTTTCACCATGTCTACATGCCTAAATGCAATGAGTTGCTGCCATGTGATTGGCTGATTAGCTATTTGTATTAACAAGCAATTGAACAGGTGTACCTAAGTGTGTGTGTGTGTGTGTGTGTGTGTGTGTGTGTGTGTGTGTGTGTGTGTGTGTGTGTGTGTGTGTGTGTGTGTGTGTGTGTGTGTGTGTGTGTGTGTGTGTGTGTGTGTGTGTGTGTACAGCAGGGGTGCCCAATACGTCGATCGCGATCGACCGGTAGATCGCGAAGGTAGTGCGGGTAGATCGCACCCCATTCCAAAAAAAAATAAAAAATCTGCAAGGAAAAGACAAAACCGTGGTCAACATGATCAGTTCAGTTCAGTAGTGCAACTTCTGTCCTCAAAGCTGCAGCGCCATGATTTGGGGAACTTTCAAAACCTTACATGAAAGCTGGAGACCCAAGGGAAGGCAGGGAGGGGAGGGGTGCGAGGAGCGCCCCGACAGTGTGTGCTACACAGAGCGGATTGAAAACTGTCTGTCAGACTTTGACAAACGGTTTCAAGGTGCTTTACTCAAGCCAATCGCTACATTTATGTGCTTCCCATTTAGGGAAGATATTGAGGTTGATTCACTCGCATCAAAAATTGCAACACTGTTTCACCTGAACTTGTCTGCAGTGGAGGATGAGATGTTGACACTACAGGTTGACATTCAGCTCAAGTCCAGGGCTCATGGACCGTTTTGGAACTTGCTCACAGAGGAAAAGTACACAAACATGAGGAAATGTGCCACCTCCTTGACTGCATTATTCGGCTCTACTTATTTATGTGAGTCAGCCTTTTCCCACGTGAAGATTATTGAGTCGAAATAGCGTTCCACCGTGACGGATGGTTATTTGGAAGCCTGCTTGAGGCTGGCTACCAGCAGCTACTGTCCGGATTATCCAACCCTGGCCAGCTCCATTCAGTGCAAGTCATCAGAGTAAGGTAGTGACCATAAATGTATTTAATGCTATTGTGCCGTAAGGGTTCATGCAGGGATGCAAGGTACGCCATCATATTTTGTATATATGAAGTATACTCAGTATATACATATAAATATATATATTTAGCATTTTATAATGAAGGTAGATCATTTTGACCTGGTCATTTTAAAAGTAGCTCGCAAGCCGAAAAAGAGTGGGCACCCCTGCTATCCAGTGTATATATATATATATTTTTATTTATTTACATTTTTTTATGTGGAACACCCTGCAAAATCCCTCATAGCCTAGTTAGGACAAGTGAACGACTTCAGTTACAAGCGTGTTCTCCTTCCATGTCAGACGTGAAGAACAACGACGTGGTGCCCTGGGTGCTGAATTCCATCCTGGCCAAGTACATTCCCAGCCAGAACCCTCACATCCGTCAGGCCGCCTGCATCTGGCTGCTGTCCTTGGTCAAGAAACTGGCTCAGCACAAGGAGATCAAGGTACCCAGCACAGGCTCTTCATATAAGTATGAACCAATTTCATAATGATTGTTCATGAATTTAGGGAAGAAAAGTAGGTTTAATATTGTACAATATGATGGTGTCTTCATTTCATGATGATTCCACTGAAAAAATAATATTGAAACTAACTCAACTAATAGGTTCTATGGTTGAGTTGTGGACTATACTACCTGTCCTGGAATTTATATGCAACTGAATTGTGCCAATTATCGAGCTACAATGATGCATTAGTCTTACCGCCTTATTTATGAATAGGATTTTGTTCATTCTGTTATTGTTTTATGGATTTTTATTCAAATTTGTGCTCTCTCCTGTCCTCCAGTCCCACCTGAAGGAGATCCAGACGGCGTTCATCTCTATTCTCTCAGATCCTGATGGTGAGATCCCTATGATTTATGGTTCATACTTTCCCTTTCCACTGTTACCCTCTTCATCAACCCAATACCAACCAGTGCTTTCTGGAACGTCCAACGTGGATCCGTGCAGTTCAGTAGAATGATCCCCCCCCCCCCCTTCTTCTCTGATTTAAGAGTTGAGTCAGGACGTGGCGTCCAAAGGCCTTGGCCTGGTCTATGAGATGGGAGGAGAGCAGGACCAGCAGGAGCTGGTGTCCACCCTGGTGGAAACCCTCATGACTGGCAAACGGTGAAAAGTCATGCTTTAATATAATCAAGTACAATTTAATGAGACCATTTATCATGTCAAGTGATAAAAATTATGGATAGAGAAAAAATGTATTGATGTACGCCCACAGGGTGAGACACACCGTCTCGGATGACACAGAGGTGTTCCAAGGGGAGGCTTTGGGAAAAGCACCTGATGGGTGAGAGAATCTAAATTTTAACCGAGACCCATGTGTTGAGAGAGGACCTAAGAAGTTTTAGATACAGTTGAGTTGTTTTTATTGTTTCTGATTGGCCCCCTTTCTGTGTTTCATCACTGCCTATCCTTCCAGCCATGGGCTGTCCACCTACAAGGAGCTCTGCTCATTGGCCAGCGACCTGAACCAACCAGACCTGGTCTACAAGTTCATGAACCTGGCCAATCACCACGCCATGTGGAATTCCCGCAAGGTACCACGAGGACACAACAGCCCAGTTTATGCATCGTCACTGACCTTTTTAGGGCTGGTGTTCACTGTATTCATGTTTGCATTTTTTTTTTTTATGTCCAAAGGTTTTTAGGATCATAATATAAAGAGAAGCTACATAGCTAAACCCTTATGGAGCTTACTGTATTCATACACTATACTATTGTACTATACTACGATAATCAGTTCAGTTCAGTTCAAAGACTAGAATAAATTCCTCCCTGCTTTTGTTCGGACCCTTTCCAACGCCCGTCTCATCCTGCTCTGTAGGGGGCAGCGTTTGGCTTCAACATCATCGCGGCCAAGGCCGGGGAGCAGCTTGCCCCCTACCTTTCGCAGCTGGTACCGCGGCTCTACCGCTACCAGTTCGACCCCAACCTGGGCATCCGCCAGGCCATGACCTGCATCTGGGACGCCCTGGTCACAGACAAGACCCTGGTGATGTCTTCCTCTTGTACGCTCATGCTTGTACGCTTCTCGGGTTAAATCGGTGTCTATTAAATGTGTGTTTGTGTTTTCTTGTGCTTCAGGTCGACAAGTATCTGAAGGACATCCTGCAGGACGTCATTTCCAACCTGACCAGTAACACCTGGAGAGTGCGCGAGTCCAGGTACAAACTACGTAAACATTTCAGTGGGATTGATTTGTATTAAATGCCGCGACTTGATATTAAACTGTGCCTGACTATTTGTATTTTTGCTCGATTTTTTAGATTTTTACTGTGCTTTATTTTATTTTATTTTTTCCCCTCAGCTGCCTGGCTCTGAACGACCTCATCCGTGGCCGTCAGGCCGATGACCTCATCGATTACCTGGCGGAGATGTGGGAGACGCTGTTCAGGGTTCTGGACGACATAAAGGTGGCCAGGAAGTCTCCTCTTTCCTGTTAAACAACTCTATTATTATATAACATTTATAAGTTCTCCCCTAGGGCTGGTCTTATAGAGAAATATACTCCTATGCTGTCATTTAATGTAGGATTCTGGTAGTGGTGTAACGGATCGTAGTTGTGATGCGTGATCCGTGATGCGTACAGATCCCCCCCCCACAGATCAATTGCAAAATTTAACCATCATAGTGAAATACAGTTTTACTTACAGTGTTACTTTTTGAAGTAATAATTCCATAATTCTGACTCAAAATTGAAATGAGTGTTCGATTTCGAACTTCAAAATCACATTCAGTTTTGCGATTCTCACCCATAATTTTGTGGGTAATATTGCCCGACATGAATGTGATCTCTAATGTCACGTTATCTGAAAATCAACTGTGTACTGTTTCGCTGAAGCGCCGCTTTGGGGAGGTGGGTGGGGAGCGAACTGAAGCCCGAGCCGCAGGAGCCAGAGCTCAGCTGGGCTGAGGACTGAGAGCACAGCTGGAGCACGGCTTGTGCGTTCTTATAATTTAAAGAAGTTCGTTCCGATTCAATAAAATATGATATATTTTACAATATGTCCTGTTAATTTGTCGACTTGAGAGGGCAGGACAGAGACCGGCAGCTTGTGAGAAGAGCCGGTACACGCTACATACAGTAAGAGTAGTTAGTGTTATGATTTAATGTGACTGGAGTCAAAATTACTTATTGAGAAACAAGTGTTCTCTTTACAAATCAAGACTCGATAGGGTTAGTGCTGAAAAAAATCCATATGTTTAAGTCAAAAATTGAATCGTGTATTGAGAGACGCAGACTTCTCTACAACAACGACTGTACCTCCTCGCTCAATTCTGAGCCCATTTTCATGATATTTAGTTTGTTATTAACGTGAGACATTGAACACGATAGTGGTTACTGTTACTGGAATTAAATTCAGTTATTGGGTGCGGATCTAATCATATTTTTACATTAACTACCATGTTTAAAGGAAGAAGGCATCATGCGTGCCTCATATTGCTCTTTAATTTAACAATTGAGTATTTAATATTTATTATATTTTAAGATTTTATTTTAACATTGGACATCTTGAATGTATTTCATTTAAGCCCATGGGCAAAAGTTCCTTGCTTTAAGTGTCTTACAGAATCAATGGAAAGCAAAGTTATATTTGTCTGCCTTTTTTTTTTTTTTTTTTTTTTTTTTTTTTTTAAATTTTTTAATTTTTTTGCTGCTCCGAAAATTGATCTGATCAGTGACTCAAAACCGTGATACGATCCAAACTGTGAGTTTTGTGATCCGTTGCACCACTAGATTCTGGGCTAAAACTCCTCAAACCTCTCATATTTCAGACATGATATCATGAGAAACAGATAAAATATTCTCATTGCTTTAGGCTGCAAATTTCTCTGCCATCATATTTTGCGTTGATGCAATACCACTGAAAGACTTTTAAAGATTATATTGATTTACTGTAGGATTTTTGATCCAGGTATGGATATTCTGACCTAGTTGTCTTTCAGGAATCTGTGCGGAAGGCTGCTGACATGGCACTTAAAACACTCAGCAAGGTATGGGTGTTGTCTATACTCATATAAATGATCTATTTTTCTTTCCAAAATAGGTTGCCTTTTATCGTGTGTGTGTGTGTGTGTGTGTGTGTGTGTGTGTGTGTGTGTGTGTGTGTGTGTGTGTGTGTGTGTGTGTGTGTGTGTGTGTGTGTGTGTGTGTGTGTGTGTGTGTGTGTGTGTGTGTGTGTGTTCCCTCTGATCAGGTGTGTGCCCGGATGTGCGAGTCCACTGGGACAGCAGCTCAGAGAACCGTGGCCGTGCTGCTGCCGACCCTGCTGGACAAAGGCATCGTCAGCAATGTTGCGGAGGTTCGCGCCTTAAGGTATTTCAGAGAGTCTTTATTCACCAAGTGCAAGATTCACAATTTATGGCACAGGTGCCAACATGGATAATAAATACAAGTACTCAGTATCTTAAGAATATAGCGTTATCACCATGTTGGAAATTAAAATTGCACTCGTCCAAAGGGTATCAATTTATGTAGCGTTATATGGTTTATTAAACTATTAAATGGCTTTTATTTACGGGGCACCACTCCCATTCTGGGAGAACAGCAAATAAACCAAATGAACTCATCATTAATCATTAACTGATTAATTGATCAGTCACATAAGTATTGGAGGAGCTCTTGTCCGATACATTTACTATGTTCTCCACCTCTTAAGGAACACAAACGGATGAATTTCTTTCCAATAAATGGGATTTATTTTATCATGCTCACTAATTGAGTAAATTAAATTGAAGAAAATAAATGATAAAGAAAATAATAGTAAACTATATGAAAAATGAAAATAGTAAAGTCAATGATAAAGCAAATAAGAAAGTGAGTACAGTACTTAAAAATGGTGACAGACCTTAACTCAAAGACAACGGTGAGGCAAGACGTTATGTGACTCTTTCATCAAAATAATAAAAGGAAGCACACGCTAAGGGTCGTTAACTTCTTTAACAGGGAAATGTATTTCATTGGGCACCAACCCGTATCAAGAAGCAGATTTGGAAGCCTTACGGATCATCGAGTCATGGTGGAGAGCTTCAGCGGGCTCTCCAGAGCAGGACCGAGCGGGGTCTGTGGCGTTGTGGGCAACCGCAGCAGTTTGTCTTGTCTGCAGGGGATTTTCAGCCACATCATGTGGGAGTCAGCGGGTGCATGGCGCCAGGGAAAGAGTCCAAAGTTCCCAGGCGGACTAGAGCTGTTCGCCTGCTTGGGAAGGCTTCAGTGCAGCGTGCTCCGGGGGCCATGATTTCACTCACAGAGTCAGTTTGGGTGAACTAATAACTTCCGGGTTGAATGGCGATGGCTTCCGTGCGCTTCTCTCATTGTGGTTGAGTGTCGATGAAATGGGCAAACTTTAGCGAGAACAAAGACCGAAAGAAAATCCGTTGAGAAACTTAAAATTAAACCGGTTTTAGCGTGAAAGATGCGACCACATTGATACGCATATGGCTGGATCGATCTAAATGTACCATGAACCGGTCGATGGCCCGATTCTAAAGTTACCGATCGGTTGACTTAAGCTTTGCTGCTAATTCTACTTATGTATAAAGTAAGCTGCTGCAGAAGACTCACTGATCTAACGTTACAAGTCACGTTACTTTCCAAATAGAGATTATTTGTTTTGTTTTGAGACACGGGGAACAAGAAGCACAGTGGACTGGAGATCGCTCCCTCTCCATTACGCAATCCGCCCCTGATCCAAGGCAGAACGGGAGAGTCCCTTAGTTGGGTTTAAAATATTTGTTTCATTCAAGTAGAAACTAACAAAACTAAATAGATCCAAAATAACAGCACAGGAAAACCGGCTCGGGAACTGGCGCAGTGCTGTGAGTTAGGCTTACGTTTTTTGCATTTTCCATACAAGTAAAAAAACTAAGGAAACAAAATAAATCCAAATCTTTCTCTAAATCCCTGTTCAGAACCCTGCGCTGCGTCTCAACGTGCAGTCCAGAGTGTCAACTGATTATGATAGTGTAACGTTCTAGGCGGCGGAAGAGGCCACACGGTTGTTAGTACACACTGAGGTTTATTTTTTACCTTCCAGGCTACTATTTCGGCCATAACCTACACCGTTGAACCGACAACCAAACACTTCTCCTTCCGCTCTCTCAGACTTTGTCCCTTCACACACACACACACACACACACACCCCCGCACCAGATTGCCCGTGCACATTCCCTCTCGTGAGACTTGTGAACCGCACGCAGTAAAACACATTTTAACGGACAATTAACTACTACTCACCCCGGTTACTTAAATACTCCAACGCACCCAGGGTCATTACAATATGTGACCCACTGCAGATTTTGGGTACTTTTGTTGCTGTTTGACTTCTTTATTTTTCAGGCCATTAGAAAGTGGAGAATCAGAGCTTCAAAACAAGGTGTCACTTGTAGGAATCAAGTCAATATTTTTAAAGCTATGGCTTGTTAACGACGAGGGTGCGGCAAACTGTGTTTCTGAGATAATCACCTTCAAATTTTTCCGACGGCTCCGCATCTTGTTTACGGAGGTGACGTCAGCTTTTCTTATTCGCGTTCAGAATCAAGGTGTCTTATAAAACACGTACGATTTATAGGTTAAACTATCAAAACGGTTTCACATTGTGACTTCACATCCCATGGAATATGGAGGAATGATCTTCACCTAGACGTTCGCTTTAAAGGAAACCATCGGCGTTATTCAGCGCTGTTCCGCGTCCTGGTAAGTGAACTGCGTTTCCCCATGTAATCTAACGGGAATATTTAACTCCACGGTTAAACATTTATCTACTATTTTTAAAACAAATTTGGCTTTGAAAATACGTTCAGAGGAAGAAAAAAAAACGCACAAAGGAACGCAAATCTGGAAAAATCTCATTTTCCTTCTAGAAAGGTTTTTTCAACTTATTTGGCAGCTCGTGGTGATTTTAGAAATGCACGACAATGCGGGTTTTGCTGCGGCGAGTCACATATTATATCATATATTAATATATCCGAATCAATATATTTGATATCATTATATCTAAATACCATGAAGTAACAAAAATACTGTGGTTATGGAATATTTATATTTGAAGGTAAGCAGCCACTTTTATAGAATTGGCTTATTTTAATTTGTAATGGAAAATGAATGTCGAGATTAAACAAATGTTAAGAACTGTATCAGATTGCATCATGACAAATTGCACTGAATCGTTCCGTATTAAAATGTGTTGTCCTTGAATGGTATCGTAGCCCATGTATCAGAACATCCTATAAGGGAGCTATGCACCCCTTTGAACTGTTGACAATTTTTGGGCCGGGCCCTAAAAGACCCGGCCCAGATCCAACAGCGTCAGCGGGGGTAACCGTTCACCCGTCTCCCTTGACCCTGGTCCCAAGATGCCTAATCCTGACCTGAAAAAGTTGGACTTCGCCTAAATGATGTGCTAGTGCACCTTAACAGAAAAACTTATGCGCACCAGTTTCACCAATCTAAAAAGGAACACAAGGAATAATTACCAAGACTTTAATATAAACACATAAATCCGTATACAGATACACTGTCAGATTCCCCAAATTATGTTACAAGAGGAGACTCAATACTCAATATTGAGATCAGGGGTTTTTGTTTCAAAAACAACACATGACATCAAGTTTCTGGCAACACATAAGCAAAGTGAACCACTACCCAACGCTACATGATTATCTTGATTATTACAGCACTACATTGTGCCTCTGCTCTCAGCATCCAGACCCTGGTGAAGGTCAGTAAGACGGCCGGTGCTCGGCTGAAGCCCCACGCCCCTCGCCTCATCCCCGCGCTGCTGGAGTCTCTGAGTACCCTAGAGCCCCAGGTCCTCAACTACCTGAGCCTCAGGGCCACGGAGCAGGAGAAGGTGAGCTCTCAGCGGTGTGAGCCCAAACACCCTCCAGCCATGATGATTCAGAAGGCCGCTCATTAGGTCTTAAAAAGTATTACCTGTAACCCCCTGATACCTGCAGACACCCCGATAGACCCACTCATAAAACAACCCAAAACCTGTCTTGTGTGCCGGTTCTCTAGAGCACTATGGACGCCGCCAGGCTGAGCGCAGCCAAGTCCTCCCCCATGATGGAGACCATCAACATGGTAAGGAAAGACAGAAACTACACCATCTTTACACAGGATTAACTTTGCTCTACGCTCTTGTTTTCAGAGTTTCCTCTGTGTCTTTTTGTCTAGTGTCTGCAGCACCTGGACGTCTCTGTGTTGGGAGAGCTGGTGCCGAGGCTCTGTGAGCTGCTGAAAAGCGGAGTGGGACTGGGCACCAAGGTGCGCGCACACACACACACACACACACACACACACACACACACACACACACACACACACACACACACACACACACGTTTCCTTGAAAATATTGAAAGGCTTCTTTGTTTAAGAATGTCTTAATTCCTATTCCTGAAACAAGTTAAGGTATGTAAGAACAGATGCTTTATTAACATTTTTTTATTGCTTTGTTATTTCTCCGAATGGATTGTTGGCGTTTCGATCCTACAGCTGGGCGCCGCCATGTTGGATCAGTTCTCGCAAGATCACAGCTCGCTCTCCCGCTACGCTAAAGTCTGAACCTTTGGGGGAAGAAAAATAAACACTGTTCTCTCCATTATGATCTTCACAGGGCAGCTGTGCGAGCGTGATCGTGTCCCTCACGGTGCAGTGTCCCCAGGACCTGGCTCCATACTCGGGTACAACACAAAGTCATATACTCATAACTGTCAGTATGCTCTAATATACCCAAGGTTTGAATTGGGGGTGGACACCTTTTGGTAAATAGATAAATAATAATGATAACCCTTACCACGTAGCCATATATATATATTTAAAGATTTTTTTCCATATTTTTCTTCGACAACTCTCATTAAATTCCACCAGCCGCCCTTCACTGTTTGTTCAGAACTATTAGTGTAATTACGGTACTAACAATATCACTCGCTATAGATGGATGGATGGATAGATGGCCCAACACGCACAACTCATTGAAATATTTCCAAATGTTTGACCTGTAATTAAAAAAAGAATAACTTCAAGGCACTCCTCCCAAATCCCAATTTATTACTGTTTATTTTTTGGGGTATTTCCAGGTAAACTGATGAGCGCTCTGCTGAGCGGCATCCACGACCGGAGCAGCGTGATGCAGAAAGCCTTCGCCTTCGCTCTGGGCCACCTGGTCAGGGTAGGAAGCCCTGTGTCCTCTGCATGGTGGGATGGGGGGCTGGAGGGATGAGTGGGTGAGGTTCACAGCGCAGGTTTTTTGCTTTCTGCCGTCAGACGGCGAAAGACAGCAGCGTGGAGAAGCTCCTCCTGAAGCTCCACACCTGGTACCTGGAGAAAGAGGGTGAGACGCTTCCTCCTTTGCCGAATACCCCGTGGGGGAACGGGCTCTTACACTCATATTTTCTTTATTTCTCCCCTCTACGCTTTCCTTCTTCCTTTCCTCCTAAGTTCATGCTTTTCCCTCCTCTATCCCCTCCTTTTTCATCCTTCCCTCCTTTTTTCCTCCCTTTTCTTTCCCTCCTGCCCGCTTTGCCGGCCTTTTTTTTAAATGTTATTTTATCTTCCTCCTTTCTACACTCTTCATTCATGGTCTTCATCGTTTTCCCCTCGTTCATCTCTCCTCCTTCCCCATCCAGAGCCGGTGTACAAGTCTTCGTGTGCCCTGACGGTGCACTCCATCAGCCACTACAGCCCTGACGTGCTGAAGGGCCATGCGGGCGTGGCCCTGCCGCTGGCCTTCCTGGGCATGCACCAGCTGCCCGGCCCCGACGACGAGCAGGCCCAGAGCCCCGACGCCGTGCTGTGGGCTGAGGTGTGGCAGGAGAACGTCCCAGGTACTATACACTATATTTCCTTTTTCCCACTGCACCAAAAACCCGGTTACACACGTTAACATCTGGCATTTGTCATCAGTAGGAAAGGTAATGCCCGGGTTTCAATCCCGGGTCAAATGACTCTGCAATAGACGCAGGTTTTTATCGGCTCCAGCTCCCATCGGTTCTGATGTGAACATGGCACCCGGGTAGACGCCCTAATTTTGGCCCCTTTACCGGCCCGATGCGACACGCGTTCGAGTTCCTGACGTTGGCGAATAAATAGACAGGAGTATCTGTGTCTCATTTCATATCTGATTTAGAATCCAAAGTTAATGGCTTTATTGGGGGACCATGACATTGTTTTTTGTGGGGACCGCGGCGGAGAACTCCACACTCCCCACCGGGCTCCGAGCCACTCCAGCACCGCCCCAAGTTGGTCTCCGAACCTTTTGTAGGAACGATGAGAACGGAGTCCAGCTGGATGATGAGACGGGGTTTTTTAGTTTTTTGGGTTTTTTTGTGTTGTTTTTTCAAATTTTACAGTTTTATGTCGTTGTTTCCTGCTGTTTCCTGTACTGGTTTTTTTTCCCCCAATCACACTGGAACCATGAAACGCCCCTTTTCCGGCGTGTTCGTGAGGTCGAAGGTGACACCAGAAGGAAAAAAAAAAAAGAATGGCATTTCTCCTGGTAATAGGAAAGGCATCAATCGCCTATTTTTGGCGCGTTTAAAATAAAAACCCACGTATACCTGCTTATTTTGGTGTAAAAAAGGTATGTGTTTGGTATACTATATGTGATTCTACAGCAATATATTATGGGATGCATTCCAAAAATATGATCAGTATGTGGGATACAATACACTATATTGCACTATATTTCTGTGTCTGTCACTCTCCATACCTAGACACACATTCATATATGTTCATCTATTTTTTCCTTCCAATTTTTTTTCTTCCTGATTTAATTACGTCATTAATTTTTTTATTACTCTATCTACATTTTGCACAGTCTTTGGAGTGTGCCCTTTTATCGTTTAACTGCTCCGTACTTCAATACGGATGGAAATTAAAAACTACAGGTTTTTCCAACACCATAAACCGTAAATAAAATATTAATTATAAATTATTATTATAATCATCAATGGATAGAGTATTGTAAAAAAATATTTTTTTATATTCTAATGTTTTATCTATTTTGTTTTAGTTGTGAGAACTCACGGTGCCTTCTTGTTGCATAAAAGATAAAAACCTTTTCATGAACTGGATCTTCTCTATAATTTATCATTTCTATATAATTCTATATCATATCATTAACAGAATTGTTCCTGAAGTTCCCCCTGGGGATTAATACAATCCTTTTACAGTTGTTGAATAATTAATGAAATTCCTATGTGTATGCAGATCATATCCAAAGATTTGAACACCACTAAGCAGTGTCATTAAGCACTTGGGGAAACTCAAACCTTAAAATCTGCATCTTTAATGGTTTAATCACCAGGCAGCTTCGGGGGCATCAGGCTCTACATGACGGAGCTGATTGCCATTACCCAGAAGGCCTTGCAGTCGCAGTCCTGGAAGATGAAGGCGCAGGGTGCGGCTGCCATGGCGACGGTGGCCAAGGAGCAGACGGGCTCGTTAGTGGCCCCGCACCTGGGCATGGTGCTGACGGCCTTGATGAACGGGCTCGCGGGGCGCACCTGGGCCGGCAAGGTAGGAACACCTGGAACGCGGGAAAATACCTTGGCTAAGGCAAACAAGTTCTCAATGAAGAGACTCCCTGGGTTGTGTTTAATGATTCACACATTTTTTTTTTTCTTGAAAGTGGGGTCAATTTGAAACGGTCAAAACGATAGTCGATTAAATGATAAAAATCAGTGAATCCTTTTTCTTTCTCTCGTCTTTTCCCTCTATTTTGTTCCATTTCTTTCCCCCTTTTTTTCGTCCTTTTTCTACTTTCTCAGCTATGTTCTTCCTTCCCGCCTTGTTCGTCCTTTTTCTCCCGTTCCTTCTCTTTTCCTTCCTCATTTCAACTTTTTTCTTAATTTATTCAGTTTTTTCTCTCCTTTCTGTCAACCTTTTTTATCGTTTTCTTTGTATTCTCCCCCCCCCCCTCTTGTCTTCCTTCCTTTCCACTTGTGCTGGAAAGATGAGAACTGGAATCCAATATTTCTTTTGAATGTCAGGGGACGAGTTCCCAATAAAAAGACTTGATAAATTAATTTGAATAATCCAAACAATTATTATTATTATTATTATTATTATTATTTATTTATTTATTTTTGATGTTAAGTCTTTTGCAAAAGACACAATTATATTAAGCACAAAATCATTGGCGATTGTCACTGAAAATATCATTATGAAATATAATTTGTCAACCTCTTTCCTGGTTGCATCCACTTTGACCACACAACACGAGGAGCAAAATAAATAAACAATATTCCCATTTGATCAAAAAATATTGCAATATCACTTTTAGTCCACCCACCTTTTCACACCAGTCTTTTGGTTTCTTCCAGGAGGAGCTGCTGAAAGCTATCGGATCAGTCGTTTCCAAATGCAGGTGCAAATGTCCAAACATTGAAAAACAAACCGAATCGTGCATTCTCGCCCCCGTTTCTTCTTATCCTTCATTGGGTCGTTTCTCAACCTCTGGTTATTTCGCCGTCCTCCAGCACGGAGCTGCAGAAGCCCTGCTCCGGGCAGCCCAGCGTCCCCGAGGTGCTGGACGTGGTGGTGAAGGAGTGCCGCAAGGAGAGCCTGGTGTACAAGATGGCCGCCCTGCGCTGCGCCGGGGACGTCCTGCACAGCAGCCAGGAGGACCGCTTCAGCGACATGGCCGAGATCCTCATTCCCCTCATCAAGAAGGTAAAGAGGATGTGGTGGATTTGGAAATATGACAGTACGTATGTGTACTGGAAGTACACTACTACGGTAGCGATAATTTACTTGAGAGAAAGTGGAGGCAGTGAAGAGGAAAGTGACTCAGGTAACGGTATATAATTGGTTTACTTAAAACAAATGTATTAACTAACTACTTATAAAGGAAGTTATTAAGTCATAGTATGTAGTATTGAATTACTGATTGAATTACTTGAGTTACCACCACGAATCCCCCTCTTTGGAGAACTATCTTACCATGTTTTGGTCTTTAAACAACTAATCCAGGAAGAGGTAGAATCACCACGGGTGAGACAAATAAACATAGAACCAAACAACAACATGTACATGGAAAAACATAAACATAGAACAAACGACATGTACATGGAAAAACATAAACATAGAAACAAACAGCAACATACATGGAAAAACAAACATCGAAACAAACATGTACATGGAAAAACAAACATAGAAACAAACGACAACTTGCATATGGAAAAACATAAACATAGAACCAAACAACAAAATGTACATGGAAAAACAAACATAGAAACAAATATGTACATGGAAAAACATAAACATAGAACCAAACTGCAACACGCACATGGAAAAACAAACATAGAAACATCAGATAACAACATGTATGGACAAAACAGAGTTAATTAGGTCCAGGAAAACTGCAACAGCAATTGGGCACATGGTCTCTTCCTGTCATAGTTATGGCAGTAAATGAGGAAGAAAAAGGAGAGGGATGTAACCAGGAGAGTCGTGTGGGTGGGTTGGGTGGTTGATTGCAGGGGACTTGTCCCAATTGGTTCTGGTGTATGAGGTCGGTATTATACCGCCTGAACCGTCCGCCCGGCAGGGCCCCCGCCTACACCAATGACCTGCGCAAGCCAGATGTCCCATCCAGCCGCAAGCCCCGAGTGCCCATTGATTGAGTTACTATTTAAATTCTGTGTGTTTGAGGGAACACAAATCTTCAATAGTTGACAGGATATAGCCTATTTGTGAATAACAAGACAAACCACTTATTTGAGCAAAATACATTTCCAAACTTGATTTTCCCCTTTGTTTAAACAATGTAAATGGGGAAGTGCAATACTTTGCTAGAAATGACCTCAAGTAAAACTATAAGTGCTAAATATTAGTTGTACTCAATAAAGACCTTTTGCGTAAGTACTGTAACAACAGTCGTTGCAACTCGTTACTTCCCACATTTAATTACAGCTTTCCAGTTGTTCTCACAGACTAGACCACACAACACAAGGGCCTTTTTAATGGTGTTAAATTTCCTCATAGGTGATCCCAGGGTCAAGGTCATGATGAATTTGTTCCAGTTCCAGGGGCTTTTTTTAGGGTGTGGTGTACGCTGCGCTCTCAACTCCATTATTGTGTATTGGTTGCGCCGAGCAAAGCGCGGGAGAGTGGAAATCCCCGTTGGGCCAATAGAAACAAGAAGTGAAGCAGACCGGAAGTGTCTGTGCAATATGGAGGAGGAACTGATTTTATCGGTTTCTGAGTTCTACGACCTTTCCTTATGGATTTATTGCGACCTTGGGAGGAAAGCGCTGTTGTGAAAACAGGTTTCTTACCGAGTGGACAGAGCAGGGGTGTTTATGCAGTGGAGATTAGCGATATATGATCAATGGCCAAAAAATATTTAACATACAATTCGCGACATGATCATGACTATTCCCTGTGTCTCTATGTGTGTGAAGACATTTCATGCGTTGATCAGTTTTGCTGTCGCAATATTAGAATAGAATATCTAAATTGGCTTATTCCCTGACAGAACTGCCCAGAGAGCGGCGGCGCCTCGCCGCGGTCCCGGTACGAGGACGAGGACGACGGAGACAGGAAGGAGAAGGAGCTGAAGACGGAGGCTCTGCTCTGCACCCTCGAGACGCTGGGGAAGGCCTGGCCCAGGAACCCGCAGACGCAGGGTGGGCGACCTCGACATTTGAACTCCTGTGGTTCACGGGACGGTAGCGCTACTTCTAAATTGTCCTTCAAATAGTCACTTACGTATGAAAGGTTTTCTGGTGTCTTCGCAGCTCGCTTCCAGGTGGAGGTGTGCTGTCTGATGTGTGACAATCTCAAGCTGAGCACCTGGAGGGTCCAGCTTGGGGTGCTGCAGTCCATGAAGGCCTACTTCCAGGGGTAAACACTAGTATTGAAACTAAAATGAAAGCATGTGTTTTTCTATTTTTCCAACCCTGGCACTATTCAAATGTTGGGTTCAGTCATTTCTAACTGTACATGGCACCACCTCACTTTAATACTTTACGCTTGAAAAACTTACCACTCTGCTGCAGCTTCTCTCTGTACTTAAATGCCAAGAGGGCAAAACAAAAAAAATAAGAGTTAAATCTCCCTTTTGGAAATGGGAACCTCACATTATAGTCCCACATTTCTCAGTGTTTTTCCAACATGTTTTAGGGAACAGTCGTTTTATTTCAATTTCAAAAATTACTTTTTGCAATTTCCGCAGTACACCCAGAGCGTAACAGTGGCTACAGTAGGTTGCCAGAAGGAAGTGGTGTAATTTCCTGTTTCTAGTCTCTTTTGTTTGTTTTTGTAGTCAAAACCCTGAGAAATCCAATAAAATGCTGGGTTTGTGACCTTTTGATTACAGTGTGGTATATAGTTTTCAAAAAGGAGATATCATGTTTGTTTGTTTTTTTATGGCTTCAGAATTTTCACCAGCGAGAAGTTGCAGCAGAGTTAAGTTTCTCAATAGTAAAAGCATTCAGTGTGGTTGTGCATTTTAATAAAACCTGTGTTGAAAAACGACAAACCTACCGTTGTGACACTTTTAAGTTAATTATGTCTGTTTCAGTTTTTGTTACTTTTTTATAATTTTATATATATATATAATATTTTTTTTTTATGAACATTTGTCCTGTGTAGGTTATTGCTTCTGGAGAAGGGCCATGAAGACGCTAATGCACTGTCCCAAATCCTGACAGAGACCTGCACTGCTCTCACACACCCTCTAGGTGAGACACTCGCCCTCACACTGCGCTCTTTTGCTCTTTCTTCATCGGCTTTACCTTCATGCCGTCAATCCTTTTCCTCCAGAAAACAAGAGTTACTCGTCCGTGCGAACCGAGGCCTTGTCGGTTGTGGAGCTATTGGTGAAGAGAACCGGTGGTGAGTAGAAATATAGTAAGAATTAGCAGTGTTTATTAAACGTGAGGAACGTAACACTGGTGTATATTTTAGACTAGATCAAGGATCACAATCTCACATCGCTGTGAGACGCCCGTTCTGTCAAAATGAAGGTCCATGCTGTTTCTCCCTTGGATCCGCAAAGCCATTCATTCACCATCCAAACCTAGACTTGAACATAGACTTATAAGCAAATTCACCTCACAAATAAATGTGTGCGTGTGTGTGCGCGTGCGCGTGTGTGCGTGTGCGTGTGTGTGCGTGTGTGTGCATGTGTGTGTGTGTGTGTGTGTGTGTGCGTGCGCGTGTGTGTGTGTCCCCTGCAGAGAGCGAACAGTGGGACTGTGTGTCGGTGAAGAGCAGGGAGCAGCTCCAGCGCTCTCTGTCCATGCTGCAGACGGACACCAGGCCTGACCTGAGGGACAAGGCCCAGGAGCTGCGCAGGCACATCCAGAGCCAACCCTGAACACAGGACACCAGACTTCCGACCATACACTGGCACCCTCCAGTCCAATCTCTTTGAACAGATATGTATGTGGGCGTTGAAGCTGGATAGTGCAGAAGGCACTGCTCCACCCCTAAATAATGCTGGCTGATTTAGGCTGACGGCTGGGAGCAAACTACTTTTGTCTTAAAGAGACTACTTCAAAACGACTCTCTCAGAGTCTAAATGTGGACAATACAAAAGACGATAAATCTGTCAACAGGTTTATGTATTTGGTTCATTTTAAATAACTGATCAGGTAATATTTTGAATAAATTGTATGAACCAATGTGTTTTTTTTTGTTTTTTTTGGTGAAAGCTGTATACGTATTCCTCCCGTGGGGAGTTTTGAACTACTGCTGTGGTGTAATCATGAGATAAGCGCAACAACAACAACGGGTCCCTCTGTTTTGCAGGGAGGTCGTCACTCAGAGCCAGAGATTAGATCATATCTAGATGTGGCACTGCTGTTTGCCAAGAACTATAAAATAAAAAATAAACAATAAAAAAAAAAAAGCGTCAACTGTGCAGATGGATGAAATTTAAGGTGGGTGGAAATAACTCTGCAAGACAAAGGGCATTGTGCATCAGTCCATTTTAAGAAACTTGTGTGTTTGTGTGCTTTTTTTTTTTTTTTTTTTTTGCTTTTTTTTTTTTTTTTTTTCCTCCCCCAAACCATTCGAATGACGAATGCGGGTGTTTAACAGTTAATTTTTTTAGAAGCCTTGAAAATTGAAAAGCCAGTTGTAATGTTAATGTGAGAGGCAGGTGTTGTGTTCATTTGTCCCCTAATAAAGAAAAACAGTGAAAACTTGAAGATACCACACTCTTTTTTTGATGTCTAAAATTGTATTCCCCTTGCAATCAGTTTCAATAATCATGCAATAAGAAAATAACACTTAGTCACAGTGCATGCGCTCAGCCTGTCACCACAACTTTTCACTCCAGCCGTTTGACCAAAAGTGGCATCTGGTGTAAAGTAAATAATACAGCACCCACGGTACCATTATGTTGCATAACTTGGAGTGAGATGCGTGTAGACATAACGCATAACTCGTGTCGAGCCGCATACACGCATACTATCCTGACGTCCATTTGTTCAACCAGTGACTGCAACACATCAGCATCATTAAATTCAAGAGACAAACTGCTGAACCAAGCTCTTAAAGTGTCTCTGCTAACAAGAGCAGTGTTCCAGTGGTCTAGGAGCAGCCCCCTCCAGAAACACCGGACGGCCTCCAATGCAACCGAAAGCTGTGTTTCCACCGCAGGAACTTTCCCCAGCAACTACTAACCTTTGGAGGAACTCGGTGCGCTTCCGCCACAGGAACCAAGGTCTAAGTTAAGTTCCCGGGGTAAAAGTCTCCAGGAACCAAAAAGTCCCCGCTCCGGGGGGAGGGTTGTACTTTTCAAAAGTCCAGGAACTTTGGGGGTGGGACTTGCAGCACTGAACATTTCTGATTCGTCGAGTACTAGCAGCATTTTTTTTCAGACACCATTTCTTTAAATCTGAAGTCGCAAACGGCTGTATGGACATATGGGGGAGGGATCGGCTCCCCGTCCTCGGGCCTTGATTCCAGGCAACGCTCCCCAGCCTCTGCATCTCCCTCAGCATCCTCGCCAGGTGGATCAGAAGGAGTTGGAGTTGGCCACGCACCCTAACCCTAACCCTGGTAGAGGAGGAGGTGGAAGGAGAAGAGCCAGCTGAGGAGGCACAAGGTGCTGCTCACAAACCCTCCAAGGGGCCTTTCCACCAGGACCTGCTGCATCTCCCGGAGCGAGCTCTGGCAAAGCTGGGGATCCCGTGGGCAGACCCCGAGCCCGCCCCTCCCTCTGCTCTCCGGGGCGTATTTTACGGAGGCTGGGGATCGGCTTCCCTCCCGGTGCTGGAGGATTTCACTAAGGAGGTGAGGTTGTCTCGTGGTGGTCCTCAGAAGACGCGCTCCCCCATCCAGGCGTTCAACCGGTGGTCTACCCTGGACGCGAAGCCAGAGTTGGGATACCTGGCGATGCCGCCCCTAGGGGGAATCAGTAGCTGCCCACCTGTGCCACTCCCTCCCCGCAGAAAAGCCTCAGCTACCGTCCAAGGCGTGTAGACTGGCGGCTAATTTGTCAGAGAAATCCTACAAGGCCGTGGGGCAGGCTGCGGCCCTGCTTAATAATGTCTGCCTGCTGCAGGCCCACCAGGCCAGGCTCCTACGGGAGCTGGAGGGGCAGGCCACCCACGAGACCTACCTGGAACTGTGCAAGGCTCGCTCGCTCAAGAGGTGAATAATATGACAGGTGGTGACCCAGGATATAAACTGGGGGGCGGGCAGTATGATGGGTGTTCTAGAGGCCCAATCACAGCCTTTCAGGGCCAAGTTGAGACGGCTGGTCTAAAGAAAAATTTGTCTTTGGGCTTTATTCAGTGGAGCTGTCTGGAGACAGCTGAAGGCATAATAAGAACTCTCGTTCTTCATTCATACAACCAGGGTTGTTGCACGACCCAAACGATTTTTTGTTCTAAAAACAGAAAACGAAAAGACGAACGAGTATGTGTATGAACACACAAACTGACATGTGGGGTGTGTAGTGAGTACGATGTTGCCCTCCTACACAGCAGACCCCGGTTTGATTCCCTGTGTGTCATCTCATGTTTTTCAATATGTTTCAAACTTGATGATGAAATCTTGCTTGTGAGGGCGAATATCTTTTTTGATAGTTAATACGAGGACAAAAGAATAAAATGGGTAAAGACAATCAAAGTGATATTCCACAATATCAAGAAGAAAGGTTCTTCTTGTTGGTGTATGGTCTTCTGCATTAACATCACCTACTATACTGGAGTGGAGCAGTTTGTTGCGAATTTGACGTGAGCAGTTGATTTTTCATACGACAGCGGACTAATTTGCATCGTCACGGTTCTTGAGACTGCGGCGGAAACGCAGACAACTGGCTGAAGGAACCTTGTAGTGCTGGGTACTTTGGGTGGGAACACGGCTTATGATGTCGACACATCAGTTCTACATAAGATCTGATAGGCTGCAGGACCGAGGAAGGTCAACTGGAGCTACTGAAACTGCAGCCACCCACCAGGTTATCAACGCAGGTTGGATTCCGGTGGTACCTCAGTGAAAATTGAGCGGTAAAATGTCCATTTGTGGTGTAAAGGCCGATTTACAAAAAAAACCCACCTACGGTCCAAGTGTAGGATGTGGTGAGCGCCGGTGGTTACGTGCACCTCTCGTAAAAAAAAGTTGAATTAGGCGTAGGGCTATGCAGGAATGCAAGCGCTGTGGATTTCCTTTGCATTTGACTCTATAGCAATTAAAATTAAACTTTAATACAAAGATTGAGAATTTATATGGCACTGCGCTCACCACCGCCAACACCACTACCGGTGTAGTTAATGCTGAGGTCAGATAAAAGAACACGTCATTTAAATCCCACGGCTATTTAGTTGTGATTTTGAAATGTCAATATTTGTACATAGTTATTTCAAACTTTAGTACGAAATTAAATACCTCATTGTAAATGGCCTCCTGCAGCCCACCTGCAGTACCTTCACCGCCCACCAGGGGCTGCAGCCTACACTTTGAGCAGAAAAAGAAAACAGAAACAGTCTTTAATTGTCACACGACACTCCACAACACATGCTTGCACACACACACATGCTTGATGGTGGCCGGTGAAATGGCTCCTCTGCTTTTGACCCATCCTGGCTTGTCCTTCCTCCGGGGGCACAGCCAGGAGCAGTGGGCAGCGTACGTGGACGCGCCCGGGGACAAGTGTCCATCGCTGGTCAGACGATGATGGGTGCATGTTTTTGGTGGGGGTCCTTACTGACGTGAGGTGGAGGAAACCCCATGTGAGCACGGGGAGAACATGCAAACTCCACACAGAAAGGCTCCTATTTGGGAGATAACCCACCGGAGCACGGCGCCGACAGCGCCCCAGGCGGGAATCGAACCCAGGACCTTCTTGCTGTGAGGCAGCAGTGCAATGCACTGCGCCACCGTGCCACAACTCTGGTCTAGAGAATTTTTACCGAAACACACCTATGCTGATCACTTCTGTATTCAGCAGACTAACCAAATTGAGTCCATGGCTTCCCAACTCAAACTGTGTTTTAAATAGACAATGACAGACCCGAATGAAGGAAGCATTAGCATTACAGCATTAGTCATGTATGTATATGTATGTGACGAATAAACCCCTTGAATGTATTTAATCCATCAAATGAAGGCATTCCTTTGACCGACCCAGACAGAACTGGGGGAAGCAAGTAAAGACGAAATACAGATGAGTCGAGTTAAATCTATTGGCGATCGATGCACCGCAGCGATCGCGATTGGAATTTTTCACCATCGCCCAAGCCAACCTCATAATAGACATAACAGCCTTGAAATAGATGTATGCCTATGCTTGCCCTACCCTTATTTTCCAAATTCTATTTCAAAAGGTGGACGCAGCCAAAACTCTTTTAATCCCCGGATGGAAATTTAATTCACCCCCAACGGGAAGAGGGCCGTCCTTTCATTTCATTTCAAATTGAAGTTACCATCCTATATTATCTATTAGGTAAATGTACACATTTTACTTGGGTCTCATTGTCCTTGGACGTTCATTCCAAAAACCCTGACATAAGTTGACCATCACAAAAGAAAAAAAAAACAAAAAACCCAACATGAAGTAAGCAACTATTTTTTCCCATCATGTTGAATCTCAAATCGCATCCCGATCCGGTTTCCTCCACCTACCATCAGTAAGGACACCCACCAAAAACATGCAGACATCATCGTCTGACCAGCGATGGACACTCGTCACCAGGTCCCCGGGTGCGTCCACGTATGCTGCCCACTGCTCCTGGCTGTGCCCCCGGAGGAAGGACAAGCCAGGATGGGTTAAATGCAGAGGAACCATTTCACCGGCCACCATCCAAAAGCATGTGCGTGCGTGTGCATGTGTTGCGTGACAATTAAAGATCTCTCTAAACTATTAGGGTTCATTTAAGTCTCAGAAAAACACTCTTACTCAATAATTATTATTTTGTTGTCTTGTTTTCGGAATTAAAAAAAAAAAAAAAAAAAAAAAAGGAAACCAGGCATAAATACACTTGTAAATATTTAATAAACAGTATGGAAAAATAAAGCCTTGAGCGTTACATTGCTTCTGGGCAGTGGCAGTAAAAAGAGATAAAAACACGGTAAGATCGTCTCCTCCACGGTTCTAGCCCAGGATCTGCCTGCTCTTCTTGTCCTTGCCGCGCGTCTTCTCCTGGTGCTTGTGCGGCGCGCCGCCGTCACTCTGATTCAGGGCCGTGCGCGTCACGGCGGACATGCCGTCCACGAACTTGGTCTTGAACAGCACGTTGGCGTTGGTGAACATGCCGTCCTTCAGCGACACCACCACGAACTGCAGCAGAGTGCGAGCGTTAGTCGTCCACCGGCTTCAGAAATCTAGGATACCGTAAGTGCACATTTCGGACATACAGACCTGGGAGTGTCTGAAATGCGTGCGGAGCATCTGGCCGATGTTCTGCGTGTGGGAGAGGTCCAGGGCGGCGTCCACCTCGTCCAGGATGTAGATGGGAGCGGGTTTGAACAGCAGCATGGCCAGGATCAGAGACAGGGCCACCAGGGACCTGAGAACACCAGGTTCAAAGTAAATAAATACAGTGTCGTCGTTAAGAGAGCCGATGACTCAAAACAAACAAAATTAACTTTGTTAACATTAAGAATCTCCATTAGCCGACACCACGCCATGAGACACAATGAACTTAAGGACTGACAAAGGCATTCGAGGAAATAAGAAAAACCAAACAATAACTATAACGGAGACAGTGAAACATTTAAGGCGAGGATCCCTCACGAGCAGAGATCGCTGCCCTGTAAAAGAATATTATTGTCTTATCGCATTGAAAACAAGACGCCATTACATTGCACTGCAATGTTGGTCTAAATACATTTTGATGATATAAGACATAACATTTGAAATTCAATGTGAAAACGAAAGTTATTTTATTTATTTATTTTACTTTCCAGTCACACATGGAAACCAGCCGTAGTTCATTAGGATGAACCTCAGCTTGATGATTTAACGGATAATGTGACATTTAAAGTTATTCCCAAATGAATAAAGCGGATTAATAAGTACTATCTTATATGATATTGTGAGAAATTCACCATTATTATTATTATTATTATGAGGCTAATAACATGCAATGTTAATATTACTATTGTGAGGATTAAAAACATCCATATTGTCCAATCCCATGTCCCATCCCTTCGGTCCAATCAAGGGGCAAAAAAAAGTCGAAAATATAATAACAATAAATAATAATCAATAAATAACTAATGAAATAAATGAAATGTTTTTGTAAACATAACAAAATATTCCTGTCACATATATATATATATATATATATATATATATATATATATATATATATATATATATATATATATATATATATATATATATATATATATATATATAAAAAACAAATGAAGAAAAAAAAAGAAAACACAACAAAGATGATCGTCCGTCTCCTGACCTTTGACCCCCGCTGAGCTCAGTCAGGTTCTCCTTCCAGGTGTTGCCCAGGGCCACCTTGAACTCCAGGCCTGCCAGGACGCCGCAGCCCTGCACGGGGGCCAGCCGGGCGTTGGCCCCGGGAAGGAGAGTGGAGAAGATGGAGCCGAAGTCCTTGTTCACCTGGAGGAGCAGGCATAGAAAAATACAGAAATTAAAAACAGAAAAACTAGAAATCAAAAGATAAAAATAAGACGCTCACATTTCACCACTAAAAGTCTGACCACTTGGACCACTTGAACATATATCACTTCAATAACCTGATATGACACCAGTAAATTATGCTCGAGAGCCGTTTGTAGTGAAGAAAGGGAGGTTTGAGATGAAGAGTGGACTGAGGGACAAGAAAAAAAAGATGAGTTGAGAGAAAGAAGAGAAAGCCAAAGATAACAATGACAAAATAAAGCAGGAAGGAAGAAGGAGAGGAGGATGTTTCTGGGGGGCGGACCTTCTGCCAGGCCACGCTGAGAGCCTCGTTCTTCTTCTCGTCCAGCTCCTCAATGGTCTGCAGGATCTTCGACTTGTCGTTCTCCACGATCCTCTTCTTCTTCATCAGGTCGTTGTACTGGAGGGAACAAATTCGATTTTTTATTTTTATTTTTTTCCCCACAGATGGTAGGGAGGGAGGGAGGGAGGGAACAACCATTCGGGCTGAAACTTAGCATTACTAGGGTAATATCACTGTTTTTATTCTAGTTTATAAATGTCTATTTGTAAGTGAGGGTTAAAATGAGAGTTCTGTATTGTGTGTTCTACACATGCATTTTAAACCACATATAAAAACATTATCAACATAAAACACTGTTATGGAATGGACCTAAAAAAAATAAAAATAATCCGATATCATCAGATATATCGTTTAGGAATATATTATTATTACACACATTTACAAAGTGAAATATCGTCATGAAATATGAAATGAAAAATAAATAAATATTTAGAAGAGTGAAATATGGGTATGGAATATAAAATGGGAAAAATAAAAAAACGTATAGGGTCTCAATAAGAAATAAGGGAAAACATTACAAATGATAACCATTATAGAAAAAATAAAAAATAAATAAAATTAAATTAAAATAAATAAATAAGCGATGCAATAAAATAAAACAAATTGACAAGTATATCTGTAACTCTATCTGTATATAAATGACTATATCTTCACAGTGTGTCCAGGTCCTCACCCGCTCCTCGGCCTCGTTCAGCATGTTCATGGCCCTCTTGTTGACGCTCCTCTCCAGGCGGCTGGTCGTCTCCTCCAGCTTCTTCAGCCGCTGCCCCGCCTCGCGCGGGTTGTTGGCCTTGAAGTCGTACGCCGTGTTGGGCTGCCCGAACAGCTTGCGCTCCAGCTGGATCCAGTCGTGCTCCTCCAGCATCCGAGACACCTGAGAGAGAGAGACAGAGAGAGAGACAGACAGAGAATGGGTGTGGGTGGAGAATATTATTATAAAGTAAAAGGGGAAACATTTACAAGCCAAAAAGACAAACTAAACTCTATGCTCTCTCTATGCTGCTCTAACTCCAGGAAAACAATAACACAGACTCAGTAGATGAAGCATGAGGCGACTTAGACTTGGCATCCCCATGTTTTCAACTTAAAATTATTTGGTCAAAAAATATATATATATTATAAAGATCTGAACTATTTAATGTCTCATGAGACTCTTCTTGTAATGTTTGTGAAGCTCTCAGGTTTCGGGTCAGTATAACAGGTTTTGCACGTCGTCAGTTGATTTGAGACTCCCGATATTTCCTTTGTCACAAACTTTTCTTTTTTTCTGTAAATGTCATGAGATCCGTGACAATCTCTGGGTGGAGAAAATAATCTTAACCATAAAGTCAGGAATCTATATCTGTCCGTCTGTCCTTCGATTATCTCGACAACCGTTCATCCGATCTACTTCACACTTGCCGGGTGTGTCGCTGGGGACCCGGGGATGTGCAATGTCCAATTTGGTGCAATTTGGGAATGTGATGGGTGCGGGGCTTCAGGGCTCTGCGACTGAGTCACAAAACTCTCTTTCCCTGGTTTATGACTTTGAATGACAGCTTCTTCTTCGACCGTGGAACACAGGACTAAATCATTGACATTTTGTCAAACTGTGCCATTCAAGTGTTCGATTTTTGACGGCGCATGCCCTACTGATAATAATTTGCAACGGCTAAATAAATCATATTAAATGCATTTTAGGGACTACATATCCAGGGACTACATTTGTAAATCACCGGTTATTATTATTAATTTACCATTTTAACAAAAGCTCAGGCAAATAAATGTATCCGTGCAGTGGATGGAAGGGAGGAGCCGCTGAGGTGTACCTTGGCGGCAGCGTCCTGGCTGTCCTTGCGGTGTTTGTTGATGTTGTGCTCCAGCTCCTTGATCTTCAGCTGGGCCTCGTTGGTCTGCTCCCTTATCTTGTTGGCCTCCGTGCTCTTCCCCTGGGGCCCGAATAAGAATACAATTTGATCCTTGTCTTTCTTTAATAATTGCATTTTTTTTGTTCATTGTATGCCACTATCATCACGGGATTTCCCCTGGAAAGCAGTGCATAGAAATTGGGAAACTATATTTAGTTAGATTCAGAACCACATCCACAAACAAACAAATAGTACTGAATATATATTAAAGTCAAATTTTTTTCCTTGATTCATTTGCAGTCTTTGAATTTTGGAAGTCAAACCTGGGTAAACACCCAGGTTTTCTATACCAGCGTCCTTTACCTTGATCTCCTTGTCATGAGCCATGATCACCTCCTTCTGTTTGGCCAGCTCCTCCTGGGCTTCACGCACCGACTCCTACGGAGCAGCACGGGAAACACAAAAAACACAAAATTCTGAGAGACTTACACAGCTGTTTGATTTCGTTCCGTTTAAAGCTGCACCATGTAGAATCAGTTGTCTACCAATAGCAAACATGTCCTTTGAGTTCCAATTAAACCCATTATCCCACTCCGCCAGGGTGTTTTAGAAAAGAGGGAATACCAAATAGTCAGCCCGTTGTTTAGTGTATATACTAATATGCTGTGTAGCTTAACATTTCACTTAAATGGAAAATCCTCAGCAAAAACTCGCCATATTATGTATGTATGTATGTATGTATGTATGTATGTATATTGACATTTTGTAAAAGTGTGCCCTTCAAATGTCTGAGAAAGTCTTAAGCTTTGAACGGGCATGTACTAGTTCAACTAAAAACAAGCTTTTCCTTTTTTAAACCCCGGAAGGAACGTTCTTTTGAACCGCAACTTTTCCCAAATCCCAGTAGGAAGATCTCAGCTCTCAGACACACACCTTGTTGTGGGACACGGTGGAGGTCATGCTGTCGATCTGCTCCTGGACGGCCTTCATGGCCTCGTCCACAGCCTGGATCTGCTGCTCGTAGCCAGCCTGCTCCCGGCGCAGCTCCTCCAGCTCCAGGGCCACTGCCTCCGACTCCTGCACACGGAACGCACACACGGGTCAGCAAAAGAGTGACTTCAAACTCATCGATTTGACCAATCTGACTTTATCGATCGCATGGATGAAACTTTCAATAGAGTTGACGATTAACTGTCATAACAGTGATTGCCGTCTTATGCCACTTTCATAATGGCACAAAGTTAATTTAGTAAAGGATGGAAATTCCTACCAATTCCACCTAATTCACATCATATTCATTGTGACACTTATAGCATTGGTTTAATATATCCTTTAAATTTGGTTGTGGAATCTAACCGAATCCATTTTTTTTTTTTTGCGATCAGTTTACTATGTAAGAATTGTGACGTGTGAGTGAAGGGCGCAGTTGTTTTTTTTTTTCTTCTAATGTTTGATGAGTAGAAGAGATTCATGGTGAAGGATTGAAAAATCACCTGTCACAAGCCACTTTCACCATGGATTTAGGTCTTTGTGCGCTTATATTATCACACATAGGGATGTACAATATCTTTGTTTTAAACCGTCACTATATGTCGAGACAAGGCCGGTGTACCTGCTGCTTCTCCTTGAGCTTCTTGTTGAAGGAGTCTGCCTTGGCCTTGGCCGCGTTGAGCTTCTGCTGAGCCGCTTTCAGCTCCTTCTCCCGCTCCGCCTCGGCGTTCTTCATCTTGTTCTCCAGCACCTTGTATTTCTCCTCCGCCCGCTTCTGCACCTCCTTGGTGCTGCGCAGGGTATCCTCACTCTCCTCTGCACAAGCACACATTTAATGGCCCAATAGCCATGCAAGACGACTCAAGTAGGTTTGAATGCTCGTGAGAAACATACTTTGATTAACTTGAACTAAATTAACTTTTAGATAAAATGCATCGGCAAAATGCATTATAATATGACGAATATGAAACATACATCATGCTGGGGCAACATCACCCATTGCCCTAACCACGAGGCCTTGGTGTAAAGTTAAACCTGGGTTTAGTATGATTCTCACTCTGGACCTCGACCTGCACGTGTACTGTGTGTGTGTGTGTGTGTGTGTGTGTGTGTGTGTGTGTGTGTGTGTGTGGAGTGTTACCAATGGCCTTGCGCAGCCTCTCCAGCTCCTCCTGCTGCTGGTGGAAGGAGCTCTGCTGCAGCTTGACCTGCAGGATCTGCTCCTCCTCCAGCTTCAGCTCGAACTGCTGCTTCAGCTGCCGGTACCTGAGAGGTAGGGTGGTGAAGAGGGAGAAGAAAGAACAGGGATACCACAGAATTAAATGAAAAGGAAGGAAACCACCGCGAAAATACAGCAGAGGAACCCTCGAATGAGGGTTTTTGGCTAATGAACATGCAAAATATTGACTGTGGTTCTAGGCTTGTGTGTGTGTGTGTGTGTGTGTGTGTGTGTGTGTGTGTGTCTGTTGCTCGTTGATTGCTCTAACAAGCAACAGCGTACAGCCACCCTGTGTGTGTGTGTGTGTGTGTGTGTGTGTGTGTGCGTACTTCTCAGCGGTTCCCTTGAGGCCCGCTAGCTGACGCTCGGTGTCCTGCAGCTGGAGCTCCTTGCCCTGCAGCTCGTCCTGAACCCCTCTCAGCTCCTGCAGGCTGGACAGGACAGATGCCGACTGGGAGCGAGCTCCTGCGTGTAGGAGAGAAGAGGGGGAAGGGGAGTCAACACAAGGAGAAAAGGATGATAAAAAAAAATAATACACACACACACACACACACACACACACACACACACACACACACACACACACACACACACACACACACACACACACACACACACACACACACACACACACACACACACACACAGTTTTGTGTTTCCAAAAACCTGGAAAACATTCTGGGTCAAGGATGCATTTCACATGCACTGCCTAGTGACCGCACTTTGCAGCAACTCCAGTTATAAGGTATCGCTTTATTCTCTACATATGACAATAACCTCTATTTTATTTATTTATTTATTTTTAATTACTTTTTTTTTTTTTTTTTTTAATCATTCACGGGTTATGGTACGTTGGCGGCAAAACACTGAATCATGCTACAAATACAGTTTTAATTGTTCAACCGAGAAAGTTTTGATTGAAAGTTGTAATTTTATTACGTGAACTTACTGTATATAATTGACCCCCATAGATCTATATAGCAATGACTTATCCTGTGCATAGAATTCGAGGTGCTCCGATCCCATTGTTTCCTTCCCGATACCTAAACTTGAAATAAGACATGGTTGGTGCAGCTCGTTCTGGACCCTGACCTCCGCTCAGCGTCCCCTGCGGGTCGAAGATGTCCCCGCCCAGCGTGACCGTCTTGGTCATCACCCTCCTGTCGAAGGCCACCCTCTTGGCGTTGTCCAGCGTGTCGCACACCAGTGTGGAGCCGAACACGTACTCCATGGCCTTGCGCAGGTCGGCCTCGTAGCCCACCAGGGACAGAGCCACGTGAGCGTTGTCATCGCCCACCTGAGGGACGAGAGGATTCCCAGAAAACGTATTTTCACACATCAGCCTAATTTTTATCATCTGTGTGTGATGGGGTGGAACATTTCATCCTAAAATGGCCAGCACACAAAAATTATACTCAGGGTTCAATTCATTAGCTGATAATAAGCAGTAAACATGTTTTTTTCCCATAATTATCACAAAGAATTTATTAAAAACCGTTTACTCTATTATCAGTGACGCGGCCGATCAGCTTAAATGATGTCACTTCCTCTTTATTATGTCACTTAAAGCAACGGTTCATTAGTGTTGAAGGGAAAATTGTGTGACCAAGTGTTTGGGGATGGGGAAACAGGAAATAAAATAATGAAATAGTGATGGTAAAATCTTTTATTCTGTGATATTTTTCGATGTAACTTCCACAACTCTATACCGACATGTTAATAAACAAGTCTTTTGAAAAAGTAATTTAAAACCCCCATTATTATTCACTTTAAATAACATTTTCTCATATAGTATGTTAATAACAAACTTTGAATCAATAGCCTTTAGCTTGGCAAACATGTTGGCGGATTATTGTGTAGACTTGTGAACCCACTCCTTTTCACGGAATGACTCTCACCAGATTTTTGGCGGCCCGGACCACGTTGTCGTTGAGGGGCTTGGCTGAGATCTTGTTGAGGGGAATGATGGTGTTGCGTCGTTTCAGCTCGCCCTTCTCCAGCAGCTTCTTACCCGTCACCTGGCGGACGGAGACGTGGAAACACACTTCACAGTCAGGGACGATATCCGGTTCCTCAGAGTGGTTTTTGTGCACTTTGCGACCTAAAGTGAGTGATTGCAGCGCTTCTCTGAAGTGAAACTTCATACAGTAGTTTCCTGGGTCTATAGCGCCAACAGGTTGGTAAACGCCAGCAAATAGTCGGCACTGCAAACCCCCTTTATAGAGAGAAATCCCAATGATTAGGTTATTTCTCCAAACGAGTTCTCCCTGTTGTACACATTAAAACAGCCAACATGGGGCCAGTCACCTTACTCCCGCTCACCACTGTCCTTTTAAAAAGGTTGAGCTTGAGCTGAACACAAACAAACATCCTTGTGGATACTTGGAAAGGGGGGGGCAGGCGAAACAAACAAACAAACAAATATATATAATTATTATTATACTTTTTTTTTTTAAATTACATTACGATTTGAATTTTTAAAAAAAACCAAACAGGTGGAATGTCACAGGTTTTCAATGATAATATTTTTTTTTCCCCAAGGACTTTTCAAGCACTTCAGCACAAAATGTGCTATTTCCAAGGTACTCCAGTGCTTAAAATTTCTGAGGACGAAATTCAAGCATTTCAAGCACCTCGTAAGAACCCTGTAGTAAGTTAAACAGTTTAAGCGGTCGGTGATTTGGCCATTTAATGTGGAAAAGTCACAGCAATTATGAAAAATTGCAAGTTTGGCAAATATTGCAGAGACTGAGGTTGCATTTGCATTAACTACTGCAAAAATAACGTTCTCCTGGAGGGATTGGATAACAAAAGTGAAAAGAGTTAGATAATTAACCAAATTATGTCCAATGCACTGAGAAACAACACCCGCGCACAACACTCACCTCTGTGTCGACCACGATGTTGTATAATCTTCCTCCAGCGACCACCTCCAGCCCAGTGGCGTAGGAGACGTCATTGACCGAGATTAGGTTGGCGAGCAGCCCCTTCACCCTGCTGCGGTCCCACTCGCGCTCTGGGTCCCTGCGCCACGCAAAAACAAAGAAGAAAATATTAATCAAATAACGTGGTAAAAAGGTTTTTTCTTGTTTTTTTTTTTTTTTTTAACTCATTTAATTTTTTTTTAATAATAATAGATAGATAGATAGATAGATAGATAGATAGATAGATAGATAATAAAACAAAACAGGAGAATTTTCATAATAGGCTATGACTATCTGCCTGCTACCAACTCAAAATAGGATAATTTGACAAAATATGAATAATTTGATGATATTTTCTACGACTTCTCTATGGTGCTTTCTAGGGGTGTCACAATTCTCCAAATCAATGATTTGACTTTCGATTTTAAGGTCACGATTCAATTTAAACATATGTATTTTTTTCCAGCACATCAATGCCATTGTTAGACTATCGAGTCTTGATTCTCAGCTAGTAACTTTTATTTGAATAATTGCAATTATAAATAAAAACAAAAAAAAATGTACACAATGAACAAGACACCTAAACAGTTAAGAGCTTTAGCAAAACTAGACTTTAGAATAATAAGCAATAAGTTAGTTATTACACTACTTTTAAGTTACTCACCAAATTTCCTATTCCTTTATAACTATTTCAGGAGCAGATCGCTCCTGAAAAAAAATCCCGCTCGTGTTTTCATGGCCCAGTGGCAAATATCGGGAGGCCAGGCACGGTCCGCGAGCCAGTGGTTGGGAACCTCGGCACTAGAGGACATTCTGTAGGCAATTGTCGGGTTTATTACCCGCTTTCATCCCACTTCCACATCTGTGGAATTACTGGACATTCTGGTCAAAGACGCACTCTCCCTTGTACACAGTGAAACACCGGAGGAGAGGGAGACGCGCTGGTGCGTCTCTGCCGACGCAGACTTCACAGACCGTTACCACAAATATTTCTCTCTGATGTGCGTTCACTGTGCAACAAACTGGATGAACTTATATTGAACTTTATTGTTTTGTAATATTCAAATTCGATTCAAATTTCTTTCCTGCAGCCCAGGTGCCAGGAGGGCGGTGCAGTGTGCGTTGAGGGAGCTCGCCCGACTTCAAACCAAACTTCATGAAAGTTCACGAATGTCGACACCCCCGAAGCGCACACTGCATTTGTACATGTCGGACAATATTACCCACAAAAATACTGGGAGAGTCACACATGCTTGTGATTTCGAAGTTCGAAATCAAAACGCTCATTACGATCGATTTAGAATCGTGACACCCCTAGCACTTTCATAAGATATTTACACACAAGAAACACCATTGTGTTGTGGTTTAAGCAGCCACACCTGTCTTGGGTCTAGGTAATTGAGCCCGGGATCGGGGACACACACACACACACACACACACACACACACACACACACACACACACACACACACACACACACACACACACACACACACACACACACACACACACACACACACACACACACACACGGTTTGTTCCATCTTGCTCACGCTATACATTAAACTGGTACTTTTCAACGCCATAGCCTGTGTCTCTGTGTCAGAGGGCCCTGTGTAGGCCCTGGCAGGCCAGACTGCCCCAAGCATTAATGGGGATATTATGACCGAGCAGGTAGAGACTAGAAAATTGCACTACTTGACTGTCACGCAGCCTTAAAGACAACATTTACCCCAGGTCACCATAACCAAAATCCCAGACGATATACAGAATCATATCGCGATGGATATTATTTGGATATATAGACGCAGCGTGCTCGTACCTGTAGTCGAAGCGCAGGTTGGGGAAACGGGACATGAGGCTCTCGTACTTCTCTTTGAGCTGCGACACCTCTCTGGACAGTTGTCTCCTATTGTCAAGCAGACTCTCCTCTTTGCCGTCTGCAGGATACACATTAAAATACACGACAAGCGGAGTGAGTCGGTCAGTAACACAAACTGTACTTTCCTTCAATTATCACTTTGAGTTATGGCCAAGTTGTCCTTTTGAGCCAAACCTTCGTAGTTGAGTTTGTCCAGCTCGGCCTGCAGCTTCTCCCGGCTACTCCTGACCGCTTGCAGGGAGTCCTGGTCCTTCTTGTAGCCGCTGTCCATCTTCTTCACCTCCGCCTGCTTGGTCTTCAGCTCTGCCTGGGCGTGCTTCAGGGTCATCTGGGCCTGGGACGGGAGGAGGGAAGTCACAAAGGAGGACACACAGAATAAACGATGCGGAGATCCTTGTTCAACAAATCAGTTAAAGGGACACTCCAGCTTTCTTGGGAATTTTTGGACTCAGATTCAGACAAGAAGGTCAGTACGAATTTCATAAATGCAGCTGCATTTAAAAACAAGTTATTGTTTACATTTTTTATTTGCCATCAAAATAAAATATCTGAGCTTTTCAGGTTCCCTAATTTCACACAAGCTAGGCTAGTCGATCCCATCTGCAGCCATGCGTTGAGCTAACACAGTTAGCATGCTGCCCGTCGTTATCTCGGTAATGGATGCACAGGGATGAAATTGGTATCGACCTTATCCTCTGAATCTGGGCAAAGTTAACAAAAAGCTACCCCCCCCCAAAAAATACACAGAAATCTCTGCAAATATACTTACATACTTGCATTTACAGGCAAGTATGTTCTGGGAGTTAGACCCATCTTAAAAGTCTAAACATCCCATCACCTCATCCCTCCTCACCTGCTTGGCCTCGGTGTCGGCCTTGCTCATGTCGTTCTTGCAGGCCATCATCTGGCCGGCCAGCGTGGCCTCCTCCCCATCCTCGTTGGTAGAGAGGCCGGCCGACACGGCCCTGAAGTGCTGCTCGGTGGCCTCCAGGGCGGTGCTCTCCTTCTGGCCCTCGCCTTGGAGAGCCTGGAGCTTCTCTGTCAGCTTGGAGACCTCACTCTCCTTCACAACCAGCATTTTCTTGTCCTGCAGAGTTAAACGAGAATATAAATATATTTTTGTTATTATTTAAGTCACATACTCACATCTTATCTTTAGTTTAATTTTTTTTACATTTTGTTTTCCTTGTCCAAATGTCAACTGTTGATACAGAGAAATATTGTCACTTATTTAGGTTTATTTTTTGTTGTCAATCAATAGTTTGTTCAATTTTTGCTTTTGTAGTATATTGAATATTTTTTCTTGTTTATTATTATTCTTGTTTATTTGTAATCCTTTTTATTAGGTTTATTGTCATTATTTTTTTAGGTAAGTACATTTTTAGGTTTATTGAATATTGCGTAACTTTTTTTTCTATGATCTATTACTGAATTGTCATTATTGCCTTTTGTTTTTGATGTGAACTGCTGTTACACCGCAATTTTAAGTACGACTATACCTATTCATAT
The DNA here is from genome assembly GCF_960531495.2 of Zeus faber. Lineage (NCBI taxonomy): Eukaryota > Metazoa > Chordata > Actinopteri > Zeiformes > Zeidae > Zeus > Zeus faber. Next base: position 24,761,500 of record NC_137191.1, read on the forward strand.
TTTTCAAAATATAAGACTGTCATCACACTGATAAAACCGGTCAAAAGACAACAACAACAACAAATCACAAGCACAAGGCAGTTTATAGCGAAAAAACAAAACCTCACCTCGTCCATGCTTTTGACCAACTCCTTCCTCTTCTTGGTCTCATCTTTCAGGTTCTGTTTCTTCAGGTCCAGGGCGCTCTGGGCCTTGGCATCGACGCGCTGCACCTCAGACAGCGCCTCCTCCAGTGCCTTCAGCACGCCTCCCACCTCCTGCACGGGAAGACGGAGGGTTAGCCCAAGGAAAATAAAAGCCCATGTCCAAAAGTAAAATATACGGCCCCATACGATAACTTAGGAAATAAACAGTGAACCAGAAATCAATACTAATCATTACGATGAGAAGCCCCTTAAAAAAGATAAACAGCAAAGTGACACATTTCTGGCACTGGAATTACAAAATTCACACACACACACACACACACACACACACACACACACACACACACACACACACACACACACACACACACACACACACACACACACACACACACACACACACACACACACACACACACACACTCTTAATTAATGTAATTAGTCATTAATTTATATATATAAAAATATTTTTGTCATCTACTATTATAATCCTATAATTATATTATACATGTTGTAAAAGCGATTCTAGAAAAAAAAATATATATTTGAATTAAAAAAAAACCAGGAGGAATATCACGTTTCCAACAGCTGTGTTTCTTTTTTTTTCAAGAACTTTAGAACAAAAGGAACTATTTTCAAGGTATTCAAGAACTTGCATTTCTGAGGACTAAATTCAAATACCTCAAGGACCTGGTAAGAACCCTGATCCAATAACCACCCCAAAAAAAAAGACAAAGGAAACAAAGGTTCTTCCGCTCTAAAGTACCTGGTCCTTCTTCTTCTGCAGCTCCTGAATCTGGGCGGAGAGCTGGTGCACGGTGCGCTCGTTCTGGGCCATGCTGCTCTGCGTGTGCGCGATGGTGTCCTGCATCACCTGCAGGTCCTCGGCCGAACGCACCTTGGTCTCCTCGGCGCAGACAAACAGCCAGGCCACGTAGAGCCGCGAGAGGTGCTGGATCTCACGTATCAGCTTCTGGTACTCCAGGTAGGACGAGCGCTCCTGTGGGAGGAGAGAGGGAAGAGAAATTAGAGGTAAGTTAAATAAAAATATGAATTCTGTCTGTCTATCCATCCATATCTATACACAATTATTGCTATTATTTTTTTTAAACGTACCTCTTTGAGCTTCTGCATGGTCGGAGTAATTTCCTCATCCAAAATCTAAAGGGCCATAATAGATGTCAATTAGACAGATTGAAAAAAATAAAATAAAAAAAAAAAAACCCCCATAAGACAATTATGACTGAATTTGTGTTCAAGGGGGGCAAAATAAAATAAATGGGGGGAGGGGTTCTTTCATATACTGGATATTATAAGTACTAATTTAACATGACTAATTACATTTCATGAAATATGTTTATTTACTTAAGATAAGAATAGTACTTTATTTATCTCCCAACGGAGAAATTCTGAATAACAGCAGGAGAATGTACATTAAATTCACAATTTATACATTCAATAAGCAGGCCAACAGTAAAAAGTAGAATAAGTAATAATGCTAATAATAAACGCCTCAAGTGTACATAGCATAATTATTTAAATGAAATGCAGGAGAATGAATATAAATATATATTTATTTTTTATGAGGGTAAAGTAGCAGCATAGAAATATGAAATAGTAATCACAGCAGCATTGTTATGGTTAAATAAAGGTTAATTAAAGTTTATAAACCTAATAGGATAACAGTTTATAAATTTCACATGAGCTCATCTTCATTATTATTTTTTCTGCCCCTGTTTGCCTGTGTGAGGAGGCAATAAAAGCCACAAATAATGTGACTGCTTGACCTGGTGCTATAAACTGCGTTAGTAGTGGGGGGGTATGATTGATTCCATACTGTCTGAATCTCCTTCAGCTTGGCCTCTTTCTTCTCAATGGTTTTCTGAGCGCTGAGCTTTTTGCACTCGTACATTCTGGTTCCGGCGGCCTCCTCGATCATGGAAAGAATCTGACAAGAGAAAAGCAGGATAGATAGAAATAGACAAAAGGCTGCCCTTTAATATATATATGTGTAAAAAAGGGCTTCAAAGAAAATGTTCTGTAGTGTATTTCTGTTTGTGTGCTTGTTTAACCTCTGGCGGCTTCATATTCAACACTTTGGTGATCCTCCCCTAGATTGAAAAAGAAAAGAAAATATTCAATAAAAACACATAATATTTAATATCCTGAAAAAGAAACGACAACAATTTTATATCATACAGAAATAAAATCCTTTAGCTGCTGAAACAAGGCAATGCTCCCCCAATACATGCAATCTAATGTGATATAATTACATTTATCCTGCGGTATGTGCAGGGGAAAAAAGGAAGAAAGCCCAATATGAATAATCCCAATATGTAGAAACCCAGACAAATCTCCAACTAAATTAAGTCTTACCTGCATGATGAGAAAATGTGGGTTGTTAACGTTGAGGCCGACGGAACAGAACAGATCCTGTACCCTGGTGTTATTGGCATTCACCCCATTTATAAGGTACTTGTTCCTACCTCCTATCACCACCTGAGGAAGGAAATAGTAAATTACACAACAATATGCCTGTTATAAAAAGGATACACCAAAAGACTCGGAAAAAACGGCCATCGCACATTTAAAGACGTTTTCCCCCGGTCCTAGTAGTACACTGCAGGTGGTGGTAGTAATACTACACACTATAGATAAAGTATTGGAAAAAAACACATTTACAAAAACAAAAATACCAAGAGCAATATCAAACATTAAAGACCAAATTAATTGTCTGATTTTGGCACATAGAAGCATGTTAGATGACTCAAAACAAAGAAAAATTGGCAAACAAAAGTTAATGATGCTTTCACATTTTGTTCAGTGACATAATCTTCACAAATGAACACCACTCTTGATATTTTTCCAGCGTAAAAGCCATCGGCAGAAGTAAAAAGCTGACGTTAGGCTCTAAAGGAACTACGTCACTGTCGCATGACTTCAACGTCACCACCACGAAGCTTCTAACTTGTCAATTGATTTGGTGTGCTGACCTCTTCTACAAAAGCTTGAGTTAGAATAGTCTGCAAGAGCGTGAGTATAAACAACTAAAGGCTGTAAAGGTGGACTAGTGACTAGATGACTTTCTGTGTTTGGCACAATGACGTTTAATGTCCCTGACAAGCCCTGTAATCTCATTTAGCCTCCTGTTGGCAATCGCCTTTTATAAGACACGTAAATACGTCAAAATCTACGAGTGGGGTACTTACTGATGTATTTTAAGTCGTAGAACAAAACGTGAAAATTAGCTTGTGTTCTAGACAGACCTTATTTCAGGCACTGAACCAAAAACCCGTTCAAAAAACCCATTGACTTTTGGACGAGGGAACCGGAAGTGCAGAAATGCGAACAGATTTTTGGCTTTTAGGACTCATTCCTGCACCGCTCCATTAGAAGGGGCAAGACTGGCCTGTAAACAAATACAAGTAAATGGGAGAGCTGCGATTTCTCTGGATAAAAAGCACTATAATGTTTACATTTCCCATCTGGAACCAATGAGTGTTTTTTATATTCGAGGGTTATGATCTATGTGGAGTAGATTGCCGTACCCTCCGCCATTTCCACTAATGGTCGTGTAGCATCGCCGTAAATCCATCATTTTTCCGGGAGTTCGTACCCGGTGGCAATTCGAATGTATAGCGAAATTAAGGCCTATAGGGAACCAATCTAAATGCTGATGGTGTCATTATTCTATAGCCATTACACTGAGGAATCAACATTAACTTCATAATAATAAGTAAAACCAAAAAGTTGTATATTGCTACTTTAAGGCACATTTTAATGAAATTTTAGATTGATTCTTGGACAAATGTCTCTCTTATTCAAGAAACTATTACTGGGAAATACTATTTATTTGGTAAGAAATGACTGATGTAGAAGAACATAATTTAATTAATTTTAAAGGTCTAATATGTGTAAAACCTGTAGACACCCTGTGAGTATGGGGCAATACTAGTTTAGGGACTCTGAAGTGGGGCTGGGACATGCCTCACCCCATCATTGTAAATGTAATATGATAATTAATAATACGGTTTCTGTTGCAGGCAGCGTGTGGGTCCTCCAACCTGTCTGGTGACGGTGATCTCGTCGTGGGTTTCGAACCCCAGAGGGCTCTGGCTCTTGTTGGAGTTGTCAAAGGTGATGGACACCGTGGCCTTGGTGATGCCCGCCTGGCCGTTCTTGTAGACCAAGTCCTGGAGGTTCGAGGCCCGCACCTACAGAGATGACGATAGATAGAAAAAAAATACCACGAATAAAGCAAAACATAGATAATTGTTAGTATACAATAGATCTCAAAATGAACTGAAGAACAGGAAAAATGGCAAAACATGCAATAAACAAATATTACAGTTCACCCCCGTATCAACAATTCAGACCGTCAAACATATGAAATGTTACAAGTTTGCATACATATAGATATCAGATAAAATATGTACGTATACTATGTGTTCCAGGTTGGAAAACGAAATGAATATACCAAAATATATGGTGCTATATGGTACTAAATCTTTACCTGGGAGAGGTTGGAGATCCCCAAAAGGAAGCAGATCGAGTCCAGAATGTTGGACTTGCCGCTGCCGTTAAGTCCCGTGATCGCGTTGAAGAGCGGGTCGAATCCGTTGATCTCAGTCCTGTGTGCGTAGGATTTAAATCCGTCGACTATAACAGATTTAATATGCATCCTTGAAACCGATGTTTTGTCCCCGGGTTACAGGTTAAAACATCGAACCCAACTCAACCGACACACTCGCTCGGGCTCGGGCAGCGTCCAGCGAGGCGACCATAACAAAACTGGTCCGTTCCAAGTTGAATTTTGGCGGCAGGCGCGCCGCCGCTCCCACTTCCCGTTTGCGCCTGATTTAAATGAAAACAATTAAGATTATGTCTTCATTTTACATGTGTATACGTACAGTACTGACTCAAATATAGTGACAGCCACCATCGTTTAAGCCATAAAGATATTTCGGTTTGAAACATGTAACTTGTTGTGTTTCTCCAGGCATCGTTCAAGACAACTAAAACCGCTCTCGCACATTGGTGTGCGTTGGCGCCACCTGCAGTAAAGAGCAAAGCTCTTGATTTACAATTTGTAAGTATTTTGAAAAAGTATTTTTTTGTATCATTTTTTTCTATTTATTAATCTATCAAGTCGCCGTATTAAACTTCCAGTTGAATTGCACTAGAGTAAAGTTTGTTTCATATTGAAGGTTCGCTCTTCAGATGTTCAGACACCCGCGCTTCAATTCATTTTTTTTTTTCTAGAATCGCTTTTACAACATGTATAATATAATTATAGGATTATAATAGTAGATGACAAAAATATTTTTTATATATATAAATTAATGACTAATTACATTAATTAATAATTACAATAAGTGTGTGTGTGTGTGTGTGTGTGTGTGTGTGTGTGTGTGTGTGTGTTTTTACCCATAAGTTTTTAATAAGACTTTTTATGACGTGTACTCTCATCTATATCATCTATTTTCTGTTTGAGATTCCGAAAACATTACGTTAAATCGTGTGCATGAATTAAGCATTGTGATTTTAAAAGTCATTTCGGCCAGATTTAAGAATATATTGTCATGGCAATGGCAGAGGGAGGAAAAGTGTTGTCACAGCCTGGGTGGAGTCCAGGACGAGGTAGAAGGCTTTTTTCTTTAACATTTTGTTTAGGTAGTAACACATTACATTGTGCATATTCTCTGGGTGCGTTGTAAAGGCAATTCACTGCATACAGTATATGTATGAAAGTATGTATATGTATGTGACAAATAAACCTCTTCAAATAATAACCACTGCGTATCCTCCTCCACACACATGCACTCTAACAGCCATGTAGATGTAGAAAAAAAGTTAATAAGGTTTATTTATACTGAACTCTTGTTGACGTAGAGTTGATTCAGTTTGAAACTTAACTTCCCATGTTAACACTAAACTGCATCAACTGACAGCTGTGATGGTTGTATCCATATTCATCTGACATGCATGCTCTATTTGTTTAACAATTATGTCATTTTTATGTTGTTTGACTTGTCAATCCCCCCCCCGCAAAATGTTTGTCTAAGGCAAAAGTCAATAGTACGAGCAAAATATTCAATATTCGGTTAATTTTTCTGGCTTTAAATTGTTTATTTGGTACGGGCCTGGAGATCATTTAACAACAAAAAGCATATTTTACATCTAATGCACATTTTGTCATGCATTGGCAGTGATCACACTTGTTCAACGCCTTTATTAGCAATAAAATAAAATCTCAAGCAAAAACAGTTCTGCTTCAATGACACAAACTTCTAGTATTCATGAAGTCACGATTAAACCCAAGGAGGAACTCCAACCACCACCACGACCACCACTCTTGTTCTGTTTACACACACACGCAGCTATCTATTGGAAACAGAAGCAGCACCACCAAAACAGTTACAAAGAGGAGGAAACATAAGTGCTCACGCACACGCACACACACACACACACACACACACACACACACACACACAACCCCCATCCAGATGATGTTCAGTCCAGGGGAACCGGGCACATGGACAGACAGACCAGGTTGAAGGCATAGAAGCAGATCTGGCTGAGCACCACGCAGTCTCCCCGGTTGGAGTAGAAGGACGTGGGCCTGATGTAGGCCCAGTCGAAGTTCTGCACATCCAGCGTCCTCTGTTTGTGCTTATCGCTCAGAGCGACCAGCGTTCGCACAAAAGCGTACTTGGACGAGCAGCTGATGGCGGTCAGCGAGCGCACTTTGTCGAAGTGCATGAGGAAACACGGGTCGTCCTGCAGAGAGAGAGCGAATCATGTTTCCAATTCAATATCTGGAGTTTTATTTTAGTGTTGTATTGACATAATCATTTAATCAGAATAGGAATAGCTGTAATCATACCCATTTACTGTATGTATCATTATTTTTAATTACATGCTGCAGCAACGGCCTATTTCCAACAAGGGGATCAATAAGTTATCTACAAAAATATATGATCGCTATCACTCCTATTAGACGTCCAGTACCGCAGATAGTCTAGACATTGTAATAATTTAGTAATAACATCATAATAATTATGACCTACTCATCCATTGTTATCATGCAAAGGATAATGTACAGCCAGTCGGTCGTTATCGCAAAATAACACCATACAGGGTAGTCTGGGATCACTCCAAAGGGCATAAAATCCGGAAAATGTTGGAATAAACCGTGGAAATTGTGAGACTGTTATATCTATCACTCACGGCGTCGGGATCCCGTCCGTCAATGAGAGTGAGGTCCTGCAGGGACCAGATCTCCGTCCTCTTGTAGTGATCCTGGAACGTCGAACGCTCGGTGTGAGACTTCTTGGAGCAGGGCTTGGCTGGTTTCTGGGTCTTGTGGCATCTCACGATACAAATCTGAACCACTTTGCTCTTATGAACTGCGGCAGTGAGGAAGACGAAACACAGTCAACAATGCAGATAAAAAAATCGTTTTTTGGGTTGTTTTTTTTTAGGAAAGAAGTGCGGTGAGCCACCAGTGCATTTCATCAGCGGTAAAAAGCAATAAGCCATGGCAAGAGTAATTCCAAGATCAGCATTAACAGGACACAACACTACACAATACTCAAACTAAATTCCATTGAAATCCACATTAAGGTATTTTATGTGAAATAAATACTTAATGGGGCTGCTGGTATGCTGATGGAAATAAAATGACATCATTAAAACAGAAATAGCCACAATCATTAAGCTTTTTACCACTCCTTAGATATGACCTCAAAAGGATCAAATAAAGCAACATTTGTAAAAATCGAACCACAAAAGTTGTTTACCCGAGACACAGAGAAAGTGCCTTCCGCTCGATGGCTCTATAATCTCTATAAACTCTACCAGTCTCTGTCCCTCTGGCCGGAATAAAACTCTCTGCATCTCCTGTTTCAGGAGGGACGACATCGCCGGAGAGATGGAGAGAACACGCAGGGGGGTAGAAAAAGAAGTGACAGAAGTGACGAAAAAGGTGACGGGGAGCGTAGAAGAGATTAGGATGAGATGAGCGGCAATGACACACTGAGGACCGGCACTGTGAAGGGTGAGGAAGAGAGGGAGAGGGGGAGAGATAGAAGGAGGAGGGTAAGGAGACCTGTGTTGCTCTGGGCAAATGTGGAAACTTTCATCATCACAACGGTCGTCCATCATTTTCAAGTATATTAACACGTACAGTATTCCAATTTCTCTGAATCCGTTTTTATTTTGCCAAATCGATTTTCACACACAGGGAATGTGTCTTGGTATGATTTGGTGCATTGTAGTGCAGACAGTAAGCACAAGAGTTAGCATAGTGTAGAAAAACCAAACAGTCTTTGAAAAAGAAAAGAAAAAAAGCATATAAATAAATAAAAGATAACAAAAAATATAGAAATATACAGAATACACAAAGTAAAATGTGTTGTATGCACAAGATAAATAAAAAAGGTGTGGCAGTGGATAGGTTGCAGTGTGGTTCCTATTGGCTGTGGGTATAACTTTAAATAAAAAACTGGATATTCTGGACAGGATGAATAAATATGATATACAATGATTCAGACGTGGATGACAATGGATGAGTAGATCAAAATTATGTTGATATTATTGCTAGATTATGAGTGTTTTAAGTTGAAGTTATTACAATGTTATTACAACATATTGCACATCTGTTTTTTTATTTAAATCCACTGTTTACGAATATAACCATGGCTCATTCGACACATTGAACAGTAGGGTGAAATGAATTACAACTGGACCAAATTGCTAGTTCTTGCATAAACTCCCTCAAATATTGCTTATCATATCATATATATGTTTTTCCATTGGATGATAAAATTGTGTATCGTGACGTGAAAAGAGCTTGAAATGTGAAAGACGACCGTTATAACGATAATATGTACTATTATCACACACACACACATAAACATCACGACTAATGTTGACATATTTTATTACTGTTGTCTTGGTTCCAACGGGTCCCAGGGGGAGTTAGAGAGGCAGCATCATCCTCACCAATCGCCCCAATTACACCCCGTGTTGATTATTAGCGCCTCGCTAAAAACATGTAGATTGCTACACTCGATTCGATTTTCATTTTTCTTCTCTAGATTTATTTGCTGTGGAAGGGTCTCTCGTTCTACACCTCGATGTCAGATCTCACATTAGTTTCTCTCTCTCTCATAGATAGATAGATAGATAGATAGATAGATAGATAGATAGTGCCGTGCCATTCGTCCAAAACCCCAATAGTCCGAAAAATGTCCCATTAGACATGGATGACACCCTAACCCTCACTATCTCTAACCTTACACCAAAACACAATCACCTCTCACCCGAAAATGTTCAGACTATTGGGGTTTGGGAACAATGGGCCGTTGGAACAATGGGCAGTCCGCATATAGATATAGTAGGTTGCTATACATGCCCTGTGGCCGGGTGCCCAATACTTCTCTCTCATTAAACGTTTGTTGTGGGGGGAAAAGGATGTCCCACAGCACTCTCCCCGGCACCCATTATCCAACTGTAATTCAATCTCCAAAGCCCAGGTACCAGCGGGACGAGGCACTTATCTGGAGAAAGGATGTTACAATATATTACACTCCTCGGTCACAAAAGCGATGCAGTCATGCGCTGAGTGTCCATCATTACATTTTGAAGTGTGTTTGTCGGTTTAATTTTATACTAAACTGGGAGTGACCGAGGCCGAGGGGTTTGATGTATGATCTTCCCGGCAGGAATCGTTCCATCGGCTCACGTTCGTCACATTGGTGAAAACAAAAGACGAGTGGCTCCGCAGCTAAGTGCTCATGCCTCGGCCGTAATTGTCATCATTGTTGTTGTTGTTGTAATTGTCGATGATGGTCCTTCGTGGGGTGTTTTCTGGAAAGGCTTTCTATTTCTGAGATGGAAAAATGAGAGGACGGAGCAGGAAGGGCAGAGGGGGAAGAACATAAAAATGTGGAATCTCATCAATAACACATGGAGTCAGTTGGACTCGTACTAAGTCTGCCATGCACACTGAGAGAATTCCAGCTCGTATGGTGACCAGACATATTTGAGTGAGTTTGGAGAAAGAGGTTTTTAATATTCTCTGTTGCTCATGTCACCTGGCAACAGCATCGCATTCGCTCCCGTTCTATAAAGAATACCATGGTGACACTGAAAATCTGTACGTTTTCCACATCCGTGGTCCAACACACAGACCTCGTCCCCCTTTACATCGCAGTCGTACATGGATTCCCATGCGGGTTGACAGAACGAGCTCTGGTTCTCACTTCTCTTACAGGTTCATCACCGCCGTTCAGACTTAGGAGCAGCTCGCTGACCAGTCTGTATTGTACACTGTGTACAATACCACGGCGTCTCAGCGTCAAGGATCTCACCATGCATCACCCTTTATACACTATAAAGTGTATATATACTATATACACTATATACACTCTATATACTATATACACTATATATACAGTATATACTATATATACACTATATACACTATACAGTGTATATAGTATATATGTATATATACTATTGTGTATATATAGTGTATATATATGTACTGATGACCCTGCAGCTGACCCATGGGCACCGGAGGAGGTGTGACAGGCAGCAATGCCCAGCAGGTGATAACATCTTCCTGTAAATTTACTATAAACACACTATATATACTATATACATTATATATACCCACTATATATACTATATATTCTATATACACTAAATATACTATAAACACTATATATATACTATATAAACTATATATGCTATATACACTATATATACTTTATAGACTATATATATACACTATATATACTATATATACTATATACACTATACATACACTGTATACATCTCATCTCATCACCATTCTCAGTCTCGTTCACGCAGTCTGTCAGTATTCACTACACCACACCCCCTTACCGTGAAATAACACGGGTCCTCGCTTATCGACCAATTCACTTAACGACAGTGTAATATCACAACAGAAACAACCACAGCAACAGAAATAGCAGCAACATCAACACCAGCGGCAACAACAGCAAAACCAAGCAGGAGCAACAACAGCAACGTACACGCAAAGGCCTCACCGGAACCGGAAGTTGTAGCTCTCCCTGGAACCGGAAAAGTCACTCAGGTTAGAGATAATAGAGATGTTGAGTTGCGGTACAAAGTTAGAGATATTTAAATTAGGGTGTAAGGTTAAAGATTGTTAAGTTTAGGTATAAGTCTAGGGATTGTTATGTTTAGGTATAATGTTCGAGATGATTGGGTTAAGGAATTTTACATTTACATTTAGTCATTTTAGCAGACGCTTTTATCCAAAGCGACTTACAATTATTCAAACACCGATGGACGCAGCCATCAGGAGCAATGAGGGGTTAAGTGTCTTGCTCAAGGACACTACAGCATGATAGCAGGAGGAGCCTGGGATCGAACCAGCAACCATTAGATTACTAGACGACCAGCTCTACCTCCTGAGCTACCGTCCCCGCATATATGGAATAGGAATAAGGTCAGAGATTGTTAAGTTTAGGTATAAGGTTAGCAGCGGCAACCACAACACCAGTTAAGGTATAAGGTTAGCAGCACCAACAACACCACCAGCAGCAATGACAACATTAGTGGCTACTGTATTACCAGCAACAATAGCAGCAGCAACAGCAGCAGCGACAGCGCACAAGCGAAGACGTCACTGAAACCGGAAGTGGTAGCTCTCACCGGAACCAGAAATCTCATCTGTATTGAGTCAACGGTTCTCAGGGAAGCAACGCACAGCAAAGACGGCACTGGAACCGGAAGTGGCAGCCCTCACCAGACACTGAGATTTCAACTGTGTGCACCATCTCATCTAAATCCAGTCACGGTGGATGGTTAAGTTTAGGTATAAGGTTAGGAGCAGCAACGGCAATACCAGCAGAAACAATAGCAGCAACAGAAAACAGCAGCAGCAATTGTAGCAGCAACAGCGCACAAGTGAAGACGTCACCGGAACCGGAAGTGGTAGCCCTCACCGGAACCACAAACCTCCTCATCTATATTGAGTCAACGGTGTGTACCATCTCATCTCAACGAAGCAACGCAGAGCAAAGACGTTACCAGAACCGGAAGTGGTAGCCCTCACCGGAAACGAGAATTTCAACTCTGTGTCTCATCTTAATCCAGTCACGGTCCTTTAATTAGTGTCCCTAAATACCGGGTCAAGTTTTTGATTCTGACCTCGGGAGGGAGATCCTTTTGACTATCTCTCCGAAGACCCACCCTTCTTATCATCCTCCCACTGCAATATCACAACAGAAACTACAACAACAGCAACAGAAATAGCAGCAGTAGCAGCAGCAGCCACAAAACAACAGCAGCAGCAACACCAACTCCAGCAGCAGCAACAAAAAAAAACAGGAAAAAAGGGCAACAGCAACCCACACGCAAAGAAGTCACCGGAACCGGAGAAGGCACTCAGGTTAGAGACGGTTAAGTTGAGGTATAAGGTTAGAGGTGTTTAAGTTAGGGTAAATGGTTAGAGATGCTTAATTTTAGCCATAAGGTAAGTGAGGGTTAAGTTTATGTATAAGGTTAGCAGCAGCCACAGCACCAAACAGCTTAAAATGCATTTCTGACATCATTTCTGATGGGTGGAAGTATTATTCTATTTATGAAAACAGGAACAAGGTGGATTTTATTGTATTTTTTTTTTTCACACTGGCCGCATAAAACCAGGTATATTTCAAAAACTACTGTACTAAAAGCAGTTAAAGCTGGACTAGATCATATTAAGAAGCCCATATTGCATTTCTGACACAGTTTTTGATTAGTAAAAGTACTATTTTGTTTGTGAAAACAGGAAAAATGTGGATTTTACTGTATTTTTTCCACATTGGCCACATAAAACCAGGTATATTTCAAGAAATACTGTACTTATAGCTGTCAAACCTGGACTGCATTATACTAACAAGCCCATATAAATATGTGTATATATGTATATACACACACACACACACACACACACACACACATATATATATACTGTATTTTATACATTTTATTTTATTTATTGCACTTCAGCACAGACCATGAGCATTAAAAAAATAAAAAGCTTAACATTACGAAAATAATAAAATAGGATGAAAAGTAAAAAAAAAGATATAAAATTAAAATGTCAAATATATACAAATAGTCAAAAATTCAAAACAGAAATAGTCATATACATATATACATATATACATATATATATATATATTTCACATACTGTTTAGTTGGACAGGCTGTGTTGTTAAACCAGGGGGAACCTCAACGCACTACACCTATGACGTCAGGGGCCACGGAGCCTCTGATTGGACGCCGATAAAAGAGGGAAACCCTCCTCGTGCGGGGGCCACCCTGTCATGGCAGATCGAGATCCAATCCTGTGATTCATCAAACTATCAGCAACACCATTAATGAATAACATGCGTCGATTGATGTGGTGGTTCAACTGAGCCCTGTTAAATACAATAAAACCCAATCATATATATATATATATATATATATTATTGTTCAGTGTATTAAATTCTAAATTAATAAATGTATAATCAGGCAGACGAAAAGGCAACCACAGAATACTGAGAGGTAGACGAATTAATAGCCAATACTGTACTGGCTTTCTCGGAGTATTTATTTACTTGCGGTAAATTTCCTCCTGTCAACAACACGAATTTAACCCTAATATCAGAGCGAATGTCGACACTATATTTGACGTGTTTTTCACATTTCTCCTGAGACGATAATTCAGAGATTTTACGTTTACTGTACTCGCCAAATAGTGCGCCCTACTGTCTCCATTGCGCATGACTGTACGCCGTAGTGATGAAAGCTTCGACCCTTTCTTCAGACTCGATCCTTGGCGAGTCACTCGGTAAATAAGAGTCGTTCGATTTTCCGACTCGTCGTTCATGTAATTCAGTGAGTATTGAGTGAGAGATTACTTCCGATGATCGGGTCTGAGTTAGGGTTGAATTCTCATAAGAATCATTTAATAAGCTAGTAATGTAATAAGCTAGTTAACACATGGTAATAATTAACATTATAACTGAAATTGTTTTACCTATAGAGCTTAATAATCATTTGTCCTGTGCATAGTATTGCATTTGTATATTTGTAAATCCTAAATATCTGACCGTTTCTGTTTTGTATTTTTGACCATTTGTTTATATATTTTACATTAAAATTGTATTTTTTAATTCTTATCCCATTTTATTTTATTCTTTATATTCAAGATTCAAGATTTTTATTTGTCACATACATATACATACTTTCATACATATATGCAGTGAAATGTAATGCAACGCATGTCCTAGGAAAAAAAATAAAAGTAAAAAATTCCTTTCTAATAGACCGACTAACTGACTCCTAAAACGTTATATCATATATATTGTTGGACTGTTAAGCTTTTTATTTTATTTTTATTTTTCATGTTGATGGTCTGTACTGAAGTGCACCAGACTCGAATTCCCTCCAAATAATTTCGCTTGGTGGAATGTACAAGTGTAAATCAGTCACATTCAACGCGAACTGTTCCAATCGATCCTCGGGAAGAAATCCCTACAGAAGACATAATAATATTCTCTCGGCCTCTCTCTCTCTCTCTCTCTCTCTCTCGGTGGAAGAATTCAAAGCTGCGGAGACCAGAAAACCGCCTTGCCCCATCCTCTCAAAAGCAGTGATGTCGACGTAGAAAAGGAGACATTTTTGAATAACCTGTGTATAACCCGATACTTATAATGATGATACTGTTGCCCACTACGCTTCCGCTGCAGCACGGTCGTGCTGGGGGCCAGGTTGCAGGAATCCTACTCGGGGGCCAAGTTTCAAGGCGCTTCCTTCATCTCTGAAGCTTTCTTATCTGTTTGACCAAGTGGGTTTCTTTCTAGGAATTTTGTAATAGCCTGTTTGGGGGGGGGGGGGGGTTAAGACTATGGGATACCGTTGATTTCTATGTGAAATGTGATCTTGGGAAGCCCTTTGAGACTACTGCGATCAAACCAGTCGTAGTCAATGTTAACCCAGGACAAATGCCTTTGCCATTTATTTTTATTTTTTTGGGGGGGCCTCGGACTTCAATTTAGTCCCCCAGCCATTATTTCCATTTTGGGAGGCGAGTCGCCTCCGTCCCGAGTCGTTCGCTGAGATCCGTTCGCCGGGAGCGAGTCGCTGGCGAGCCCCGCGTCGCTAACATGAAGTAGGCCTCCTGTCCTGTTTTTCTCCCCAAGCCGGAGTGCTGCCCCCCCACCGCCACCCGATGCAACGCTCCAAATAAGACGAACGCGGTCCGCGGTCGACCGTGCGATCGCCTGGGAAGGTAAGCGCGTCGCGGAGCCCGCGCGACTCCAACGGCGCCCGTCGGCTGGCGGACCGGGCGGCCGGTAAATAGTGTTTTTTCCCCGGCGTGCGGAAGCGAGCGGACTGCGGAGGGAGAGCAAGGCCCAGTGACCCACATTCGGAGCCGCGAGTGTCTATGTGCGTGCGCGGGGCGGGGAGGGAGGGAGGGAAGAGGGGGGGGGGGGGGGGGCGTGCGTGTGAGCGTGTGAATATGTGCCACTGTGTGTGTGTGTGTGTGTGTGTGTGTGTGTGTGTGTGTGTGCACTTCTGCCTCGAAAAATGTTCCGATCGGCGCAGTTTTTTCCACATTCCGTCCCGCGGCCGTGTGTTTATTCGCGCGGCGCTCCGTCTCCGCGCCGCCGCTCGGGAACAGCGTCGCGTTTGGAGAGATTATTTTGCGGCAATGTCAGTTGTTGCGTGACAGCTCGAGCCTGAATGATGTTCTTCGCGGTGGTTGTCGGGTTTTTTGTTTTTTTTTTCTTCTTTTTTTTTGGGGGGGGGGGTGGGGGGGGGTGATTTTGCAGCAAAACGCTCATATTCATTCCACCTCAGTGCGTCATACGCGACTGTAATGCAATATATCGCCAATCATTTAAATAACACATGCGATAATTGTCTTGGTTTTGGGGCTGAGCTCGCTGCGTGGTCCGCTCAGTGGTTGTATAACCAACACCTGTGGATCAGACTGGCTCTCAGGGACAAACTAACCTGGAATGGTTTGGCTTTTATTTCCATATTCAAGGGGCTCGTCTTGTCGCATTGGTGTACGGACCATTGTCATGAAAATAATGCTTTAACACGCGAAAAAAAGGCTGAAAACATTCATGTACAGACTGTACACAATTCCGTTCCATGCACGGGAATGGATTAAAAGGCTGCGGCCGGGCTGAGTGGCAGTGTGGTTGCTCGTACTTGCGGTTGATATGAATATAAACACGGGTGGGATATTCACGGCTCTGTGGAATACTCGATTGTGATTGGTCCATAGCGGCACTCAGCAGTCAGCTATTATCGAATAATGACGCTCTGTTGATAATGGCCGTTGCCATGGGCAACCACTTCTCCGCCTGGATTCCCACCCCTCGTTTAATGCAGTGTTAACTGTTGGTTGCCCATGGCAACTGTCATTATCAACAGAGGATTATATTTCAGAGGAAGCTCTCAAACTAGGTATACTAGTATAAAATCCTTTCAAATCAGTATTCCGTCTCAATGTAACGTTTTATTTAGTAACTAGCTGTGTAATAAGCGGGATAATGTGCAGCCAGTAGGTCATTATCGCAAAATAACCCCCTTCATAGTACATACAACGCCTGATCACCCTGTCTGGGCTGCACATTATCCCTTATATTGATAAGAATGATGTGTCGGGCTAAATGATTACAAAGTTATTTCTTAGTTATAAGAAGAATTATTGAAGGGCTTTCACATTGGACGTGGTGAGTTTCTCCTCCATATTGCAAACCTCTTGTTTCTATTGGCCCAGCAGGGATTATGTCACGGGGTGCTGCGCTACTCCTTGCAAAAGTTCTTTGCTCAACCCAGATCCTACACGGTGCAACCAATACACACCAGTTGAGTTTAGAGCGCAGTGCGCACAGCGTCCTACATAAAGGAAGTGTTTCTATTGATTTTCTATTTTTTTTAACTAGTTAAAATGGGTAAAATCTTATGTCATGGTA
The DNA here is from genome assembly GCF_960531495.2 of Zeus faber. Taxonomy (NCBI): domain Eukaryota; kingdom Metazoa; phylum Chordata; class Actinopteri; order Zeiformes; family Zeidae; genus Zeus; species Zeus faber. The sequence goes on from NC_137191.1 coordinate 24,778,673, forward strand.
GAGCCGTGCGCGGCACATTGATTTGATCCTCTCAGCCCCTCCTTTCCTCTCTCTCTCTCTCTCTCTCTCTCTCTCTCTCTCTCTCTCTCTCTCTCTCTCTCTCTCTCTCTCTCTCACAAACACATTGAAAACGGACCTGTCTGTGAATAGCCCCTCCTTTCCGTGCACACTCTGAATCAAACATGATCATGCGCGGGATGTTTGGGTTGGGTACCGAAACCTGGTACCACATTGGCACCTGTTCCTATATGATCGGTATCTACCAGATCGAATCGCAACGTAAAATATTCACCCTCTGGCGCTCCGAAACCACCACACGCCTACACTAAACATTATCGTTGAAATCCGCCTGTATTCCCCTGTATGACGTCAATGTCACATTGTGGTCGCTTAGCCAGTCAGATAAAAGAGGCGGGTTGTAAAAATGTTCACGACTGAAAACATCATACAAACAGTCAGTAATTTGTTGACGTGTGAAAAGTATATGGAAAACTTATTAAGGACAAAGAGGTTTAGTTCATAAGAAAACCTCTAAAATTGCCCTGATCTAAAACATTTTTTATAACAATAAGAATAATAAAAAAATATCCCCGGATCTATTCATCAGTCATTCCGATCATGAATTAAAGCCCTCGAAATTAATATGATCTAAAATGCAAGTACGTTTCGGGTCCTCTGTGTGTCCTCTGAGGGAGCAATCAGGGCGCAATTTAAGCTCCTGTCTCCCTCTCTATGCATAATGATGGTGGACGATCCCATGTTCCGTTCCTCTAAATAAAGCAAATAAAAACATAATGTTTTTATTTTAGATGTATTTTATTTTACTCAATTTTCTTATTGAACCAAACAGAAAAAGCACTGTGCGTAACAGGGACACTCTGTCAGTCACCGCCCCCCGGTAGGGCACTGGAAGGGCCCACTGGAAGGAAGAAACACTGGAAAGGCACTTAAGGCATTATAATGTAATAATTCTATTTTGAATAAGCTGTAGTTTATGTGTTTGTATAAGGCAAGCCATACAAAACCGCATACATCAGATCTCCCTTGAATGTGCATTTGAATGTGTATTATTTGAAAACCGTAGCCAGTGCCAAAGTAAACTATGAATGCACTCGCAGATAACTGTACTTTTTACAGCTGTGGCCTTCAAATTGTAAATGTACAACATGGTCAGTTCATTCAAGAGAAGCGGAGGCAACAGACCCACATTTGCACTGAGAGACACGTTTAAAATGATTAACCTCACGCGTCGAAGCATTTTTTTTTTTTTGTTTCGAAACTGGGTCATTGTGATGAATTGTGGCTTCAGTAGTAAGACTGGTAATTAACTTATTTTAGGTTGCTTTCACCCATTATCTTAATTACATTTTAGGGCTATTCCAGCAGTTCTAATGCATTCGATCAGTATCATTTTTCTAATAGGTATAATAAATACATTTATTTTGTATTAAATGCTTGTAATGTTGTGCTCTTAAGCATTTATTTTAATACAGCAAGCCTTTGAAGAACTCTTTAAGTTAATAGTGACCCAATTGGGCCCTTTCTGTTTTCCCCATTAACCCCATTGACCCTACTAACTGTTGATGGAGAGGAAAGTCACTAAACGGCCTGACGGGTCATGACCCACTGACCCCACGTAACCCCCCGGGTTTCTGCTGTTTTGTTTTGCAGGTTGGCATGACCATCATGTTCTACCCATGGTCCGGTGCCCGATCATGCCCCCAATGACATTCGAATCGAATTTGAGAAAAGAGTCAGTTTTGACCCCGAACCCTCTCCTGCAACCTTTCAGACGGGAATCCTCTGACTGCACACCCAGGCGGCAGGGGGGTGAGGAATCAACCGTATGCACACAGTTCCCCCAATGGGAGAGTTTGAGACATAAATACATTAAAGAAAAATTAACCTGATAAATCTATCTAAATGTAACCTACATTTCAGGAAAAGCTGTGCTTTATACCGCTTTATAATCAAACAAAAGGCAAAAAGCAGCCAAGAGCCAAGAAGCCTGCTTATCTGTATATTATATAGACACTTGTATTTCATATTTCACAATGTCTACTAATAAAGGAAAATGTCTACAAATTGTACACAGGGTTCTTATCAGGTCCTTGATATCCTTGAAGTGCTTGAATTTTGTCCTCAGAAATTTAGGTGCTCTCATACCTTGAAATTGGCCCCTTTTGTGCTGAAATGCTTGAAAAGTCTTTGAAAAAAAAATGCGGTCATTGAAAACCTGTGATACTGCCCAGGGTTTTGTTATTCAAATTGTAAAGTAGTATAACATTTTCCAGAATCGCTTCTGACGACTAGATTATGTCAAATTGAATCCAGCATGGTTGGAAATTGACACTTATAGTAGTATATTAAAATGAGATTAATAATAGAGATAAAGATATACTACATAGATATACTGATACAAATAATAGACAACAACACTAAGATTATATAATATTTTCGTGAGGAAAGATTGTATTAAAAATGTATTATTTGTTTTGCATGAAGTACCTGAAAATGGGAAAAAATAGTGCTTAAAAAAGTACTTGCAAGTCCTTGAATTTCATTTTGTAAGAAGAAGATTTTTATACTTTGCATATTCTGACATTTTGTGGTGTCTTGTCAAAGCCTGGTGAGAATTTTTCAGGTTAAGGAACCAAATTTGTACATTTTTCAAACGCGAAGCCAGTGTTTGTGGCTGTGTGCAAGAATTTGTTAATGAGTCTAATGTATGTGTTTTTATTACTATTATTATTATTATGATTATTATGATTATTATTATTATGATTTATTTTGTTTGTCTCTGTTTCAGGTGCTCTTCCAAATGCCTACCTCACGACTAAAGAGCCAATCACTGCAGCTACAGCCCTGATCGACAGCCACCATGACATCCAGCATTGGGTACCCTGCAACACTCATCAATATATAGATACACATCCATAGAGCCTCACTCCAGATGTGATCCAGATGTGGATATTTTACAAAATCAAACATCAACATATCATAATCAACATTTTTGACTGAATACCTCAACAATAGGGGTTTATATAGGCTATTGGTCAGGGTACTCGTGGGGTCTTAGAATTATTTTAAAAAGCATTGAATTTAATATTCTCAAAATAGACCTTAAAAGTATTGAATTTGTTCACAAAGTATTGAATTTTGTTTACAAAGGTCGTAAATGTTTTTCTTGTCCTTTTGTAGGATTAAATAAATACCGTAACATCATAAATAATTCATCTGGTTGGACACTCGCCCAAACAATAATGCAGGGCCGGGGGGGCGGATATTTCAATCGGCAGCTCTGATGCCAAATGAGGCACCGGTATCTGTGTTGCAATTCTGTCTGGTAGGTACCGGTCATAAAGGAACCGGTGCCATAGTGGTAGCGGGTTTCGGTACCCAACCCTAAATGCGACAAATAGGGAACTTTTTCATTTTATGTTATTAGAATACACACACACACACACACACACACACACCTCACAAAACTATTGTATATTTAGTATGAGGGAATTATAATAAAATGTTTTATTCAAGTACTTGGTAAATAATTATCTTCTTAAAATCCATATTGATTTTCCATTATATCCTCCATACTTTTTCCAGTATGGCCGTGAAGTTGGCATTAAATTTAATTCTAAGTGGTATTAAAAAGGTCTTAAGTGTTAAATTTAATTTGAGGCGCTTTCGGACCAAGCAGTACTGAGGACTCCCTAAGGGGAACTTGGAACACACTGCACCGGAACTCTGAAGTGACGTCAGCCAATGGTGTTTCAGCACAACAGTTCCGTGTTGTATTTACTCCGTATCTTTCACTGATTTCACCTTATCAGTCCACCAAAATCTGTTTCTGAACAAATCTGAGGCGAGACGTAAGCAATCCGGTTGCTGAATCTTCACTCATATTAGATCTACAAGGCGTCATTTAAAAGTTTGTTCCCACTTTAGTGAGGCATGGGCATGCATCGGGACAGCGCACTGGGATTTTTTGTTTAATTCAATTTACGTCGTAAAATTAAATAACTGAATACACCTACAATTAAATTATACATTTTTATTGATTTTTATTTTTCTTTCATTGCCGCCGAATGCACATGGGCTGGTCCCGACCACAGTGGTGCGACCCACCCGGGGCGGACTGTCCTCAGTGCACGCGGGGTGAGGAAGGTGGACTTGAAAGGAGGCACGCGGCGAGTGTTCAGAGGTCGGGTTCGAATGGGCGCTGTTTTTTTTTTATTTGTTTATTTATTTTTACGTAAGTGTTAAATGTTTTGGAAGTAAGTTGCCTGTAATTAAAGTCAGCTTAATACAGGTTTGTATGGCAATCACCATGCACTTACGTCGCTGAAGGTTTCGCTTGCGCTTGAATGTCCCTGCCCTGAAGTGGGAGCTAAAAAGGTCCCTCCGAAACGGTGTTCTAGGAACTGCAGTGCAGACATGAAAAAAAAGAGTGGGTTCCTCCAAAAGTTCTTAGAACTAGATGCTAGTTCTAAGAACAAGACTAGTCCTTAGAATTGGTGCTTTTATACAACATATAAACTCAACAATATTTCTATCCAATGTTACATTTTATTCAGAAATGTATGAAATTTAGTGTAAATGTGCTTTATCAACAGTGAGATTAGTGTTGATAAAGTATTATTATTAGATTATTATTATTATAATTATTATTATTATATATCAAATTATCATTCAGCTGTACTGTATATAGTCGGACACGCACTAGGAATACACCATGTGAACTAAAATACTTGGATCTCTGGCGAGCAAAACACATTCCTTCTATCACTTTTTGTTTTTGTTTTCAGTCTGACCCAAAAATATCCCCACCCCCAGCCTCCCCCCTCGGTGGCATGTGGGAATCCTCTCGTTAGCCAACCTCCGTCATTAGCTATTATTAACAATGCATATCTGCTTTCCTGTGTGTGTGTGTGTGTGTGTATGTATGTGTGTGTGTGTGTGTGTGTGTGTGTGTGTGTGTGTGTGTGTGTGTGTGTGTGTGTGTGTGTGTGTGTGTGTGTGTGTGTGTGTGTACGTGCGCGTGTGTGCGCGCACATGTAAATATTTTGTCTCTCTCTCATTTAGGGATGATTGTAGCATCTTTGATGGGTTGATGGAGGAAGATGAGAAGGACAAAGCAAAACGGTGAGATGAAGGGATGGCTTTTTATGGTCACAGCGGTGAAGGCGTGGCAGGGGCTATGTGCCAAACAACCCCAGAATGTAGTTAGAAAACATAAGTAAACCGTTTTGCCCGGAAATACCGGTCGTGCGGTCGAATTGCTGCTTATATGACACCGGTTGACTTACCGTCAACAATGTTTATGACCGGTTTATTGTTTGTTAATTTAGGTTTATTTGCAATGTTCATTGTTATGCTTACTAGGGATGCAACGGTACAGCGAGCGCATGGTTCGGTATGTATCACAAATTCAGGGCCACGGTAACGGTACCGGTTCAGTATTTTATTTAGGAAATATATATATTTTTTTATTAAAAAAGTTGAATGGTGTAAAAAAAGGTTTTTATCGTAATCTGCCACAAATAACTAGTGAAATGCTCTGTGTGTGAGACTGTTGGGGGGGTTCAAGGTCATTGGTGGGTTGTTATAATTTGCATGAGTTCATCTGATTGGAGGGGGAAATATACATTTCTGCTAATTATTTATATATATATATATATATATTTTAAAGGTTTCACAATAAAAAATAGATAAAACCAGTACTATAGTTAGTTCCTTTTGTGTAGAACAGGTATAAACAGTATTTTTCACACATAATAATAGTGAAATAAAACCTCCCAGTCAGACCTGGGCATGTGTGCCTTCGCTTTGTGAACCTGACATGACAGTGGGTGCGCTCCTTCTCAGCCAGGGCACCTCCCGGCGAGGGAGGAGCTTAGGCTACCATCTCTTACAAGGAGGGGGATACAATTTCCGGCGGCAGGAGACGGCAACTTAAAAAAACACAACATAAAACTGTAAAACTTGACAAAAAAAAAGAACGGCTCATCACCCAGCGAGACTGGGTTCCCTTCATTCCTACAAAAGAGCCGTTCAAAAGCATCTTTCAAGCTAAGTCGGTAATAAAGAGTCTAATAGTCTCATATTTCTAATATTAGTCTAATATTTTCTGACTGGACACCTTGTTTGATTGCTCTCTTTACAAAGACTTTTCTATGGGGTTTTATCTCGCGTTTCTATGGAAAGCGATGCGTAGCTGCGCGCAGTTGAAAAAAGAAATAGACCCCTCGCAAAAATAACATAAATAAAAGTTATTCTGCGCGGTTCCATGCGGACCCCACACGACTGACGTGGCCAGTGGAGCTGCACAGTGGATTCAATAGGAAGCAGCACGCTGCACCGCGCCTGTACGCTGCGCCAACGTGTCCGATGGACTTCTCCCGTGATACCGTGATACCGCAGTTCACCTGCGCGTACCGAACAGCTCGATAACATACCGTTGCACCCCTAATGCTTACTGTATATTGGAAAATTATTAGAGTTCTTTGTTTATTGTTAAGTTTATTTTTCTGCTTTATTTAAAATTGAGGTTCATATACTGTATATTGCTAATTCTCAATTTTTTTAAGCTAATTCTTAAGTTTATTGCATAATGACATTTTTTTCTGTTTATTCTTATTACTTTATAAATGCCTATTGTTTGGATGTGAGACGCTGTGACATCTGCCTGTCCTGTCTGTCTGTCTATCTATCTTGCTGTATGAGTGTCGAAACAAAGCAGCACAGCAAGAATGGAAAACACAATAAAAAGTATGTAAAACACTTAAAAATGAAACAATTCTGTTTTCAAACTGCAGCGTGTCCCGTAACAAGTCCGAGAAGAAACGGCGAGACCAGTTCAATGTCCTCATCAAGGAACTGGGCACCATGTTGCCCGGCAACACCAGGAAGATGGACAAGTCCACCATCCTTCAGAAAAGCATTGACTTCCTGTGCAAACACAAGGGTCAGTAGGGCGCAGCGTCTGTTTCTCAGAAGTGTTTTCCACAGTGGAAGCTTCCGTCCATGGCTTTATTGGTTTCCTACCATTGCCATTGCTTTTCACCTTTCATACACTGTTTTGACTGTTTGTTTGCTGCAGGCATGACAGCTCATGAAAGGGAACAGGCACGTTCCACTTTTATGGCCCTCGTAACAGCCCCGTGGATACCGTTAAGATCCAATTTCGTATATGGGTTTCCTTATAACCGTTATTATGCAATAAATTAATTCTTCCTTGTTTTCGCACAGCGACTCTGTTGGAATTCTACGAGCCAGTCACCCTTTGTTTGTCTTGTACTTGAATCCTCTGCAGTAAACCGTGGATCCCTGTTAATTAATACTCAAATGCTGTTGAACTCAAAGTACCCCCCCCCCGGGATTAATAAAGTGTTATCTAATTCTATCAGTCCCCTTTGCTACTACTAGTACGACATCAACACTCAAATTCATCCTTCTGATGATGATGATTGGTGCAAACTTACCATTGCTTTGAGGCGCGTTACTGGCTTTGCAGAAATTTTTACCAACAAGTTGAAGTTGAATTATCTCCTCTGATTTTCTGTCTCCCATCAGAGATCGCTGCCCAGTCGGAGTCCAGTGAGATCAGGCAGGACTGGAAACCCACATTTCTCAGCAATGAGGAATTCACCCAACTCATGCTGGAGGTCAGAAACGTCAAATGGCCACCTCTGAACCAACGTGTTGCTGTATCGTCACTTTAATGGATGTTAATGACATCAAATGATTACCATCAAATTGCTGTTGCCTTGTTTCTTTCAGGCTCTGGACGGCTTCTTCATAGCAATAATGACCGATGGCAACATCATCTATGTGTCCGAGAGCGTCACCTCACTGCTGGAACACCTGCCGGTGAGTCCCGTCACTCTTGACTCGCCCCGTGTCGGGGAACCGGTTCAGAGGAGATCTCTTTGTGTGGTGTAGATCAAACATGGCTGTGTGTGTGTTTTGCCCCAGGCCGACCTGATGGACCAGAACCTGCTGAACTTCCTGCCACTGAGGGAGCACTCGGACGTCTACAAGGCTCTGTCCACGCACCCCTCCGACCCCGACGCTCTTGGGTCCGATTACCTCAAGAGTGAGTCCCGCACAGGTGTACACAATACCGGCTTTCCATCCCATCATCATCTTCTTACTGACTCCCAGAGATGTGGACTCCAGTCATTGCGACTTGGACTTGAGTCACTGTTTTCATGACTTGCAACTTGACTTGACAGAAAATAAATGACTTGACTCGACTTGGCCTTGGAGGTTTAAGACTCATGACTTGACTTAGGACATGACGACTCGAAGACTTGTTTGTGTTCACATTCATTCACTGAAACCTTGAACTAAAATGTGATCGGCAAACAAAAAGGGACTTTGTTTCGGCTCGTTAGTCCCCCTCACGTCATGTGGTCGCGGCTCAGTAGCAGACGGACAAATGTTGTAGTTACCCATGAATGGTGACATCGTGGGAGATTTCCTTATCGAACACAAGTTGGTGTTTAGAAAATAGTGAGTTGTAAACAAGGGATGCTGTTTTTTTTCTCTTCCGTGTTGAGCTCCCTGCGCCGTGATTGGTGCCACTCGCGCCACACTCCTCCATATTAGTTTACATTGGCTCCCACGTGCAGATAACGTGAAGCACGGTGACTCCAAATGATGTCACATATTACCATAAAGCAGTACTGCCGCTGATTTGTACATAGTGATAGAAACTGTATAAAAAATCCTGATAGAACAGACAATTTTTCTATCATCTAACGCTATATATCATCATATCGCGCAGTCCCAAATTAAACATCAAATATGGAATATTAAAATGTTCAACGTGTCAGTGTAACTTTACCTGGTATGTGAGCGCACACTGGGCATTGTCCTGATTGGATGACTGCCCTGTCAGTCAAACTCTTGGCTACCTGACGAGAAGCACTCGTTACCCTCCCACTGGTTTAACAAACACACACACACACACACACACACACACACACAATGATCAGATCAGATCGTCATGGTGGCCGCGACCAAGAGTGCCAAGAGTCATCACTTTCGGATCAAAATATTTCATTCAATCAAATTTGTGCAAATCTGTGCAGAACTTTTTGAAATATTCTGCAAACAGGCAGACGGACGGACAGGGGCGGAGTGTAACAAAATTTGATGTATAGTCTGGCTGTCAGAATTTCACTGTTTAAAGGGATGGGGAGGGAATACTTTTTTGGTTGAGAAGAAATTAAGAAATATATAAGTGTGGCAGATTCGCCACCATACGCCACCCAATTGGTGTTTTCAGGGACCTCCGGCACAGAGACACAGACGACGGGGGGTTGATAACACCAGTTTTTTGGAGAGATGAGGCTAGGTGGAATTTACAAAGTTTATTTGTTTTTGTTTGATAACGTTTATTTCAGTTAATACCAGTAATCATGATACAAATTTAATTCATTGTCATACCTTTTGAACAGGTTAGATCAGGGGTCGGGAACCTATGGCTCGCAAGCCAATTATGGCTCTTTCGATGACGGTATATGGCTCGCAGACAATTGAGCTAAAATTTTTCATCACAATTAACAAGTAATAAATAATTATTCTGTGTCACGTAACTGTGTAAAATAAAACAGGTAAGAGAAATTACAATTTTGAAAATTAAATTCTAAATATAAATGTGGCGTAAAAGGGGCGTAGTCAAGCACCGGCTGCGGACGACAGAAAGACTCCGGGGCGCCTTTTACTCAGCGCCCTGCCCCTCCCGGGTCTCTGCTCAGGCGCCACTTGTGGGAGTCTCTGCCCACAGGTGAGGGTTTAGGGAGGGAGACGGAGTCTTTCTGGCCCTGGTGCGAGAGTTTTATTGTTCATTTCAATATGCGGCACGCAGGCAACAATTATATATTGAGGATTGAGGACACTGAGGATTATTATAATAATTGTGGATAATAATGATCCTCTAAGGCGCAGGAGGAACGGCGTTCCACTGCTGGGCCGCTCACGAGCCTGTGCGCCGCCCCCCTCTGTAAGACAGACAAACATTAAGAAAACTCCCTGCCTCCAGTCTGACCAATCAGCTTCAGAAAAAATTTCAATATGTATGTGACAAATGATCTCTTGAACTTGAACCTGAAGACCAGCTGATTCTTAAAACTTTGAACGAGCTTCCCGTCACAAACCACACAATGCAGCGTGTGAGTACTGCCGTATTGACCATGTTTGGCTCTACATACGCATGTGAGCAGTCTTTCTCGCATCTGAGAAACATTAAGAGCAAGCTACGCTCACGTTTAACTGATGGAAGCTTCAACACCTGCATGAAGCTTAACCTCACTACGTATGAACCAGACTACAAGGTCGCATTAATGGTCATTTATTATTGGTTAGCTACAGTATAACATTATTAAGAAGAATAAAGAAAAATTTAATATAGCGCTTTTTTAGGTACTCAGAGATGTCATACGTTAAAAATGTATGCATTAAGTTGCATTCAATTTTATTAAATATTATATGGCTCACAAGGAAATACATTTAGAAATATTTGGCTTTTATGGCTCTCCCAGTCAAAAAGGTTCCCGACCCCTGGGTTAGAAAGATTGGCCAATAATATCATTATTAGACAGGTACTAATACCTTGTCTTTTCTCTTTATAAAGAGCGGATCCTGCAGGTAAGATTGCAGTATCTTGGGGGGGGAAAAGAGACTAAGTAGTAACTAAGGACTCGACTTGACATAACCTGTGACTTGACTCGACTTGCCCAAGCAAACATGACTTGGGACTTGCTTGAGACTTGGATTAGAGGGACTTGGTCACATGTCTGCTGTTTCCTTCTGTGTGATTTCTATTTGTTTGAGGAGAGCAGCTGATCCTGTATAACTGCCATTCAAGCATGCTGTCACAGATGGTTTCAGATAATAATCCTTAGGCCCAAGAGTTGAATTACAAGAACATTATCCTGAAGCTGTAAACAATAACATGGCATTACTAAAATGCACAACCTGCACTTAGAATGTAGTTTAATTGATTATTTTGGCCATAAAACTAAATTTAAAGGTGCAGTGTGTGGAATTTACAGAACGGACTTGGCAGAAATGGAATACAATATTCAATATAATTTTGTTTTTAATTAGTATATAATCCCATGAAAATAAGAATTGTTGTGTTTTCGTTACCTTAGAATGAGCTGTTTCTATCTACATAGGAGCAGGTACGCCTCCACGGAGGCCGCCATGTTGCACCGCCATGTTTCTACAGTAGCCCAGAACGGACAAACCAAACAATGGCTCTAGAGAGGGCCTTTCGCCGTTTCCGTGGTTTTCACGGCCGCGGTCTCTTCCACGAAGATCGCCATGTTGCACCGCCATGGGGAGGGGTATTCAGATTCCCTAAATTTTAAGCATTGCACCTTTAACAGCTGGCCATATTTTCGAAATATCATCCGCACCCCAATGCACGCTCTCAATGCAAGTCTCAGTGACACAACATTTCTTTATTCCTGCTCTAGATGAAGAAGTCATGTTATAACTTTACTCAAAAATGCCAAAAGACACCAGCATCCATCGCTAAAGTATGTCCGATTGAATTGCACAACTCAGTCCTTTTTAAAACTCCAACCCAAACATGATGAGGACACTTCCTATTCCCCACAATGGCTAAACACATGAAGCCATAAAGACCACCTTTCCACCGCAGGAACCAAGCAACATGTTCCCGCTACTTCAGGAACTTAAGTATTAATAAATTGGTTCCACTTGGAGAGAACCCGGTCCCCAAAAAAAGGCCCTGCAAGCAAAGTGGTATTTTTTGGGAACCGTAACCATTGGGGCTGAGGTCAAATGCATTCGTCAGATATCGCCAGTTGACAGCCGCAAATACCGTCAAACAATAACCACCTGATTTAATCGTACTCTCTTCCCCTCGTTACTTAGTTTCATAAAAGAATGGAAAACTCTTTGCGAGATGATTGGAATTGTAAGGTTGTTTATCCCTGTGTGTGGGATCAGTGGAAAGCCTGGACAGAACTCAGAAATCGTCCCATTCAAAACAGGGCAAAATAGCAACCAAAGGCACGAGGGAAGCAGGCTGCACACAAGGGCAACCACACGGCGAGTTTAGCAACGGGTGTGTTCCTCTAAATGAAAAGAAAGGAGAGTAAATAGCAGTTTGCAATTGTTCATGCTTTGTATACCACTATTTAAGCTAGTAGCTAAGCTAAGTACCACAGTATTGACTATTCTAATGAGGAAGCTAATATTGAACACTAACGAATGCTAACAACAGAGGGTCAACAACCAGAAGGGCAATGAGGACATGTAACTCAGGTAACAAGGTCAAAAGGCCAAATCTGCTTGATAGCAGCGACATGCTAGCATTAGCATTAATATGATAAGCGAGCAGACAACGATAACATAACTGAGCGAACCCGGCATGGCAATTAATGCCAGCGAGCACGGCTCCAACTCAAGAACAATGTCGAGAGGAGGAAAGCGACGCAACTGTTTTTCAGAACGGCCAAGGTTTCCATCCAGGACGTGCCTTATTATTATCAATTGTCTTCTGTTCATACCCAATGTCTATACGAGGTTGTTGTTGTTGTGTTTTTAAAGGGGGGGAAATGATTTCTTGCTCTTGTCATTAGTTCTGACTTTATTAGGATGCATTAGGATCAGTTGGTTAACACGTTCATAATGCGTAGTAGTCTTGCCCTTTTCCAGGGTGCTGTCGCCCGTCAGTCACAGCAAATGAAGACAGTTTGAATAACAATTTCTATGTATAAAACATATTTTTTGTATTACCCTGTAGTTTAATACATTCCTATAAATTTTTTTGTCTCCAGCTAAGAACCAATTGGAGTTCTGCTGTCACATGCTGCGAGGGGCCATCGACCCCAAGGAGCCGCCCGTCTACGAATACGTCAAGTTCATTGGAAATTTCAAGTCCCTCAACAACGGTACGTCGGATGCGGCGGCGCTATGGTGTCTTTTCTCAGCTGCGTTCCACGGCGGCTTCTCTGACGCGGCCCGCGCTCCCGTGTTTTTCAGTTCCCAACGTGACGAGGAACGGTCTGGCAGGGGTCCTACAGCGGTCGCTACAGCCCGCGTTTGATGACCAAGTCTGCTTCGTGGCCACTGTCCGGCTGGCTAAGCCTCAGTTCATCAAGGTACACACACGCACACACACACAAATTCATGTGTGTCTTGACATAACGAACAACTATACACAATAACGCGTGAAATACTAGTGACAGGATGAGTTTTTACCATAAGCCTCATTAAAATATTACATCCCATCATTTATAACGGCTCAGCACAACCTTGAACGCTTGACTATTGAGAAACCTACCTCTCGGCGACAGCTTGACTGTGCTCAGGCGCAGTCCAATGCGGCAAAAGTTTGAACCTGGAAAAAAAAAAAAGTTACATCTCCTTTTTCACATTACAGTCCCAGGCGTCTTTTATAACTGTTATTAACCGGTTCTCGCAAATAGCTCTCGCAGTTTCAGAGTTTAAGCTTCTAGTATAAGCGGAGACCAGAGTTCCAGACGAATCCCAAGCTGTCAGCCCTGCCATGCTAGCTCGCTGGGAAACCGGCGTCACGTAGCTCCAAAGTCGGCGATCTTTTTTGACAAAAGTAAATGGGCGTGTCTATTTTGCAAACAGGCCCCTCGTCCCCTCTCCATCAAGAGGTCTGAGTGAAATTGGGCTCATTAGAACCGCACGAGTCTCACCTTGACAGCCATGCCATATGTCAGCTACATTGTGTATGCTTCAGTATCCTCAACACAGGATCATTTTCGGCCAATGTTTTGCAGATGGGAATATTATTCTTATCTTATTATTTATTGCATGAGGAAGTCAGGAGTGGCAGAGAAGTACGTAAGTGTGGTACAGGATATGTATGAGGGCAGTCAGACAGTAGTAAGGTGTGCAGTAGGCGTGACCAAGGCTTTCAAAGTGGAGGTGGGATCGCATCAAGGATCAGCTCTAAGCCCTTTGTTGTTTGCAATGGTGATGGACAGGTTAACAGATGAAATCAGGCAGGAGTCTCCGTGGACTATGATGTTCGCGGATGACATTGTGATCCGTAGCGAGAGTAGGGAGCAGGTGGAGGAGAGCCTGGAGAAGTGGAGGCGTGCATTAGAGAGAAGAGGAATGAAAGTCAGCAGGAGTAAGACAGAATACATGTGCCTGAATGGGAGAGAGCGGCGAAAAGCTGAGAATGCAGGGAGTGGAGGTGGAGAAGGCGGATGAGTTCAAGTGCTTGGGTTTCAACCATCCAAAGCAGCGGAGAGTGCGGGAGAGAGGTGAAGAAGAGAGTACAGGCAGGGTGGAGCGGGTGGAGAACAGAGTCCGGAGTGATCTGTGGCAGAAGGGTTCCAGCAAGAGCGAAGGGGAAGGTCTACAGGACGGTAGTGAGACCAGCCATGTTGTACGGTTTAGAGGCGGAGGCACTGACCAAAAGGCAGGTGGCTGAACTGGAGGTGGCAGAGTTGAGGATGTAGAGATTTTCATTGGGAGTGACAAGGATGGACAGGATGAAGAAGGAGTACATTAGAGGGACAGCTCAGGTTGGACAGTTTGGTGGAAAAGTGAGAGGCCAGACTGTGATGGTTTGGACACGTGTGTAGGAGAGATGAGAGTTACATTGGGAGAAGGATGCTGAGGACGGAGCTGCCAGGCAAGAGGAAAAGAGGATGGACAAAGAGAAGGTTTATATAGGGGGTGAGGGAGGACATGCAGGCGGTTGGTGTAGGGGAGGAAGATGCGCAGAACAGAAGGTATTGGAGGCAGATGATCCGCTGTGGCGACCGCTAACGGGTACGTCGTCTTCTTAAAGAAGAAGCTTTGCAGATGGGAATCTATAGTGGTGGAGGCAGGTGTCCCAAAAAAAACCCCAACATTTCTATCCTGCCACAGCTCGTACAGTTTTGCACGCACGTACTTAAATTATAGATGAAAAGGGAGGGATTTTTCTCGAGGCGCTCACCAAGAAATAATTATAACATGATATAATAATAGAATAATCCTGCTGTTTGCACTTGTAGTTTTTAAGTTATGAGCGTTTGTTTGAAGGCCCACTCACTTAACTGGGTGTGACGCTCTGTGTCATTAACTTTCAGGTGTGTGTGTGCGTGTGTGTGTGGGGGGTGGGAGGGGGGGGAGGGGAATCACCAGCAAAGGGAAGCATCCCCGTAGCTCATTAAGTGGAGCAGGTCGTCTAGTCGTCTTGTAATGGGAAGATTGCGGGTTAGAGTCCAAGCTATGACAGGAACTAACTTCTTCAATTCTCCACAATTTCAGCAGGAATTGTTGAGTTAATTGTCGCTTAACTGGGCATGGCTCTCTGTGTCAGTTTCTGATAGATATAGATATATATATATATATATATATATATATATATATATACACACACATATATATATACACACACACAAACACACACACACACACACTACTCACTTAACGACTGAGTTGGGTTCCTACAACCAGGTCGTTAAGTGAATTGGTTGATAAGCGAGGACCCGCGTTATCTCACCCTAAGTGGGCGTGGCCATTGTGAACGCTAGTGTAGTGAATACTGACAGACTGTGAGAACGTGATGAGATGTATATATATTGTATATAGTATATAAAGGGTGATGCACAATGAGATGCTTCATGCTGAGACGCCGCACACGCTGCGGTATTGTATGCAGTGTACAGTTTTCAGATTTTTTTAAATCTGACCTGCCGTTTCCAATTTTGCCCGATGTTCATAACAAAAGATTGAATGTTAAATAACTTTTACATTGTTGTCTGGTCATTTTGAGCTTATATCCATGATCAAAGAAATCAAATTTTCTTATCATTTGGTCTCATTGGGTATATCTGCTGTATGTCAAAGACAAACACATCAAGTGATCTGATCACGCTCACGTGATAGGACAGCTGCACATAAGGACTACCCCTGCAGTTACCACAACAGTGAGATTGCTGATTTTGACACTTTTTATTGTTCATTATGTAATTATTTACTATGAAATAATAATGAAACTTGTCACTGAGTTCCAATGAACGCTTTTAGTTTTAGTAGGACAGAACATTTGTGCAAATATACCTTTCTATTACACCGCGTCATATTTTTCTCTGATTTTCCTTAATAGTCGATGCAAATGACAGTCAGTATAATTTAAGTCATCAACCGTTAGGGTATAATTTGAATGTTATTGAACAAACCTCCCAATGATAACAGTATTTTCAAAAATAAAAACTTAAATGCACTTTTCCAAATTATTATGCACAACAGAGATTCAAAACATTTTACAGGTTGTAAAGAACTGAAAATGGTCATTTGTTGAAATTGCAGCATTAGGAGGTCATATTTACTGAAATCAAAAGCTATTTCAATCAAAAACATCTCAACAGGCCAAGTTACATGTTAACATAGGACCCTTCTTTGATATCACCTTCACAATTCTTGCATCCATTGAACTTGTGAGTTTTTGGAGAGTTTGAATGTCAGAATAACCTCCCAGAGCTGCTGTTTTGATGCAAACTGCCTCCCACCCTCATAGAGCTTGAGCTTGAGGATGCTCCAAAGGTTCTCAATAGGGTTGAGCTCAGGGGAGGATGGGGGCCACACCATGAGTTTCTCTCCTTTTATGCCCATAGCAGCCATTGACAGAGGTATTCTTTGCAGCATGCATGAGATGCAGCAAAATCCTCTTCATGCATTGTCATGCATGAAGATGATTTTGCTACGGAAGGCAAGGTTCTTCTTTTGTACCATGGAGGAAAGTGATCAGTCAGAAACTCTTTATACTTTGCTGAGGTCATTTTTACACCTTCGGGGACCTTAAAGGGGCCTACCAGCTCTCTCCCATGATTCGGCCCAAAACATGACTCCGCCACCTCCTTGCTGGCGTCGCAGCCTTGTTGGGACATGGTGGCCATCCACCAACCATCCACTACTACATCCATCTGGACCATCCAGGGTTGCATGACACTCCTTAGTAAACAAGACTGTTTGAAAATGAGTCTTCATGTATTTCTGGGCCCACTGCAACCGTTTCTGCTTGTGAGCATTGGTTAGGGGTGGCCAAATAGTAGGTTTATGCACAACTGCAACCTCTGGAGGATCCTACACCTTGAGGTTCGTGGGACTCCAGAGGCACCAGCAGCTTCAAATACCTGTTTGCTGCTTTGTTATGGCATTTTAGCAGCTGCTCTCTTAATCCCATGAATGTCTGGCAGAAACCTTCCTCATGATGCCTTTATCAGCACCAACCCGTCTGTGCTCTGAATCAGCCACAAATCTCTTCACAGTACGATGATCACGCTTAAGTTTTATGAAATATCTAATGTTTTCATACCTTGTCCAAGGCATTGCACTATTTGACGCTTTTCAGCAGCAGCGAGATCCTTTTTCTTTCCCGTATTGCTTGACACCTGTGGCCTGCTTAATAATGTGGAACGTCCTTCTTAAGTAGTTTTCCTTTCATTGAGCTCACCTAGCAAACTAAGGGTCACAGGTGTCTGAGATTGATTTCAGTGATCCAAAGAGCCCTGAGACACAATACCATCCATGAGTTTAATTGAAAACCAAAAATGTAATGTCGCTTAATCCAATTTGCATAATCATTTGGAACGCGGTGTATATGTATATGGTACTTGCCATTCCAAAATAAATTGCAATCATTGCAAAAAAAAGTAATAATAATAAATGATGACTCTTCTCACTCTCGTTCAGTGGAAGTCCTTCTTCGCATAAAACCACCGTGCATTAAACCAACTGAATCAAACTACCCAACTTGGACGATTGATTCATCATCTTCTCCTCTCAGTATTAGTGTAAATGTCCAAGAGGAGCCATATAATATAACATATAACATATAATTCTTGACCAATCTATCACAGTTGAGTTGCCCATAAAAGTGAACCTCTGCCGCGGTGGCTCTAATAACTTGACACAGGGCAGCAGGAGTTTGTTTGGTAGAGCAGGTTGTCCAGTGATGGCAAGATTGCAGGTTCGATCCCCGGCTGTGACAGGGAGTGGCTATAGCTTACTCAATTCTGACAAATTATACGTTAAAGTGGCTCGATCCCAGGCTCCTCCTGGTACCATCCTGAGGTGTCCTTGATCAAGCATGTACTGTAATGTCATCACATAATCAACAACTTATAAAATCATATGGAGGGTACCTTTGGGGTGGATGTTCTTGGTGACAGACAGGTGTGTGTGGAGGAGGGGCTAGGCGCGCCGACAGGAAGTGGCTCCAACTTCCTCAATTCTCATCACACTTTTTCACACCATTTTTTTCGGCCGCAAGGAGACCCACTTGGTAGTTTTGATTAAAATAACTTTAAGCAATTGTCACGGCACACCCAAAGCCAGGACGAAGCATTGCCACGTTTCTAGTCTCTCGCGGACATAGAGCGAGTTTGCACAGGTGAATATAGATTGAATATAATAGAAAACATAGAAAGACTCTTTGATAATATTGGGAGCTCATAATATCGTCAGAGGGTCTTTATATGTTTTTAAATGAGCGTGTTGTTAAGCACGGTGAGAAGCTGCAGCAGGGTGGTAAGTTTCTCAATAGTGAGTCATTCGTAAGTGTGGGAGCAGATTCTTTGGGGATAGCAAGTGGTGAAAATTCACTGGGGGAAAAAGTCAACTCCCACACAGAAATATCTTCAAGCCCGTGTAAACAACACATCGTCCATTTTTCCCTTTTTCTCGCATCCATCGTCTGAACTCTGCGTCTTCCTCTCACAGGAGATGTGCACGGTGGAGGAGCCCAACGAGGAGTTCACCTCTCGACACAGTCTAGAGTGGAAGTTCCTTTTCCTAGACCACAGGTAAACACTGAGAAGCAACTGAAATATAAAATCAACATCATTATTATGAATAATCGGAGTCGGCTGTTCAATGTGAATATTCAAGTTGGGGAGTTGTTTTATTTGGAGGAACGGGGCACGGCTCCCCACAATCAGGGTGCGCCGAAAGCCGAGTTCGCGTCAGTGTCTGGACGTGGACGATTCACACACATAAAAATATATTTATGATTCTCCCTATTTATAATTCCTCATTGAAATGTTATCCCTGTGCATTTTCGTAAGCTTCTATCTTGGCTTGGGCACGCGCATAGAATATAAATCGCCGGATGAAATCTTCTGAGATATTTTGCACGACCGCCAAAGCCTACATCTATCTGTTTTATCCTATTCTCCTGGTATTAGAAGATAGAAACATTTATGATGGAAAACGGTTGCATAACTTCCTAACAAAGTTATTGATATTACAAATTTCAAAATAACTCTGATAACAAAACAATAGAATTGCGTTGTATCATATCGTTTTTTTGTATTCTTTTTATTTATTTTTTGGTCATAACCCAGGGATAATGTCATTTTCCTCTATTACAGAGCTCCGCCAATCATCGGCTACCTACCTTTCGAGGTCTTGGGAACATCGGGGTATGACTATTATCACGTGGACGACCTGGAGACGCTAGCTAAATGCCACGAACACTGTGAGTCTCTCTGAAACACACTGAAACGTATATCGCTTGGTAACATTATAATGTCCTTTCTGCACTGGTCAGTACTAACCTCTGTGTCTGGCTGCAGTGATGCAGTACGGTAAAGGGAAGTCGTGCTACTACCGTTTCCTGACCAAAGGTCAGCAGTGGATCTGGCTTCAGACCCACTACTACATCACGTACCACCAGTGGAACTCCCGGCCCGAGTTCATCGTCTGCACACACACCGTCGTCAGGTGATGCACAGGGATCATTTTCTGGAAGGTTTCAACTTTATTGACTATTATTTAGACCAAGGGTGTCAAACTTGAGGTCTGCAGAGGGTTCCAATATGCAGGGCGATGATGATGATGATGATGATGATGATGATGATGAAATAAATCTTTTCAGTTAAATATTCCCTTGCAGTTATGAACTATATGCATGTCATTAGAAATAATAAAAACATGGATACTGCTGAATCAACTGAAGTTTAGTTGAGGTCTCTTAAGATATAAGTCACTGTCGGAAATCTAGGTCATGAAATGAAACAAAATTCCTAAGTTGTAGCAGAAACTTGGCAGAAGGCTGAAAACAACTTTGAATTTCATCTTCTTGTTTCCAACTCCATGGATCCGACAGATCATCCAAGTGGATGCACGCTGACACAGATTTAGTGTTTTGACCAATCCTGGCCTGTGACTTCAAATGAGTTGGACGCCACTGATAAGGAGGACTGTCGCCGGGGTTCTGCCGTGTCGTCTCTCTCTCTCTCTCGCTCTCTTTCTTTGTTTCTCACTCTTTCGTCTCGTCACATCTCTCCAGCTATGCAGAGGTGCGGGCGGAGCAGCGCCGGGAGCTGGGCATCGAGGAGTCTCCTCCTGAGGTCACGGTGGACAAGGTGAGAGGTCGCACCCAAAATGTTTTACATCGCGCCAAATACGTGTCTCAGGCCGGTAACGATTCCATTTTGATATCGATTTGGGAATGGGACAAACTACAATTATAAATAATAGTGACACGGCACACGGGAGCTCCGGCTTCCTTTACGAGGGCCAGTCCAGGCGCGGCTAATTTCTTCATCGGTTCCATTAACGTGTTTTCTGTCATTCTATCTCGGACTGTGGATAAATCTGACTGACTTCACTCGGGGAGGGGGAGTAAAGAACCCAAGCAGAAACAGATCAATACTACAATTTAGCGAATTAGAAAAAAAAGAAAAACAATAGTACACGCTGAAATAGAACAAACAATGGTAATAGAGAATAAAGACACTCTCAAGTAAAAACCCGAGCAAAACAGATCAATCCTGAAATGGCCCAAAAAAAAAACAAAACACTAGTACAGTACATGCTAAGATAATACAAATAATGGCAATAGATAATGAAAACACTGTCAGTGAAGGTAAGAAAAATAAAAGCAGAGCAAAGTGTTCAGAGTTTCTGCCTCCCATATTGTCTGGTAGGGCGTTCCAGAGCCTTAGGGCCTAGAAGCTAAAAGCCGTCTCACCGCTTCTCTTACAGTTTGCTTTGGAAAATGACTGAAAGAGACACAGCGGAGGCTCTGAGGGCTCTACTAAGCACATGTTCCGGAATAGAGTCACCTCAGTATTTTCGTGCTCAAACTTTTACGGATTTAAAAACCAGAAGAAGAACCTTAAAATCTGTTCGAAAACGCACAGGTAGCGGCACAGGTAACAGTTTTTTTTGCGAGTCTGAACATTCTGAACTAACTGTCGTTGTTAAATACTTTTTTTGGGGGAGAGCAGCGAGAAAGCTTCTGCAGTAGTCAAGGCGACTGGTGATGAAAGCATGAATGACCTTTTCTGCGCCCTCTTGTCGGAGGAAAGGTCTGACCTTTGCAATGTTTCTTAAATTAAAAAAAATACAATTAGGTCTTGGGCCAACCAAAATTACCTCTGGTTTGTCATCTTTCAGTTGGAGAAAAATCTGCGACATCCACATTTTTATATCTTTTAGACGAGTGGACTATTATCGCCAGGGAACACAGAAATGTACAATTGTGTGTCGCCTGCGTAACTGTAGGAATTGACACTATGCTTTCTAATGATGTTACCCAGTGGTGGAAGATACAAAGAGGCCCAAGAATAGATCCTTGAGGGACCCTGCACGTGATACTAATTGCATCAGACAAGCTTCTCCTAGTGCAACAACAAAGTCTCTCCCGGCAAGGGAAGATTTAAACCACTGTAATACTGGTCCCGAGAGACTCACCCAAATGTTCCAGACTGTGCATTAAAAATGTTGTGATCCACTGCATCAAACCTGGCATTAAAATCCAGTAAAACTAAAACAGAAACACGACCACTGTCAATGGTTACCCGAAGGTCATTTCCAACCTTTACCAGAGCAGTCTCTGTGCTATGGTTAGATCTGATTGTTTTATCTCAGGGGTGTTGTGTCCTACCAGGAATTGATTCAGTTGTCTAAAAACATTTTTTTCAAGGATTTTACTTAAAAAGGAGGATGTTGGATATGGGTCTGAAATGACTGAGAACAGAGCTGTCTAAATGTCTTTTTTTCAGTGTTGGGTCTCACAATGGCATATTTCAAGGTGGTGAGGAATTTGCCAGCTGATAAAGAACAGTTCACAATTGCCGAAACGTCATCAAGTAAACGATCATACACATTTTTAAAGAATTTTGTGGGGCTGGGATCAAATGAGCAGGTCAAGGATTTCAACCACTCAACGCTTGCGTGTCAATTTGCTCAAATGAATCCATGACAGCATCAATTTGTCCACATTGATCATCTAAATCTTTATTTAACTTGACCCGGGAGATTTGTGAATGAATACTGGATATCTTCTCTTGAAAGAAAGTAGCAAATTCATTACACCTAGATGTGGAACCGAACGCAATGTCAGGGTCAGCAGTCAGCATCGGGTTTATCAATGGATCAATTGTTGAAAAAAGATCATTTTCAGAAATGATTCTGGAGAAGTGTGTTTGTCCGTCCGTCTTCATTGCTCTGTTGTAAATATCAAGTTGCTCTCTAAGGATCTCATAGTGAATTTGTAGCTTGTCATTTTTCCATCTTACCTCTGCTATGTGGCAGTTCCTTTTAAGTGGTTTGTTTTCTTCCCTTTTCCACCGAATGTGGAAGTCACCCTACTCCCTTTTAGAGGGGGCTACATTGTCGAGAGTGGCTCTCAGACGATTGTTAAAGTTGATCAGCAAATTGTCAGCATCGGAATGCAGATCAGGCTGGTGAGGGATAGAAGCAACTAACTCTCTGAACTTGTCGATTCCAAGGGTATTTGGGAGTCTTTTCTTGACAATGTGTTTCTCACTTTTAAGTCCCACAGGGCGTATTGCATTGAAAAAGATGCAATGATGATCTGACACAGCTAGATCTAGAAAAGATGAGACAGAAATATTTAACCCTTAAGAGGCGACCAAATCTAAAGTATGGCCTTTGTTGTGAGTTGGCGCAGTGATGTGCTGAGTAAAATCAAGTGAGTGCCATAGATTTAAAAAGTGCAAAGCCTTAGAGTCTGAGATATCATCAACGTGTAAGTTTAAATCGCCAACTAGGAGAGCCTTGTCATAATAATGTCATCATTTCTGGGAGGAGAGCTGCACACTGCTTCGGTGGACGACATATTATCACAATAAGGAAGGGCATATCACATTTAAACCACAGGCCAAGTTATTAAACTGAAGAGAAATTACCGAGATCAATTTGTTTACAGTTAAGGCGAGCCACATGGATACCTGCCAACCCACCTCCTCTCCAGTTTTCCTTATGGCCTGGGAAGAGTTATCATTTGGAGAAGCCTCAATAAGAGCAATCTCCCCATCCGATCCAAGACATGTTTCCGTTAAAAATATGAATTTCATGATCAACAATTTGAATGATCAATCAGTCTTTGGTTGAAGTGATCTTCCATTAAAAAGTGCAAGATTTAATCGTCTAGGACGGAGTTAGTTCTGAAATGGGTCCTTTTTCAGATGGCATTGGGATTTGATTTTCTAAATTTGCTCCAATTGATCTGGCTGGACAAGTGAGTGAGTCTTTTCAAAATTGTTATTGCGATAGGTAATGATGGTTCTGGTAGACAGCGCAAAGAAAAGCGCCAAAAAATAAAAAAAAGTTGACATTTCACTGCATCTATGTATGAAAGTATGTATATGTATGTGACGAATAAACCTCTTGAATCTTGAAAGAGGGTTAATCTAACTATCTAACTCTAAAGGGACGAATCTCTGTCTGTATGTCCTTTGGTTATCTAGACAACCGTTCATCTAATTTACTTCACACTTGGCGGATGAATTGTTGGGGACCTGAGGACGTGCAGTGTTTAATTTGGTGCAATTTTGACACTCGACATGTAATATTAATAAACTTTCAATAAACCGCGGGGCTTCTGGGCTCTCAGCTGGGTCGCAAAGAGTGTCTTGATTGGCCATGCTAAGGACTGAATCGTTGACATTTTGTCAAACTGTCCCATTCAAAAGTCGTAGTAAGTCTTACATTTTGAACGGGTATTCACTAGTGTATCTGATGAGTCATATAAACAGTTCAAAGAACTGTTAGTGGAGGCAGCAGGTAACAGGCAGAGTTGGAGGCAGAGTAATGGGGAAGCCTATTTATGACTATGACAGGTGGCCAGTAGGGGGAGCTATTTCAAGAGACAGTATGGGAGAGTGGCAGAAGTACGGAACGAATTTTAGGGAACATGGACACACTCCTGTTCCCACATGACGCCAATACAGAACATTGCCAGTGGATTCACAGCTTTCAGCGCAAGTTGAAAAGGGGCTTGAAGCTCGGTTTATACTTGCCCCAAGCACAAAAGAGCGCGTGATGCAAATGACATCACCAGGGGGTGGTGTCATTGCCCGCGGCGACTGGCGTGAGGTCGCGCATCTCCAATTTTTTTTTTTTTACCTGGCAAACCTCCTCTCCCATCTCTGCATGGACCGGGCAGAGAGACCAGCTCCTTTTCTCCTTTTACACGCTTTTGTCCTTTCAACGTCCATGAACAGCTCGGCACTAGCTCCTGTGCTGTGCGTGCAGACATGTTTGCGGGCTGTCGCGCTCTCTTCTTCGTTTACTACCTCCTGCTTCACATGGTACTTTCTCTCTACTGCCACCCCTGGTTTCTGAGAATACTGCAACGGAGAATGGGCCGGCTATAAACGTCCTGCGCTCTCTGTGCGGGCGAAGGTGTAACCAGGGCTTGTGTGTACATGTGCATTACCGCCACCAACCGGAGCGGCTGCTGAGTCAAGTGGGACATCTAGTGGTACAATTCAGTATACAGGTCCGGTCCGGTGTCTGGCTTCATATCAAACCGGTTCGAAAAATTTTACACCGGCCCAACCCTAGTAGGTACTGTATGGGCCTTTAAACTGATGTACGTAGCTAAAAGATACCTCCGGTTGCTGCAGGAATCACGCTGCTAAAAAAAAATCCAGAATACACCACTGCGGTGTGGTCAGGGTTCCGGTGAGATACACGACTCTGGATGGAGTCCTCGTGCAGCTGCCCAAAGCTGTCTGGTTTGGGGACTCGCTCTCTGGTGCCCCCTCCTAGGTCTTCCTCCGCAGGACGGGTCGGGGCACCGCGGCCCATACACAGCCAGCGTTTCAACTGTGCTCTCTCTCAAATTCAAAGTCAAAGATTTTCAAGTGCTCCAGATGAATCCAGTTTGTCAAGCAATGAACTTCGCCAGGCCCAGTTCCAATCCACACACACAGAGAAGCTTTGTCAGCTGTTGTTATGTTCTGTACTATAATTATATTTTGACACTGTAATTTTGAAATTGGAACTAATGGCGCTAATTGCTAACCACTAAATGATGTTGTTGACCTAGTTTTGCATATTTTGGCACCACTTAGTTTCTGTATATTCTATCTCTTCCTCCTCTATGTATTGTTATCCCCTTCCTCTCATATGTTCTGTCACAGTAGAAATCGCATTTACCTTTCACTCGCCTCACTCACACTTTGATTTTAACACCCTCCCTCGTTTCGGCTGTTTCACAGAGCCAGGACTCCGGGTCCGAGTCCCAACTGAATACTTCCAGCCTTAAGGAGGCGCTGGAGCGCTTCGACCACAGCCGGACCGCCTCCACTTCCTCACGGAGCTCCCGAAAGTCCTCCTCGCACGTCTCCGACAACACCTGCACTTGTAAGCGTGCACACACACGCACACACGCACATGCACATGGATACTGGACACTAGAAAGGAATATCTGTTGAGCCTCGTTAGCTAATAGGAGGTAATCGTCAGCGTATTGTATCGTATTCCCCGCATAAGACTTGGGACTAACTGTTTATTTTGTTTCCATAGCAACAGCCTCCAAGCTACACATGGACACGGCCACGCCCCCTCGACAGTCAATGGCCTCCACCATGGAGACAACGTCACAGAGGCGCTCGTCTATCGGCAGCCTGGTAATATTGGATCAGTTACAACAGTTAATTCAAATAGTAAAACATTTTGGGATTGGTCCCAAAAAGGTTCCGGGCCATTCAAGTCAAATATAAATACCAGGTTTGAGCAATGTGTGTTTTTCTAATTTGGCCTCACTGGACAATTTCTCAAATTTCCTTAATTTATTTATTTTTGGTAAATATGCGGCGCTGTCCTTTCCTTGGGAACATAATTGTTTTTTTTTGTTTTTGGCACTTTGGTTGGTACTTGAACTGATCTTACAGTTTTATGTTTAAATTTGCTAAAATGCCCTATCTTGAGAAACTGTTAATATTCGTTGTTATTATTGTGAAACACTGATTGTGTTATCGTTCCTTTTTGTAGTCTATGAGTTCTCAGACCACAAGCCAGAGTGTAACTCCCGCCATGATCAACCAGCAACAACAACAGCAACAACAGCAACAGCAGCAACAACAGCAACAACAGCAACAACAGCAACAGCAACAACAGCAACAGCAGCAGCAGCAACAGCAGCAGCAGCAGCAGCAGCAGCAGCAGCAACAACAACAACAACAACAACAACAGCAACAACAACAGCAACAACAACAACAACAACAACAACAGCAGCAGCAACAGCTACAAACAAACGTACAGGTGAGAACATCACACTTACAAAGGGCATCCAAGGCCCACAACTCAAAAAAGCAGCGTCAGCTCGCGGTCGAGCTAAGCGAGGCTTGGTTCTCACTCCGACCCGTCTCCCACTTCCGTCTCGCAGCCGGTGATGGAGTTCTCGGCGCAGGTGAATGCCATGCAGCACCTGAAGGACCAGCTGGAGCAGAGGACCAGGATGATCCAGGCCAACATCCAGAGGCAGCAGGAGGAACTGCGACACATCCAGGATCAGCTGCAGAGGGTCCAGGGCCAGGGCATCCAGGTAGGGGACGGCGGGCCAGTCTGTAGCTTCTGCTTGCACTCTGAACTCTGTGTGGCTAACAGCAGGAAGTAGACAATATTTATTATATGATTATGGTTAGTACAGAGTATATACAGTATATTTAAATTTTCATAGTATTAAAAAATGCATTATTATTGCCTTATTGGTATCTTCTCTAATACAGTTACTCAGATCTACTCTGGCTCACAAGGTTATTTCTACCAGTGTGACGCTATTCACTCTCAATCTATTTTTGAAACCAGATATGTTCGAAGCCATGTTAAGGTACACTGTCTATCATCAAATCAAGTGTTGCACCTCTAGCTGTCGACACAGCAAGGAGACAACCTTAAATGACAATAAATTGATCCAGTAACCTTTCCTGCAGACTAACCCTGAAGTTCAATCAGAACACATTCATTGTTTGATAGGATAAACGTGGAACCCTATCTTAATTACCATCATTAATTAAAGTCGTAATTTTTTTTTATTCTCAGTCATCATTTCACCTCTGCATATACTGCAGACCACTTGAATTCTGGTGCATGGTAAAAAGAAGATAAATTAAGAAATGCATTGCGATTCCAGAGGGTTTTACTCACCGTGTAAACAGCCAGAGGCGCAGCACTAGAGGATCTTCCTCAGCGCCCCTTTAATTAAATCACAGTTTGCCGAAGGGAAAACAGGAGGGAACCCTCGAAGGGAACGCTCTTAAGTTAGAGCACACCCGACGACGTTGCTTTGACCTGAACTCCCATTGACTCGCATCAGGATGGAGCGGCTTAAAGGAAAATGCTGGCGTCAAGCTGCAACACGTAATAGAGTCGTGCTCGGCAGTCGGCTTAAGTTATCCTCTCAACACTTGATCAATTTATGATATTCTGATGAAACCCCCCCCCGGCGACAGATGTTTCTGCAGCAGCCAGGAGGCTCCATGAACGTCCAGCTGCCTCAGGTGGGCTCGGTCCAGCAGACAGCCACCCTGACCAATCAGGTGCAGCAGACGTCTCTAAACCCCGCCCACACGGGGGCCCAGCAGCTCACCATCCAGCAGCAGGCGCCGGCACCCCAGCAGAACCTGCAGCAGCAGACCAACGCCCTCGCTCAGGTGTGTGGACTAGCGCTTTGCGACCCTGTGTTTCTTTTGGTTTCTAAATAGTGTTTCCACGTATTGCAGGAGTGCAGAGTTTAAAAACATTGCAGAGAGTCTCCCACCGTCGAACAAAAAAAGTATTGTTCCCCTGACCTCGCGTTCAGAGGCCGTGGAAGGCCGCGGGGCTGCAGTGTGAGCGCCTTTAATCATGTGTGCGAGAGTCTGGAGACAAAGCTGTCCGTGTTTGCGCTCCAGTCTCTGAGGACACATTCTGCACGACCATATTATTATTGTTTTATCGATAATGTGATGGGCAAATGATATAAATCACAATATTATAATTATTTAACAATTTGACCTCTCTTCAACAATTGTTTGGAGGGTTGTTTCTTTTGGTTTGCGAGCACCTCGTTCATGTTTACCACGTCGTCTTCACAGCCCGAGATTCAAATGTTTGTATGAGCATTTTTATTTCACACCCTTCTGCAATGTTGCACGAGTTTTACACAAACTATATGTCAAGCAGCGAATTATCAATCGGACTAAAAACAATAAAGTGGGTTCAAAGCCAGCAGCGGACAGAGCGACTAACCGTTGATGCTTCTTTGCAGCCCCAGCGGCAGCCCCAGGCTCCGCCCCAGGCCCAGGGCTCTGTCCAGGCTCCACTCTACAACACCATGATGATCTCCCAGCCAGGCCAGCCCAACCTGCTGCAGATCAGCACCAGCCTGCCACAGACCAACACCCAGCAGGGCACCGCCGTGGCCACCTTCACGCAGGACCGGCAGATTCGGTAAACTGAAGGCCAGGTTCACGCGCCGCATTCAGGGGGTTGAGGGAACGACGGGGCTTGGTTGGTTCTGAACAGTTTGCAGCAAAGCGCTGAAACAAATTCCCGTAAAGAGCTTTTCCGACGATACAGAACAATCCCCATGTGCTGCTAAAGTGATTCTTATCACTGCAATTTACTGAAATGCTCCAAAATTTCCAAATCATAGTACCTTTTGCAACATGAATACTGCTGTGCACTATTGCTGTATTGTGTAATGTGTAATAGGAGACGCCAATTGAGATAGAAGCCTTGGAAAGATTTTTAAAATCTCGTTCCTGTTTTTCTGTGTATTTTTGGTTTATTTTCTTTTTATGAAGTACTGACGACCATTTGTTAACCCCCACCCCCACCCTTTCTCCCTCTCCCGGTTCTCTCCACGTGTTCAGATTCCCGGCGGGGCAGCAGCTGGTGACTAAGCTGGTGACGGCGCCCATGGCCTGCGGCGCGGTCATGGTGCCCACCTCCATGTTCATGGGCCAGGTGGTCACCGCGTACAACCCCTTCGGAGGGCAACAGGTGAAATGGAAGCCCAATGACTCTGACTCATTTCATCCATTTTAAACTCATTCAAACTATTTTGAGTAGAGCCTCAACCTTATGTTTTTCGGGGGTAGAATCAGCCCCTGGGTGGGAATGGCTCTTATGAAAGCTAAATCTCCATTGAGTCATTAAGCCGACGTTTCTTTCCAAATCCAGTCACAATAAGCACTTTTGTCAGTCGGAGTCAAGTGTCCATTTGATAAGAACTGATAACATCAGCAGTTTGTTGATAATTTTAAATGTATTCACACAAACAGAAGGGTACCATCTGGTTAGTCAACAATGAATAGGATTCCAAAAGCTATTGCAGGGAAAAAATAAAGATAATTATATTTTATGGGTTTTAAATTGTGTTTTTCCATTTGGTAAAGTTTTTTTTTTTTAAATAACATTCATAGCAATTAATCATAACACTGTCATTTTTTAGGGACATAATTGTCCACTGTATGGACGTTATTAAACAGTGAGAAACTTCTTGTGGTGCCCGTTGAGATGAAGGAAAGAAAGTATATTTTTCTTTCCTTTCTTCTGTCGGCTCCGCATTAAGCTCTGTGTTCCTCCAGCAGGGGGGGCAGACGCAGACCCTCACCCTGCAGCCGGCCCAGGCGCCCCAGGCCCAGCCCGACGGCCAAAACCAGACCACTGTAGTGGCACAGAGCGGCCAGCAGGGGCAGCAGCAACAGCAGCAATTCCTACAGGTAACACCAGGGGGCAGCAAAAGCCATGGATTCAGTGAGAGCTGTGCGTTCAAAAAAAAAAGTTAGATAAGTCAGCCGTGCGGTTGTACTTCGACAATTTATAATTTATAATATAATAATAATAATATTATTTATAATAATTATAATACTTACCGCAGCTGTTATTTCAGAATATGATTTTAAAATTGCTTTCTGGAAGTAGCCTACAATGTG